>NW_019392752.1:498414-1046723 GCF_000648675.2 Cimex lectularius | reverse complement strand
ATCAGTGGATGACCGGTATCTCCAGGATTTCGTAGACTCGGCTTTTCGGGTGCCCGCTACTCCCCAGAGGCCATTCCTAACCATCCCTAACCATCTCTATAAAGCGGTCACTGGCATCTGAGAAAACATCTACACAACATGGGCACAACGATGATCCCTTCTGCAGATTATGCGAGGAAACAGCCACCCATATCATCTTTAAATGCGAAGCAACGGTTCAATGGAGATTTAACCTAACATAAAAAAAAAGTTTAGGAAATGAAATTGTAGCAGCGACAGTAAATGACCTGAGAGTTCTAAGAAAAAGGATGTCTATTGCCCTGAACTTGGCAACTAGGAAGATACAATAAGCCAGAAGGCTGAAGTTCCTGGGGAGCACAAACCCCGCTTCCTAGTATCATCATTATCATTACTATTACCATTTACCCATGGGTTCTGGGTATTTGGTTCCAGAACCGAATACTCCTGACCCCGTCCTTTCTTCTGTCTTAGATCCATCTGAGTACCAATAGATGGTGCCATTCTTAAAGAAGGTGGTTTTCTCTCTTCCCCATTTATTTTTGTTACCTACGTTTATTTGGGAGTTTTGATTAAATTCAAACGTCCTGTTTATGTCGTAACCATGGCCAAAGTTTTGGATATCATGTTTGACGGTCTTTTATTATGTTGTTTTATTTTAATTCTTTTGGGAGTTTCTCTTCAATAATACTAATAATAATTTTCTGTGCTATCTTCATTATAATGTGATGTAAGGGGATTAATCCCAATATCTTCTCCATACCAGCTGTGGAACATGTCATCGGCCGTAGTACAGATCCAAGTCTCTGTATTTTTCTGAGTTCTCTTTATTTTGTTATTTTTTCTGCTCTGTAATGTAAGAATAGGTCTTACTATCATGGTGAACATCTTAGCAAGGTTTTCCGACTGCATCCCCAGTTTTATCCCTCTATCCTTCCGCACACCTTCAAAGCTCCGATATGTTCCTTAAATGTCAATGTTTTATCTAATGTGACGTCTAGAAATTTGGCCTCTTTTTTTAATTTCTATCACAGTATTATTGAGTGTCAACTGCCTCATTTGGTCCAATTTAATCTTTCTTACCATCTCTATCCAGACAGATTGACATAGTAAAAAAAAATCACACAAAAAGTTTTGCTTTATGTTTGTGACGATTGGAGAATTTGAATTTAGTCTCTACGTCACCTTGAGATCGATGTGAGCTGTTTGTATTACGAAAGTGGGACAGAAGAAAAGCTATTTCCATGGCAATTTGGCATGCTTATATTTTTTGGGGGACCGACATCTCCCGTAAGTAGATTCCGAAGCTGAACTGACTTCCTCGTCTTGCCTTTCTTGACGAAGCCGACACAAAGGACATTGAAAGATACTTTTTTCATTGTTAATGAAAAAAAAATTGTTCAAAAGTTCAACAGAAATTGAGCTTATTTATATAATGAGAATGGTTGGCGGAAAAAAGTGTTAAGGCCCTTTTAGTAAGTATAAGTTTGACTTGATCGATATTTCAATTTGTATTCTGTAGAATAAGAACATTTCATCTTCATCTGTTAAATAAAAGTTTATACCAAGAATTCAGATATAATATTTAGTACGAAGTGTACCTCTAATATTTTAAATTGTAAACTAACGTAAGTGAATAAATATTTGTTATCACAAAACTATATAAACACGCGTTTGGATTTTTTTTTAGTGTGTAATGGGAGCCTTTTGAGTTGATTTTTCAGCATCGTACAGTTCTTCGTAAAAGCTTGGGAATTTCTTACAAATTTTGCGGTGTGATGTCGGTAGGTTTTTCCGCCTATTTTACGTAGTTGTGAAGAACAAACGTTGGTCCACTTGTGGAGTGTTTTCTCTTCGCTACCCCTTCATCACAAAAGAAAAGGCCAAAGTGCTCATGTCTCAAACCAATTTATTTCCGTCAGAGTTCAATTCTTCCTGGGGTCATCTTCCCTTTCCCTTCTTTCCTTTGACTCTAATATTTTTTCTGTTTCTCACCACTCAATTCCATGACTGAATAGACACCATATATGTTATTTAACAGATAACCTTTTATAGATCCCTTTATTTTCTACCGTTTTTTTTTTGTGTGGTCTTCATGATTCTACATAGTACTTTTTTTCAAAGTAATTCAAAGTTCACCTTAAGGATAATTTTATATTGAAGGCAACGTTATACTGTTTATCCAAGTTATGTAATCCGTTATAATAAAAGTCAAAAAAAAAAACTTTATTTATAATAACGAATACAATTTTATACAACAAGTATACCGGCCAACAACTAGCATAACACTGCGTCTAGCATAAGACTAAGAGTAAGACTTAATAGAAGACTAACGGAAGACTGTCGGCCCTAGCGCCTATTTATATGGAAGTGAAGTTTGCTGACTCAGATGCTGTGGATTCTGGAAGACGGTACCATAACTTCCATAAATGTTAAGCGGCCGTAATTGACCATATTATTCATTCCATTAATTATTCTAAGTCTAGGCTGAGATGAAAAAAAGAACTTACATAAAAAGAATAATTAATAGAAATAAATAATATGGTCAATTCTGACCACTAAACATAAATGATTTACTTTTATGATGATATTTTTAGACACTTTATTATATCTTTGTTTGTTTTATTATTATGTTACAACAGCTTTATATACAATTATTATTATTTATTAAGTACTCGCAATTGCAGTTGCTGACTTTAAAACTGTCTTGATTTATCTTTGTTGTATTTCATTTGATCAAAACTTAAGGAAAATTTACAAACGTTTTAAAATTCAACCTATACTGCCTCTAAACTCTACCCTTTTTGAGATGTGCCTTTGTTCTTATATATGAGCTCTGTGTATTTTAAGTCAGGTCTTTTGTTCTAATGAAAATGGTGGTCAATAAATAAGGTTATTAATTTGTTTATGAAAGTAACAGACTATAAACAAACTTAACAAACGAGCATAAATATCCATGTTGTAAGTTTTACTAAGATTATTATTGACGCGAATGTGCTATTCTCCTCGAATTAGGGCTAATTATTGTAGTTATTTAAAATGTGAAATTAATTGTTCAAATAAAGCCGTTATTTATTATTAAATATATTGTAATTAAAACATTAAAAAATCTTAGAAACTATAAAAAAATTTATATATGTTTAGCGGTCATAATTGGCCTATTTAATTATTTCAATTAATTATACTTCTTATCTAAAGGTTGTGGTTGATATGAAAAAAATTGGTTGAATGAGCGGCATAGTGAGCCGAAGGTCGTGGGTTCGAATCCCGGTGACACTAACTTTTTCATCTCAACTTAGACCATAGATAAAAAGAATAGAAGAAGTTATAACATTTTTTACTATATCGTTTAATTTCTAAATAGCATGTATGAACAATTACATGTGTATATTTTAAACAGAACTCAAGAGCGTTGAAATCTAAAGCCTTTTAAATTAATAACCATGAAAATGATTTATAATTGTATATGCAGAATGTCTCTACTTTAATCCTCGAAAACGAAGGGTTTTAGAAAAAAAGCTTAAATGATAACGGGGTGATATAAACAACCTGGCTTATACTGTATATATCGCAAATTTTTTTGTAGACCATTATTTAACTTGCTGAACCCTTCACGTTCTGATATCCATATGTTACGAGTCGTAAAATGTTGCGTGGGAAGATCGTTTTCGGACCTAAATCATTGCAACATTTATACAAATTATATTACATATAAAACGCCGCTGTTTCGTGTTTTTGCTTTGTCTTTATCAACTATCATGTTCCATTTTCGTAAAAATCTAGATTTTTCCAAGAATAGATACTTATCTAAACTATTTCGTCTTTCTCCTTACTATCTAGGATCCTACTAGAATTTTCACAAAAAAATTTACAACCACTCAACCACATATCATGTTATCTATCCATCAGCCTTTTTACTGCGATGCTCAACATTTTCAAAATAATTTAAAAAAAAGTGTAATACCCATCCTAGATTCGCATAATATCATTCCTTCCAAAAATATGGTTTCGGTCTACACCATTCGACAAAGCTTCTGGATTATTGACACCATTTCCTCTGCTCAGAGATAAACGAGTAACGCTTGGGTACGCTCCTGGCTGTAGCTCAGGCTTTTGATAGGGTCTGGCACCATTCATAAACTTATTTACATATTAACATATTACCCTATCTCGGAATTCTATTTAACTGACTTCAGAGGGACGTGTAGCAGCGAGTGCTCAGCAATCAGTTCATACCAGCCGGCGTCCTACAAATAGAAATTCTAGATCTCACCCTGCATGCAAAATAAACTATCTAAACTGCTTTAATCCTTTCCAAGCAACCTCTAACATGTAAGTACAGGTTAAGCCTACCTAAGACTGGTGCAGCAAGTGAAGAGCGAAACAGAATAAGGAAAACGTACACCATACACAATGGCAAAACATTATTGCCATCAAATTAAATACTTAGCAGATTGGAGTCCCCGCACAAGAGGCAATAAAGAAAATAATTAACCGAAGGGTTGCACAACTAGAAAATTTTTAGCGCCGGAGGTTTTGACCGTCAAAACAGAACTAAATCTGTACAGGTCCATTACTCGACTGTTGCACTGACATATGGAACTGTGGAATTCCTCCATACCATCAAAAATCTTCAACTGACAAGTTGTCAAAGCCAGAAACGGAAATAATTTCTCTATCCTCAACGACAACAATATTCATTTTGTCTATGAACCGATCCTATTTCCAAATTGTCCACACCAACCTCTAGAATTATCATGACCCTTTTGCTCAGGCTTCCTTATCGTTTCCTCTTCCGTGAATACGTATTACGATGTACAGCCTACAAATATGTCATTATTAAAAAACATAATTTTCTTTCTTTGGTTTCCTTGTTTAGCCTTTTCTCAAAAAATACTAAATCTTCTTTGTATTTTTGCCCAGTTTGTCTCTGTTAGGCAAGAAATCTGTCGTTTTTGTAAATGTACGATATCATTTTGTCAGGATTAGACGTGTTTACATATTCAGTAGTGGGAGCTATCCCCCATTCACAGATTATCAGTGATAGTGTCGTCTCATGCGCGACGGTCGCTCCTGTTATTGAGTTTATTTATTTATATTTTTTTATCCAACGAATTAGTCCAAAAATAGACAAAACCCCAGGATCGGACAGTCAATTCCTTAATTCATATTCACTATTAACACTTTAAAAAATAATCACAAAAATGCCTTAAGCTAATGAAAAATTTAAATTACAATTATAACAAAATAAAGCTAAACACATATAAACAAAACAATAAAATTTAAAAAAATATGAAATTAAAGATCAAAGTTTAAAATTTAAAATACAAATAAATAAATTATAATAATAACACATCTTCCCTTAGTTTTTAAAACATTTTTAAATTTTCCATTTGAAAACTCGTAAACGCCAAATGAATCACAATTTTTAAACTAAATTTAAAAATAGGCCGGAAATTCTAACGACACATTTAGTCGATGACAATTTATCCTGCAAGTTGGAAGAAAATTCGTTCGCAATTCATATTATATAAAAAATAGAATTAAGGGGTCATGCAGTGTAACAAACAAAAAATATAAATTCAGTGGTATTAATTTGAATATGTTTTTTATGGGTTAAATTTCTATTGGATAGTAAAGAAAACTATAATTTAAAAACAATGTATGCTTGTAAAAACAAATGAGAGACCTTCATTTCATTAAATAATTATCACAAAAATCTTTGCTAGTTAAATTAAACTTAATAACATTTTTTTAATAAAGCCCATAATATCGATAAATAAGTTATAAATGATAATAAAACAAATCTTTCAGGATTATAAAAATGGGTAAGTTAGAGTCTTAGGCCAAAAACCTTAACAATATTGCAACTTACCTGAGGCAATTCATCATGAAAAACCTCAAAGCTCAATTTTTTTAAACTGACAGAACAGTAGATACAGCATTCTTCTTAGCTAGGCATAGATGCATCAATTATTTATTTAGCTGAATTTTATTATTTACATAGGGTTGAGATGGAAATTCCATGCCTTACTCATATATCAGTGGGATTAATCTTGATACTGTATTGTTTTATTTAATAAAATGAAAATTTCAAATTAAATTTTCATTTCCATTAGTTTGCGTTCCTTTCGTTAAACAAACGAAAGCTTAATTTTACTGTATTTATTTTAAAATCCTGGCGATATTTCGTCAAAATTTTAATTATAAGACTGTTGGAAATATTTTTTTCTTATTTCTCTTATATAATTACAAAAAAATATTTTGAATTGTATTATTTTAAGTTCAAGTCACAGCAAGATAACTTCTTTTTGGATTTCATTTCAGCCAACAATAGAGTCTCATTTTCTGCAGTGCAAGTATTTTTATTATCATGCTTTGTTGTCCAGTAGTCAGCTTTGTTATTGCCACTGTAATATTTATTTAGAGTCAGAAAACTTAGTTATAACAAAAAGGAATCCATTTATGCTTTGAAAATATTGACGTATGAAACGTTTACGTCTAGGTGGTTTATCATTTTACCTAGAAATTCTAGTACGTGTTCTAATCAAGATCATTGTTTAGTTTTATGTCATTTATAATGTGTATATTATTATTACAAACAGAATAAAGTGTCATTTTAACCATTGAATAATCTTTATCCCTTAATAGCAATTTTAAAATATTTATACTTATTTCAACCATATACATGTTCTTTTTCATTCCCAGATCTTTATTTGGCGTGACATTTCATATTTACTGCCCCTTTTATATTGTTTTGAGCGTAACTAGGTATAAATTTTTCACATGAGCTCCTTTTATCTATAACATTTTCTCGAAATATCTCACTTTTTTTACTTTGTACGTATCAATCTTGCTGGATAAAGTAAAATCAAGTATTGAGAGCGATCTTTTCTTTTTATGCCACTTCGGATTTCAAAGGACCAATGCCATTCAGTTAATTTTATATGTGAAACCTTGGATCCTTCGCCTCTTGAATATTTACCCGGTTTCTTTCTTTTTTGATTCTTATTTACATCTTTTTCTGCCGTTCTGGGTTTATAAAGCAACGGGCTTTATAATACATTGCAATTTAACCCGGGTACGTTAATATTCCCTTACTGTAGAAATTATATTCACCTTTTCGAAAGAAAGTCTTCCACACCACGATATTTTCAGTAATTAATAGAAAAAAATTTAATTGAACCTGTTTGGTTTTATCATATAAGTGTGAGTTATTTACGTACGTTAGTGTTGTTTGGATGACGTTTATCTTTTGTATTTGTATGGATAAAATGGGTTTATTGTTTTACAAATAATTGGTAAACTGACCAGCTTAAATTTTACATTTTATGAATAAATGTTTATATGATTTTTCAACTGTAAGAATTTTGAATAAATCAAATATATTAGTGTTGGATTTGTTGTCGAACGCGTATGTTGTGTGTGTTTGTTACTCGTTGACAGGGCACTCTAAATCCAAGGAGTTTATTTGAATACATGCTCCATTAATTATATTATATGTTCTCAATTAATAGTTATTTATACAAAAGTTAAAAAAGGCGATATGAAAATGAATAATAAATCAATCAAAAGTAATGAAACTTTATTACTACCCACGAAAAATTTAATTGTTAGTAAAATAAAAATTACGTTCACTAGCTTCACAGAACAAGGTAGAATCTTCTAAGAAATTTATACTTTGCCGGAGGCCATCTTAACTCTTAAGTCACCATATACCGCAGCAAAAGACGTCTGGCCGGTTGTGCGCTTCCGCATAGCAGGTGCTGTTCAGAAATCAAATTGATGTACAGAAAACATCAAATTGTCTGACTTGTAAGACTGTTTATAATACAGAATTGATACTGGTCTTTTGCCATTCTACCTTGGTCCATCAGAACTATGTCAGCGTATAATCCATTTCGAAGGTGAGAGGAGAGAGTATGGAAAAACTTCTTAGTTTTTTTGCCGTGGTGTTGCTAAGTTAAGGTTAAGAGGTTCTGTCCTCCAGCATCCGATATGTGTGTTGTGTTGTGTTGTGTTGTGGTGTGTGTGTGTGTGTGTGTGTGTGTGTGTGTGTGTGTGTGTGTGTGTGTGTGTGTGTGTGTGTGTGTGTGTGTGTGTGTGTAAGAGCATACACGCACTCCCTGAGACAAATTTCTGATTCCATCTTGAAAAAGGCTGTAGAAGAAGAAGCGTGAAAATGTAGGTTCTCCATTTCAGCTTTAGCTAAGGAATAGGTTAGATATCCCAAAGAAATCATCATCGGGAACTAGAGCTGAAATTATGGTAACGAACGGTAACTTAGTCTCAGATAAGACTTTTTCCAGTGGGGCTTAGCCTGCAGGTGAAACACTTAAAACCTACGCCAACTTTGTCTATAGTTTCATCAAAAAACAAACTGAAACTGTGAAAGCTTTGAAATCGAAATGTATGTTTGATTTAGACTTAAAAATCTAAGATATTAAAATAATATTTCTTGGGAAGAGTTAGAATACCGCACGTGTACACCAAAGGATATAAGAAAAAATAAGGAAAGAGAAACGGGAGAGAAAAGAAAAAGAGAATAGAGAGAAAAATAGAGGAGAGAGAGAGAGAGAGAGAGAGAGAGAGAGAGAGAGATTAACGTTTTATTTATTAAAATACACGGAAAAGTTAGGTCTCTAGGACCTTTCTTACACCTAATGTGCAATCAAAAGTATAATATTTCTTTATAGTCGCAACAGAAATAAAATAAAAATAACAAATTATTATAAAATCAACAATGAACTAAATGAATAAAGTGAGAGTAAGTTGAACTTATATTTTCATGCAGAGCATATCATTGTGGAGTAACAAACATATATATAGATTTTTCATAAGATTCTTAAAAACTAGATTAGAACCTTCTGGAAATATAACTTTACGATTCAAAAATGAAATAAAATACTCATCAAATTATTATTAAGGTTTTACAAATTAATGTAAATGTATATAATAAAAAGGGAATAAAAAAGTAATAAATCAAAGTATATAAGTATATAATGTAATGTTAACTACGTAAATATTAAATAAAGTAAATGCTAATTTATAGTATTATATTCAACATATTTACTTAATAAGTTTTACTTTGAATGATTTTATGCTTTTTATTTGAATATATGTTTCGCTATTTACAATAGTTAAAGATTTTTGAAGCTTTTGTTTTAAAAGAATTTCTACATGTTTTGGTAGATGAATTAAGTAATTAGCTGTTCTGCTATTAATGTTATGGATATTGCATTAAAATTTAAAATTATGAAACATGTAGGAAGGGGTTTTAATTATATTTACGTAACTGTAGGTCTTTAATTTTTAACATTTTCAATATCAAAAATTTATCGTATATTCTAGAATCATATTTTAGGTTAAGGGATGGTTAGGGATGGTTAGGGATGGTTAACCGATGCATGTATTTTGTGCTTTTGAAGTTTATTTGCAAAATAATAGTTGAAATCTCTCAAGACGATTACGTTGTAGTGAATATATGTCATTACTAAATTTATTAGTTTTAGGGTGATATCAGGTATTTCATAGGGTAATAAATTTTTTTGTAGCGTACATATTTGTGTATATGTTTTTAAAGTGTTTTATCATTACTAACTTAACCTAATCATAACCATAACCTGATCTCTTCCAGGTTTGAGTACAAGGTAGCCCTTATGTGTACTAAAGGCGGATGGCCTGGTCAAAGAAGGTTTTAATACTGCGTATGTCGGGCCACAACCGGTATTACAGCGAAAGAGAGTATTAAAAATTGGGGCATGAAACAATTCCTTAAGTAGTGGAATATATCCCACGGACATAGGCAATCGAAAGAGTTTGTTAAGGTGATCAAACCAACAGAATCGAAATGGCTATTCTCTAACTCAAGGAATGGAATTAGGAGGCTGATAGATATCCTGACGTGCCACTGCCTACTGAGAAGACACCACTCCGTAATGTGTATTCTACCAGATCCTTTTTGCCGTTTTTGCGAAATAAATGAAAAAGAAGAAACGGCAAGGCACTACCTCGCAAGTGTGATAGGTATGCTAGGTCCAGATTTGAAATCTTTGAAGGAGCGGACATTACCAAATCACTCCCCGAGATTAAATGGTCCAAAATCTTGGAGTTAGTGAACAAGTCCAAGAGATTTATGCAGGACACATGAGCCGACCAAGTCCCGAACCTTTTAGGGATGGGGTACGAGTCTACCCAGGCATTTAACCCTTGGGTCTTGGCCGCCCACCCTGCATAATATATATACCATAACCTAACAGTTTATTAGTGTCTATCTGCGCACTGTGTCCTATTCAGTATCTTGATTGATTGGGATCTAATATATTATTTTTGTAGATGAAATTATTAATTGGTTTAAATAAAATTTTCTCAAATATTTTACCAACTGCACTAAGTACATTAATTGTTGGATAAGAGTTAAGTTTTTCTGGTTGAGGTTTACAGAAAAGATAATTTCGATTGATTTGGGTAAACATTTTGAACAATTGATTTATTGAAAATGTGACATAATATAGGATCTATTTTATTTGTAGTTTTACAGTACATTAGACATGTGATTGATATATTTTCTGGTGCAATGGCTTTAGAGGTAATGCTATTGAGCGATTTAGTAACCTCTTCTAATTTCATGGAAGCTAAGTTGAATTTATCTGTTTTTATATGTATCATCATTTGAATAGAATTCTATCATTGTTTCATCAATTTTTGTTCCTTCATCCATGTAATAAAAATGTTTGTTTACAATTTGTAAATCTAATTTTGGGTCATTGTTAATGTTTTTTTTATGTTTACAAAGCCCATGTGATGTTATTTGTTCTATGATATTCCAAAAATCTTTGGGATTTGTAATATTTGTAAATTGATTTTTCATGAAGTTGTACTTGGCATTTCTTATTAAATTTGCAACTTTGTTTCTACTTTTTAAATAATTTTGATACTTTTCAACTTTTTTTTTTTTTAAATACAACATAAAGTTTGTTTCTTAACATTTTTTAAAATTTAATTTGTATGGATAACCATGGTGTTGGATTCTTTTTTACACGAAATTTTTTTCTAGGCAATGTGAGTTAAAAAGATCTTGTATGGAGCTTAAACTTTTTTACTTTCTCATTAACGTCTTTAAACTCGTAGATAGTAATGCAATTTTTGTTTTCTAAATCTGTAAGTAATTGACAGTGGTTGATGTTCTTCTAATCTCTAACAGTTATTATTTTATTAGGTTTTGGCGGTGATTATGACAACAAGAAAAACACTCAAGACCTTATATTCCTGCTAGGAGTTTAGTTGTATGAATGAATTTTGTCTAGATTATTAGTGATGATAAGATGTAAGGTAGAATTATGTTCTACAGAAGGTGGGTTCATTGGAAACACTTTTCAAATTTAGGTTATTGCAATGATTCAAAAGTTCAGTTTTATAAGCAGACTGTTCATTATGTTTTAAACTTGAAGTTAAATCGCCAATTATTAGAATACATTCATAATTGAATTGATTAAAGTTTTCAAGAACTTCTCAAGTTTTTCTTAAACGAACAGTTTTAGGTGGCCTGTAAATTTCACTTACAAGTAATTTCTTACGACGATATAGATAATTTCGCATATAATTTATGAGAGAGAGAGAGTGAGAGAGGGAGAGAGAGGAAGAGACAGGGAGACAGAGAGGCAGAGGGAGAGAGAGAAAGAGAGAGAGAGAGAGAGAGAGAGAGAGAGAGAGAGAGAGAGAGAGAGAAAGAGAGAGAGAGAGAGAGAGACGGACAGACAGACAGACAGACAGACAAACAGACAGACAGACAGACAGAGAAAGAGAAATTTCAAAACCATAACTGTTGGAAAATCCAATCCGTGGCTCATTTATGAGTTATTTACACGCCCATGTTTTTCTGTTTGTCATCATCGCCGTTTCACTCAGTGCGCTGTTTCAAACAATAATGTATCGCTTTTAACGATCTGTTTTTACAAATAATTAAAACAGATAGGGTCAAAGATGATCAAACAATGCTTCAACAAAGCCTTTGTTACGATCTGTTTTTTCAAATTATTTTTATTGCTTTTATAATTGTTTAACCTGATGGGCTTGAAATGCTCTTACATTAAAAAAATAATGTTTCAATGATTTATCAAATGGAAGTAAAACGTAACAAGTTCGTATGAAATTGATTGAATGGCAAGTGTAGCGATTGTTGGTAATGGTGTACATGTTTACGTACTTACAAACATCTTCATTATATGAATGTCCCCTGAGGGTGAATGAATATGTAAATACATTTGGAAGTGTACTATGTCGAATGCAATAAGAGCCAAATTTTCAGGGGAACGATAGATTAATAAGAGAAAATGTAGCGAGTGTCTTAAATAGTAATAATCGAATTTTGCAATTATACAACTTTGCCCAACAAGAATTACTGCACGTAAATTGCTCAGTAATTTAAACATTGATTGTGCTAACAGTGTTATCTTTCAACAGTATTCAGTTGAGATTGAGGGTGTATATTTTAGCCGTTTTTCCCAATAAAACGTCTTTGTATGAACAATGTATGATATTTTTTAATTCTCATATAATTATTTATTTCTTATCAATTTTTCATATAACATTTAATCACTATTACTGTCCATTCGTGACAGACAGAATATAGATACATCCACACATATGTTATACATGTATATGTGTGGAAGGAAGAGGAATCCAAATTAGTGCTAAGAGATATTCGACTCAAGTAGGGTGGCTGATTTGAGCCGATTTGAGGGTTGTTTTGATGTATATTAGTAATTATTTGAAGGAGTACAATTTCACGATAAGAAGGCACTTAGTTTCTTGGCTTGGTTTTGCCTTTTGTATTAGTGGTATTATAGAAATTTTCCTTTTGATGTCAAATTGTCAAAGTTATGAGTTATACACGTTGATATTTGCCCATTTTCCTCCTTTGTCCATGTTTCTCGGACGAAAACAGACTTCGTAATTACACCAATTACGAGGATTAAGGGGACAATTAATCATACTTTTGCAATATTTCTTTTATAATGGGCCGCGCATAAAGTATGGAAACCTTTAAAGTACAAATATACAGCCGGCTTGGCTATCATTAAATCGCTATTGTTAGCCGTGCAGGCTTTCCGGGCTTAATGGACTTTGAGCTAATTGTATTATCATGACATGCATTTTTTTGCCTTATCCTTTTTATCCTCTTTTCCCCTATTAATTACATTAATTGTTGAAAATTAAACGATCAACTGATAAAATACTCGAAAAAGAAAACAAGTTTCTCAGGTTTTCCTTAAAACTTTAACATGTAATGTAGTTACCTTTCAAACTAATTTTTTAACTTTTATTATCACCAACGTAAACTTTAAATAACTTAATTCAATGTTGAAAACTTACTGTAAAATATGAAAGATGATGGCGAATAAGAAAAACGAGAAAAAACAGATGAGCATGGAAAGGCTAATTGCATATGAAAAGCTAACCCCAATACAATATTAAATAATTAACATTTTATGTGACACTGCAATTCATCCCCTAATTTCGACTTCAACCTTGCTCAACGAACCCTCCAGACATATCACAAAGGTTCACAATTGCTATAAACAAAACACCACAAAGTTTCAAAACATAACTTTTACCCTCCGTCGCCTCAATCCTCCTTCAATCTATCATAACTTCACCCCCCCCTCCAAATAAAAACATAACCCGCCACCTTGGGTTTTATATAGACAAACGACTCACGTGGAATCTTCATAAGTTCATACTAAAACGGAAGAAACGAACCGACAATAGAGATTTAAAACGCTACTAGACAACACAGGAAACTCTTCCTTGACAAAAAAATACTCATGTAGAACTAATATCGAAACCAATATAGTTTTATGGGATAGAACGGTTTCCAATCCCACGAATCCTTGGAACCATCTTCTACGCTCCGTTCTATGTTTCTAACCTTGACTTCTTCCATCGTCCAACAATGCTGTGGATTCTAGCCCAATTTTATCACTTAAACCCATCGCTCAAACTAATTTGAGACTCAAAATATCGCTTACCACTTAAAACCTACCACGTACCACTTAAAAAATCAAACCACCGGAACGTTAAGAAGCTTTACCGAAAAACCAACAAAGAACAGATTGACNTCGGGACAGGGGACCTTCACCACGCAGATATCTCAGGAACCTCACCAACCGGAGCGATGACGACGATAAATTCATCAAATGAAGACAATAAACGAAATAAAATAAATTTTAAACTGGGCCACGATTTATAAAAATTACAATGACTCAAGACGACGACACGACGAAATCAAAACTCGATCTGGCCGACGACGAGGCCGGAAACGTGGCGGGGGGTTTTCCGAAATCTTATCCGAGTAATCCTTACGGCGTAAACAAATAGTATTATCATGATTGCCCATGATGGAAAATTAGATCGATAATGAAAAAGAGACAAACCTATTTTATGCAACGATCTCATAGACGATGGTAAATATTAGACTGAGAAAATAACACAAAAATTAGAAGACTATTAGAAAATTTCAAAATATTAAAAAGCAATCAAATCGTCAATGTTTACACGATGTTAATTACTACTACTAATTTTACTAATTTACTACTATTAATTTTACTCTTTGCCCATGCCCTTGCCCATGGCGAATTTCTACTAATTGGTAAATGTGTTTGGTTTTCTTCATTTATTTTTTATTAGCCCAATATGCTGTATTTTGTTAGCTCTCTGTTCCATTTTTATGGAACTGACTGGGGCGGCTGGTCATTGGGGGTGGAATGGTTCGATGTGAGGAGGTTGGTCTGCGAAGCCCCCCGGGACGGCCGTTGCCCGACCAACAGTAGCAAATACCATAGGGCAGATGGACTTCCGGAGAGGAATGGGCGCAACCCGTTTGGATGGGCCTGTGAATCCTCGGTGACATCAGTTACCCATAGGGGAGAGACTGACCATCTCTCCCCAATGAATTCACAGAAGGGTATTTGAGAATCATCCGAGGTGTATGCCGGGCGGTCACACAGCCTCGGATTCGTTTCTCGAGTTGACTAGTCGGGGTGGGTGTTCTATTCGCTCGACGCCTGAACAGTCATCTTATCTCTTTTATCCACCCAGAGGAGCTATACCCCATTAAATCTGGGACTACAGTGGCAATAGGTGGTACAGTGTGGCCAAGGCGGGCGGTGCAACCTGAAAAGGTGAGCCTCGTTTCCTCGGTCATTTCCCTTTGACCCTAGCTGGATTCGTGTCGGCCACCGGGTCGGCAGCGGACAGCAGGTGGTGCATCAGAGGCTCACGAGGGTTAGGATACCAGATCCTGTCTGCATAGACGGGTGAGGGTGCATAACCATCTGGACTACGGATAGCAGAAAATGTTCCAAATCCAAACTCTGCTATGTGGGAAGTGGCTTATAGGCGAGACTCCTGCGAGAACTTGGTGTGAACCTGTTGCTCGGGGGTACCGTTATCGGTTTCCTTCTGAGGGCGGTGTTCCTCTAGGGGCTGGTTAGACATTCCACTTTAATCAAAACCGCGGCCGGAGCGGATCCGGTAGTTTTTACGCTGGAGGAGCCCCAATACTCTGGGAGATAGAGTTGCCTTCTCTATCTAGGGAGCTCGTCGGGAAGACCTAGGCTGATGCATTTCAGCCACTTGGGGTTACCCTTTCTGAGCCCTATCGGAATGGACAAGCGGAGAGAGAGATCCGTCTTGGCCCCGAGGGGCCGGGGCCGCTTCTACACCAAAACTTGCGGTTGAAACACCCATCCAGTCGCGAGCGGAGGTTCTTCATCTCTCATCATGAGAATCAAAACGTCCGGTAGGGCCGAAAGATATGGACGTTAAATCCTCATGTTCTTTTAAAGGCTAACGAGTACATACGAGAACAAATGTTACATTTTATCTTCATTATATTCATGAACCTGTACAAAACAAATAATTCATGAATAGAAAATTTACTTCTTTCTACTGACAACGTTTCTTTAAAAAAAAAAACAAAAAAAAAAGATTTACATTTCTTAAAATCGACCTATCTTTCCTTTTTGGCTCAAAACTTTATTGTACAATACAGCTTCTTTTTCCTAATGTTGTACCTTTAAAACTTATTTAATTTTTTGTGTCATTCAACATTATTTTGTTCTTTCAGTTTATCTGCTTTGAAATTCCAGGCCTTTCCAACAAAAGTAAGTGCTGAAGCATTTTTCTCTTCTAAAGATCATTGTACTACTTGAAAGTACCGGGACAGAGATAAATCCGGGTTATTTAAAACAACGGCCTCCGTTTCAGTTGGATAGCTTCAGGCATTGTCATTTTAACAGTTTAGCCACAAACACCTACAAAACGCGCAGAATATCGTAAAGCCCGAGAACATTGTCTTCTCCGCAGTCACATATGCCTCGGATTTTGTCTGAAAAAGAAGGACCGGTAGGCAAGGTAGAAACTTTATGTACGTATTATTGTTATGCTAATGAAGTTTCTGCTGACTAAAGTCTTGTTGGATGTCGCATTGTGTCCACAAAGGTCTTAAGGTTACTTGAAAAGTAACCAAATTAAGCAAATTTTTAGTAAAAAATAAATAGAAAACCTTATTACAAATTTAAACTAGTTATATACTACAAGCTATTTTAGAAAAGTTTTCAATCAATCGTGCCTCTTTTAAACTGGCAACTATTTATCCTCATTTGTTAAAGTTACACTTCTTTTTTGTTGTTGAACTCTGTGTTGATGTCTCAACAAATCCTCACTCGTTTATTACGTATGTTTTTGTTTAGCCAGCTGTGAGTTCAGCTATATTTGACCTAGTTAACAAGAAGCGTTTTTCATCCGAAGCTCAGCAAGAAATCTTTATTTAACCCCATCCCCGTTTTGTTTCATGAACAAAATGAATAAAAAATATTTAATAAAATCAGAAAATATCTGTTATATGTGTTAGATGAATCGACCACTCTTGTACTCACAAATTCTGTAGATCACAATATGGTCTTGATAAAAAAGCAAATTTAGTTGTTACTGCATATCTTTCGACTTTTTTAAGGTCATCATCAGGGAAAATCATTCTTAAATATGTCTGACTGCCCTCAATCGTTGGCAATGTTGACACTTAGTCCGTCTTTAGAGAAATCGTCTGTGCAAAACTTAATTATGTCAATTTTTAGACATAATAAAGATTGTTTAGCCCTGATTATGACCGTAAAATAGGTCGAAAGACTGGCCGTAACAATTTGCTTTTTCATCAATATCCGAAGATGATCCGAAGTATTCGCGCAAATATGAAAACATTTAACAATTGCAATACATATAAAAAAATTAAATCAAAGTTTAGAACAGTTTAATCAAATTTAATCTTTCCGGTTCGCTTACTTTTATGCCGTTGTGGAATCTCAGAGACGGTTCCAGTCCACTGCCGTGTTGGGGATGGCGTTTAGCCAAGTTATGGACCTGGAATCAGAAATGGTGTTTTCAAGTAAATAATATTTAAAAGAATAGGCCTATTTTTCGGGAAGGTTGTGAAATGTTGTAAAAAAATTGTATCTTGGACGTTTTCTTTAATAATAATATATTTTTTATTTTTAAAAACTTAGTTTAAAAAATCAACTAGTTTTATATAATTATTATCGATTTAATTGTAAGTAATAAAAGTTATTTTACTGGCAGGATTTGATTCTCGGTTAACGTCTTTTTAGAAATAACAGTGCTGAGAAAATTGGTCGCTTAATTCAATTATTTATAAGATATAACCTATCACTGGCTACAAATTTAATTAGGTCAATCTTTTCAAATTGTTTGTTCAATAGATTGGGTAGGTTCTTAATTGTAAATATACGAGCGTCTTCAGACACGGACGCGACCCCTGGGAATATGTATCGAACTCGGAACGCTACTCGAGCTGGGTGACCGGCTGATTTGATCTCGCAGAGTTAGCCAAGTCGACTACACCGCCTTCTTGATCAAGCTAAATTCTTAGAACTTAGTTCGCAGTGAACTGGTTTTCGGCTCGCCTGCACAGACTGGTCTAATTGTAAGATCGTTGAGGGTACCACTTGGTAGTCGATCCCATGGCACTGCAGTTGTACACGCCAGAATTGTACGCGATATGGGACACGCTTGGGTGATTTAAGACTATGGTAGCTATGTTTACCTAGCACCCTCTCTCTCAGCGCGGTTAGTGTAGTCCGTTACAGGTTATTCATCGATCGTCTGGTTGCCTCTTGTTAGAAAGATAACACGAACTGGAGCAAAAGGGTGGTTGTTGTCCAGGAACCCTGGACATATAGGTTTGGAGGGTAACGAAAAGGCGGGCGAGGCGTCTAAGGGCGGACGTAACCACCGCCGTCTGGCGATAAAAATAGAATAAAAACCAGACTCAAAACAAAACCCAACATAAGCGTAAGAAAATATATAGTTTCTTGGTAGGTTTTAAGGGAGCGTTTGATTCGCCAGTAAAGAAAGCAACATAACACAAACTACATGGACAAGGCGTGCTCACTAAAATCATTAAACGAATAAAACAGTATAATGACAGTTCAAAAGCGACGGTTTGGCCTAAGGAAGGGATTTCTAGGTGCTTTCAAACAAAAAATGGGCTCAAACAAGGCTGTCTTTTATAAGGGCTCTTTTTCTTTCCCTCTCTTTTTGGATGACAAACGATTTTCTTTTTTTTTAGTTTTGAGGGTGCCATTTGAGTACGAGACACATTCGATGTTTCCTGCATGCATAGGACAAGTGGCAATATTGCTGATAAACCAAGAGAACTACCGAAAATGATAAAGAGACTATATGAACACTGCTTTTTGTAAAATTTGACTGACAAACTTACAAAAATCCAAGCAATCAGAAAAAAATACCAACGAAAATTAATTATTAAAAAGTTACTTAATTGATTATTACGAAAATTAAAACATTTCCTTAAAAGAATAATTTCCTTAAACCGTTGCGGCAACCGACGCCCCTAACTGAAATCATTAAACGAATAATACAGCATTTTGAAAGGGAGGGATGACTAGATTCCTTCAAACAAAAAATGGGCTCAAATATGGCTGTCTTTTATAACGGCTCCTTTTCTCTCTCTTTCTCTCTCTCACTCTCTCTCTTTCTCTCTCTCTCTCTCTCTCTCTCTCTCTCTCTCTTTTTTTTTTTTAGGGTGGCATTTGAGTAGGAGACACATTCGATACTTACTGCATGCATACGACCAAGTGGCAATATTGCTGATAAACCAAGAGAACTACCGAAAATGATAAAGAGGCTATATGAATACTGCTTTTTGTAGAATTTGACTGATAAATTACAAAAATCCAAACAATCAGAAAAAAAATACCAACGAAAATTAAATGAATTTGCTTTGGATCTATATGGAAACAGCTAATGGAAAATGAAATCATACCTTTGTCAACAGAATATAGGGTCTTTGATGCAGCTGTAAGAACCGTTATGAGCTATTCAGCATAAACAAAACAAAAAAAAATTTAAAACATTTCCTTAAAAGAATTTTTCATCTCCCCACGAATTTCCCAGATTATGTAGTATATCAAGAAACTGGAAAACACCCTATTTTTGGAATAACATCCAACTAACGTAAACATTGAGAACACAACATTAACTCACTCAGCCTTAAAGTTCAAACGTCACTTACACATTTAATCCGGTAAAACATATTCTCGTTCATTGAAATGTCATCGCTTTGTTTATAAATATATCTATGTGGGGAAGATGTATATTTGAAAAAAGTGTTGCGTTTGGTACTTTACAATTTTATAACACGTACAAATTATTAACAATAGGGCTAGAGGAACTTCGTTATATGAACGATACAAATCCCATATACCATTAGTACTAACAATCAGAATAAGGCGAATAATTAGGCCTAAATGACACAGCTAACAGGTCAGAGAAAAGGCAAACATGCGCTCTTTGTAAATTATCCTAAATAGAGATGCCCCATCATTGGAGTCTGCCCAGCTCTCAATTCTTATAGACTACAATGGTTTAAAACGGCACGTTTAACAAAAGGATGAATTTTGCGATTATTTGAATGAAGAGAACTGGCCTTTTATACGATCGTTGCCAATTATACGAGGCACTCTTTACAATACAGGAAAACACAAATTTCTTATTTAATTATTGAGTAAAGTTTGAAAATATTGATAAAAGTTATATACTTCATCCATGTAGGTAATTTATATATAGAATGTATATACGAAATGTATAAATCAGTTTATGAGAATTATCAAAATAGGATATAAACTTGAATTAATTTGTAAGGAAATCTAAAAAAAAAAAATCAACTCGGCAGTCGGATTCAATTCATGTGTTGTATATTTCTGGTTAACACTTTAATGCAATACTGTATGTGTCATAACCAATAAAATAGTTAAATAAATAATAATAAATATAAATAACACGATTTAAAAAAAGGCAGCGTCGGCGGGCCAGATAGGCAGAAACTTTTGTACCATACCGGCGAATGTGCGTCGGTAATGTACAAAAAGGATGCAAGATGTGTTGCTCCTTGGCTCTATAAAGAGAGCGTGTAGGAATCCCACCCCAAATGAAATCGTGTTTGAGCACAGCAGCGAGTATCTCGGTCCCCTCTTTCAATATTTTTATTTGTTTTATTGTACGTAGTATTGATAGTTTTGTGTACCAAGCTTGTGTTGAGAGTGAATGTATTTATTAGCGAGAATGTGTATGGTAAGTGGGGTGATGGCGGAATATCGACCCTCAAAACTTGTGTAAAATTGAGTTTATATAAATGTAAATCCAAAAAAAGTTTTAATTGTAAATGGCCGTGAATGATTTGTTCACCTCCTCAGGTTCCCAGGTGAAAAAAGAGTTGAATTTCTCAAACTTCATCGTTCGTTAAACATTTTTAACTTAATATATTCTTTAAACTATGTAAAAGGGTTGTCGAAATTAAAATGCGACTTTCCAAGAGCGAGTATTAAGAAAATTAATACGCCTAAAAGTAAGATAATGGGTTTAGGAAGATTAGGGTTGCACGCGAGAGGTTGTGATGTCCAGTCTGTCATCAAGCTGGTTTAACAATATTTATTTTTTAAATTTGATTTTTTTTCAGAGTAGGTAGAAAGGAGAGAAACCTGGATAGTAAAGGTCTTATTGATATTCCGTGGATAACTTGTGAATGGCTTTGTTGGAATACTGAATGAATACCAAATGATTGAAGATCCCCCCTCACAGAATTTCTGTTCGATTGTTTTTTCCAACGTTCCGTTCTATTGTTACAAGGTGCGAAAACGAAATTACCTCATTAGCTGAATTATTTTCAAATCCCGTAAAGGGAGGTATTTAACATCATTTTAAACAGATTAACAAGTTGAATCTATTGAATTTATAAAAGGTTTGCAATTAAATATAATAATTTGACAAACGTCATTAAAACCAAAAAACAGTTTAAATTTTATCTGCAAACGATGTGTCATAACCATGGTGCATTGCGGGCTGTAAGAGGTTAATTTGTGGAATTATGTGATCATCGTCATTGCCTCGCCAGGTATGAAATAAAATCGAAAGGTACGTTTTTCTATAAATCTGGTGACGTATGAAAATAAATTCAACGCTAAACCTTATGGAACAACCACTTCTGCGTTTCGCATTCTGCGCCATATAACTCAGAATAGGACGAAGCCACAGAAACTATTTATTGAATCCCAGCTTCCCCGGAATTTCTCCTTGGAAAATAATTAGTTTAATAATAATGGCTTCGTTCCGATCACTTTGAGGACTTCACTTGATTTTAAAGCAGCAATGTAATTCTGTTTATGTTCAATCTTCTTAGCTGTGAATCTAATGACAACTTAACTTAAACCTAAGTAATTTACGTTACCGATAATTTTGTTCTGTCTATTCTCGCTGTGGACGTCTTTCGGATATTCCGAGCTCTCAGTGATTTTCGTAAAGTCTCTGGTAGTGAAGGATGGACGGTGCGTGTGCCAGAGTTATTTTGGTTTGCCTATGCATTTGGTGGATTAAATCTGTATTGTTTTGTACTAAATATATATTATTGATATTCCCGTCCAGACAGCATTAACCTAAGTACAATGCTGACACCGTCTGTCCTCCAACTAAGATTCCATTATAGCTCACTAAACCTTTAAGACGCGGTTATAACTAATAACACCAAACTTAGAAAAATAGTTCAAAAAATGCCGAATCAAACTCAACACTACAAAATTCTCCCTCCGCCTCACCATTCGGCCTCCATTCTATACCTTACCCCAACTTTTTTCCAAAAACGTCATCTGCTATCTCCGGTTTTATCTAGACAAATTAGCTGACGACACGACTCAAACGGACTACTAGGTAACAGACGAAAACTCTCTCTTGATAACAAAAGACCTCATACAGAAGTCAATATTATGAACTATCTACGTTATTTAGGTTATGTCATTGATGGACTCAACCCAACCTTCCAATCTCCAGATCCTATTATCAGGAATCCTTTAATCTATTTTCAACACCGTTCTATTTTTCCAACCGCACCACCCACTACGACCTAACCGTCCCACCCATAAAAGATGTTACAAGATCAACCTACTATTCCACACTAACCTGTCATCCATCATTAAACTTCACGAAAAACAAATTTCCTCAGGGTTTTCAAAAGATCTTTAATTTTTCTCCTTTTTCGACATCTAAAAACACAGTGACCTCGTGACCTGCCTGAGTTATTATAATCAATCTTTGATGAAGAGTACGATCACTGTATAGCATCTCGATTTAATGTTATGTACTATCACACTGTGATCTATGTAGTTAGTATTCAAACTAACATTTTCTTAATTTCTTGTATCAATAATTACATTATTTCCTCTCACATCTGTTTCCAGTATTATCGTGGAAAAATCCATGTTTAACTTAACCTCTACCTTTTACGAACTTAAAGCCGAGGAAAGCATAGTGCGTTCATACGAAGATCAGTATGATCAGATGGAGCTATACAAACTATCCTTACAGCTGCAGTCGGCCTAATAATTAACATGTTTAATAATATAAAATCTGTATGAATTTTATTATTCAGACAACACCCCGTTATTTTATTTTTTATTTTTTTTGTACAACCAGGAACTGGAGGAGTTCCCTCCTGAGCACTGCAGCTGAGCTGTACAGCTTATTGTACTTTATCCCTGGTTCCATATTTTGGAGGAGGGCTCGCAGCACACATGTGAACTTGAGCCCCCGTTGTACCGGTGTTCTTCCATCGAAGAAACTCATTTTTGAGGGGGGTTGGGACCAAAATCAGGGTCGCTTAGATCTGATCCCGCCCCCTTCCATTGATGAGTGCCGTGTCAATTTCTTTCAATTGCGACCACCGACGTCAAAAAAAGTCCAGAGGCGACGGTGGGGATCGAACCCACAACCGCGGGGATCTATTCGCCGAGAGTCTGACGCCTTAACCACTCGGCTACCCCGGCCCCCAACGCCCCGTTACTGCTAAGGGAGTTCGTTTAAATTCTGGCATTGTCATTGGTTCTTAATTGAGACAAAATATGAAACAAGTAATAAAACATAGTTCCACGTTAAGCCCTCTTTTATGTGACCAATCACTTTACAAAAAATTCTACACTCCCATCCTACTCTAATCTTCACGTATAATAACACTCCTCCAGATTTCTTTCTACTAATCCTTTTTTTTCTACTAATCTACTAATCCTTTTCGACGTCAGACAGTGAGTACTGTTCTGAGGCGCTGAGATTGATTATAATTAATTAATAGTTTACAGGTGCTTTCCGTGTAGTGTCTCTCCATAACTCGCATAGATATAAAAATCTTATTACAACTTCTCGCACCTTAATATCAAATAAATAAATAAAATCATGCTCAAAAGTGATTGGAGAAAGCGAGAACTAAATCATTAAATAACATAGTGATTTATAAAAATAGTGATGAAAGGCTCGGTCAGCCCAGAACAAATCTGGATATTTGAGCTTTGCCTTTTTTGATCCGAATTAGCATCCAAGGAGAGATGTCAACTGTCAGAGCTTATTTCGTAGCTTTAATTAAATTAGCTTTGAGAATTAACTGCGACCCCGGGCGGTGGGTCGGTTTGGTAATGGAAGTTATTATGATTCCAATTACTCCATGATAACCCTACAAAAATGTCAATTATACTTGTTATTGCGATTGTTTGCCATGTAGCAAAATAAAAGACTGGAGCTGTTTTGCTTTAACTACTATACACACTTAATTTCCATTGCACTTGAAGATTCTTGCAAACATATATAAAGAAATAAAAAATTAATTAATTAAAATAAATAAAAGTGCTTTGTTTATTTTATATTGTACAATCTTGTATATTTGGTATGTTTGTATTTGTAAGTTGTGTATTGGGTATGAACTCATTAATCATCCAATTATAGATTTTATTAGTGTTTTGTCGTGTGATGTTTGACAAAGGCTGACCATAATTTGTAAGAAAAGTCTTTTAGTCAAATTAAAAAAAGGCGATTCTACATAAAATAACCAGGAGGTAACATTATAGTCGTTAATGTTTTATTTTAACAAACAGCTCGTTAAAACTGTAAATTATTATTACAGTATCATTTTCCTTTGAATCACAGTACGAGTTTAATTTAACGGAGGGCGTCCATACATTTTTCTATATTTTCTTATTGAATTTTCACATCGTCTCAAGGATAAATTTAGAACTATTTTTCCCGGAAATTCATCATCAAACTCATATTGAAAAAACAAAAACATATTAACAATATTCTGGTGTTCAAGGGTACGTTCTGAATTGTAAAATTGTCAATGTTAATTAAAAATATAGATTTAATTAATAAGGTAAACTTATTACAATCTTACGCGATCTTTTTGACAAAATGAATGAATTTCTCAATAAATGATAATTGAAATTCCATCGTACACTCTTCTAAGCATTGATCCTCTGAGATAACTGATTATTAAGCGTTTCAATTATAAACGAACAAAACTGGAAGGTAATTGTCCTTCTCCTAACTCAAGTATCAAAGCGATTTTAAACCTATTTAAGCTTACAAACTTTCACAATGTTTGGGAAGATACTAAAAAAAAAAACCCTATCCCAAAACTTTGCAAAGTGCATAACCTCCTATTCAATTAGTTACTAAAAGTCGATGCCAGTATCACTTCAACTAGTAAGAATCGAATACTTGGATCATCACAACATACATGTCAATAAACTTGTTATGTAAAAATGTTTACAAAATACTTCAAAAATCAACCGGCTTAGAAACACCACAACTACCTCGAGGCTCTCTTTTTGGGCCAATTATTTTCAATTTACTCATCAATGGCATAAATAAATCTAACATTATAACACCTCATCTTTTATTATTAGTGGATACTGCCTTTTTACAGTCATTCTACAGACCATAGCAAAATAACAAATCTAAACCCAAAATTTTTCAAATAATCATCAATAATAAATATTATAAATATAAATTAAAGAAAGAAAACTTATAATTGTTATATGGAGATCGTGAGATGTCGGCTGCGGTCTAAAATTGTAGATTAAGTATAAGTAAAAAAGCAGCTCTTACTTTAATGGAAATAAATGGAGAAGAGAAAAAAAATCATCGTTGTGTTTACACTGAATAAGGAAAATTGATAGTTATTGCTTAAATGTAAGCAGAAAAGCATTAGCCATATTATTTTGATTGAAATAAATGAAAAAGAAAAAAATCATTGTTTTCAGATTGTGTAAGGATAATTTACAAATATTGATTAAGTATAAGTAGCAAAACTTTAAACATCTTGTTTTGATCAAAATACATTGAAACGAGAATGAAACTAGTTCTTGTGTTTAAATTGAATAAGGAAAATTTATAATTATTGATTAAGTATAAGGTGAAAAGCAGGAAAACCTTCTTATTTTGATGGAAATAATTTGAAAATTGAAAAAAAGGCATCCTTGTGTTTAGATTGTATAAGGAAAATTTATAATTATTGATTAAGTAATACATGAGCAGAAAAACAGTAAACAATTTATATTGGTAGAAATAAATTGAAAAAGGGGGCGTCGGTGGCCGCAACGGTTTAGGCGTTGACACGGCGCTCATCACTGTAAGGTAAAAGGCCCGGGTTCGAATGCAGGGCCGCTGAATCCGATTCTTTTTCTATCTTACACCAGAGAAAAGCAGGGGATAAACAATGGACCCGACATACTTACAAATGGGCTTTTTTTCAAAAAACACCGGCAACCGGAGGGTTACCATAACCTCTGCTGTTGCCAACCGTCGTAAAACTAATAATAATAATAAATTGAAAAAATAAATTAAATAATTCTTGTGATTAGATTGTATAAGAAAAAGTATAATTATTGATTACGTATAAACAGGAAAACCTTAAACATCTTATTTTGATCAAAATATATTGAAAATCATCACTGTAAGGTGAAGGTCCCGGGTTCGAATCCAGCGGTCCTGCATTCAAACCCGACATACTTACAAATGGGCTTTTTTTTTCAAAAACACCCGCACCCCAAGGACATAACGTCTCCTGTTGCGAACCATCGTAAAAAAAATAATAAATTGAAAAAACAAATTAAATAATTCTTCTGATTAGATTGTATAAGAAAAAATTATAATTATTCATTACGTATAAGCAGAAAAACCTTAAGCATCTTATTTTGATCAAAATGTATTGAAACGAGAATGAAACTAGTTCTTGTGTTTAAATTGGATAAGGAAAATTTATGATTATTTATCTCAATCAAGACCTTTCATAAATATTAATTAATTGAAAAATGTCAATTGGTCAATCGGACCACGAACTGTAATGGATTTAATAATTAAACTGAACAGTATATCTTTACGAAAACGTGGCCATATCATTTGTCGCCGAGAATCAAATAGATTACACGACATTTGAAGATTGGCAAAAAGGAGGGAAAATTCGAGCAGTGAGGTTGAGATGGGAAGTTAGTGTCCGAGCGGATCGAAGTCACGATAGCTCAAGTGGAGTAGCGGCGTCTCTAGCCGAAGGTCGTGGGTACGAATCCTGCTCGTGACACTGGCTTTTTTATCTCAACCAATATAACATTAATTAGTTGAAAAATGTTAATTGATCAATCGGACTACAAACTGTAATGAATTTTATAATTATTGTTTAAGTATAAGCAGAAAAACATTAACCATCTTGATAGAAATAAATTGAAAAAAGAAATTACATAATTCTTGTGACTAGATTGTATAAGAAATATTTATAATTGTTGAGTAAATATAAGCAGAAAAGCATTAAACATTTTAACAAGAACATTGTAGTTTATACTAATATATTTTAATTCATTTTTGCCTCCGAAGTTTTTTTTAATAAAAACGTTTCTACTTTTATTGTAAGTTAATAGCGTTTGTATGATATTTAATGTCTAACATATATGAACAAGAAACATTATACTTCTGGAACCATTTACATATTAAACATAAATTTGCAAAAATAGTCAACCAAATAAAGCAAAAATATTTTAAAAGTTGTTACTGCATTCAATTTTATTTTATTAATTCTGTATGAAAGATTCTGATCTGACGATGGGGTAGACTTCAGTAACAAATTGTCATTTAACGTAAAACACCGTAGGGTCACTGTAACTACCAAATATTTGTACACATCGCTGAGCTAATAAAACATTAAATTGTAATTAGGGATTATGCAAAAATTCCCCATCCAGAATTTCTCCTTCAAATCCGTTATTATAAGCATTATAGCGATATTTTCTACCCATATTTACTTCACATAATTTATTTTCACAGCTGTGGGGTGTCCTTGGTATGACCTACTGAAACGAACAAATGAACTTTATAAACTGCAATCAGAATTAAGCTTTTTCCCCATTGTCAAACCCGTTGAATATGTATATGAAAATAATTTGAATTGCAAAATAATTCAGCCAATCTCTAAATCAAAGAGTGCAATAGACAGCTCAAAAAATAGAAATGATAAATTCGTGAGTAAACGTTTGGTCACTCGGGTTTCCAAAAGACTTCTTGAACTGGAAAAATGTAAATGAGTTTAAATTATTATATTGTGTGACGGCGTTTGTGAAATTCGATGGTCGGTCTAATCGTGCTATTTATGAAGGGGAGTTTTTTCCGTTCTCTGTCCCTCTGTTAAGGTTATTGTTAGGGAAAATGGCGTAACGAAAATGAAGATTCTACAGCAGACTTTTTACCTTCATTAACCCAACCTTAATCAGTTTTTGCTTCCACGGTTGTGTCATGAAACAAACCCCGTAATATTAAGACAATGCTCAAAGCCTAACTATGATACGTGTGGTGTACATCGTAACAACACGGCTGATATGTTGCCTCTTCCAGATATTTTGGAGTAAATAACGATGCGTTGCAAATATTTGGTTCAGAGAGTATCATAAATTGTATGGATATATGTATATATATATTGAATATTGAAGAAAATATGTATTATATTAGGGCACACAGTGAATAGGGGCAACAAAGCGGCCGATAAATTGGCGAAGGAGAGTTTGATGATGGTTATGGGCCCTGAACGCCCAAAACATGAGCAATAAAACTCATTAGAGAAGTACACTTTTGTCTTTGAAGCAGAAATACATGCCATCAATGCTTGTGCCATGGAAAATCTTAAAAGAGGTTACACTGACAAAAAAATCCTCATGAGATTAAGTAATCCTCATTAAGGCATTAGCATGTAAAAGAATCATATCAAAATTAGACAGTGAATGCATCCAAAATCTCTATAACCTGGGGAAACACAACAACCTGATGATATGTTGGGTGCCAGGGCACAGAGGAATTTTGGGTAACGAGAAAGCGGACTGGCCAGAGGAGGATCCAAGACCATATATAGGCCCCAAACCTATTCTTGGGATAACGAAAATAAATATAGAATCCTCCATCGCAGAATGGATCCAAACAAAACAAAAGGAGAAGTGGATAAACTCTAGCGGTGCTAGACATAGTAAACTTATGATGAAACAACCCTCACCAAGACTGGCAAAAGCACTGCTGCAATTGGAGTATTGGAGTACCAAACTCAGAGGAGTGGTAGGACTAACCGGTCACAACATGTGTATATACAGCGATGATTCCATTTGCAGATTATGTAATGAGGAGGAGGAAACAGCCACTCTTCTCATCTTGGAATGCGAAACAACAGCTCAATGGAGATTTAACCTAACGTACGGAAAAAACTTGGGGAATCAAATTGCAGCAGCGCCAGTCAATGACTTGATACTTCTAAGAAGAAGGATTGAGTCTATTGCAATGAACTAAGGAACGAGGAAGGTACAATAAGCCAGAAGGCTGCAGTGCCTGGGGAGGGCAAACCCCGTTTCCTAGTATCCTTTTTCACCATACCATACCATGGGCCCTGAACCGTTTTGCGACATACCAATCTGACAAAACTGTAGATCGAACAGGCATAAGATTAATAATAACTCCTCGGTAGAAAAGGATTGTAGTTCAGGACTGAGGCATGCCAAAGAATTCATTAAAGGGTCATCGCAGAAATTAACGGCAGAACTTTTCAATCTAAAATTTCTTAGGACGGGAATAATAAATAGTTGGCCTACTGGCATTACAGTCTTCAAAAGCTTATGCATCAACTTGAAGCGGCAGAAACAAGAATATGCAGATATTGCCAGATGAAGACATAGAGAAACATCATGTTAACTGAGATTCATCCTGGAAAAGGAAAAACCCGGGCTCGAGAGTAAACATCGAATTTCTTTCAAAAGCTTTTGAATATTGTAAAAAGCCTTAAACTTAATGAGGACCTACAAACAGCAATGTACATGCAAAATAGATCAATACTGGTCGCAAAGAAGTCGAATTTTTTCTCATCTAATATGACATTACTTTGGACTTCATGTATTGGTGTGATGTACTGGTTTTATGGAAAAACTTTCAGTTTTGTAAGCCTTTGTATTGGGATGAAGATTTCAGACGGGTGCCTGGGAGGCATCGGTTTGGTTGGTTCATTCCTGATCCTCCAGAGCAAGCTTACTCAGCGAGATTAGGGGATATGGACTTTTCAAGTTATTTCGATGTAAATAGTTTTTATCCATATTTCCAGAAAGACCTTCCTGAGGGATAAATGAATAATATTGATTAACAAACTGATGGACAAAATAAAAGCATCACCATTAAATTTTAATGTATTTAGATTTATACACATTAAATCCATTAGTTTTCGTGGTCCGATTGACCAAATAAAATCTTTCAATTAATTAATCTTTATGCAAGGCATTGTTGAGATAAAAAGTCAGTGTCACGTGCGGGATTCGAACCCATAACCTTCGGCTATACAGGGTGAATTGCTACTCGTGCTACAAACTTCTCCAGTAGATTCTTCACCCTAAAATGAACAAAAAAGTTCATATTGTCCATGGTCCGATTCNGAGAATCGGACCATGGACAATATGAACTTTTTTGTTCATTTTAGGGTGAAGAATCTACTGGAGAAGTTTGTAGCACGAGTAGCAATTCACCCTGTATACGCCGCCGCTCTACCACTTGAGCTATCGTGACTTCGATCAACTCGTTTTTATCTAAACCAATACCTTGCATAAAGATTAGTTAATTGAAAAGAATTTATTTGGTCTATCGGACCACGAAACGTAATGGATTTAATTAACAAATTGAATTATACTCTTCGGCTCTCCGTAGCCATTTCATTTTTGTCGCCGAGAACCAAATAGATTACCCGACGTTTGAAAAATGGCAAAAAGGAGGGAAAACTCAAAAGGTAGGGTTGAGATGGGAAGTTGGTGTCCGAGTAGTTCGAAGTCACGATAGCTCAAGTGGTTGAGCAGGGGCGTATCTAGCCAATGGTCGTGGGTTCGAATCCCGCTCATGACACTGACCTTTTATCTCATCCAATACCTTGCATAAAGATTAATTAATTGAAAGATTTATTCACATTGTACGTACAAAAAATAGGTTTTGTTGTAAAAATAAGTTCTAAGAATAATAATAAAAAAAAGTTTGTTACCTAATTTAAATAACAGAACATTTATTGAGTAAAGAACAAAAAAAACAGACAATTCAAATAAAAATGAAAAAGTTAAAAAACATTGTTGACTCCTTTAATGCAGGGTATTTTCTCTACTGGTATGAATCACGTACGTTAAATTCCAGAAAAAATAATTGTGATAATATCCTGAGGAATTCTTTTCAATTCATCAAGAATTTCCGATTACAACTCTTCTATGGTGTCAGGACGTAGGTTTAGCTGTCGTCCTCGCCTCACAATGTGGACCTACACGTGTTCGATTGTGTTCATATCTTGACTTCCAGCTGGCCACTCCAGTCATTCAATTTCAACCTCTGTCAGGCGATCATCCACAATACGTGCTCTAGGAAGCCTGGCATTATCCTGCATTTGCGAGAATCTTTCACCGATCTAAGGGCAAAGGACTCTACATGTTCTTCGATTATGTCTTGTATAATCTTCCTCGCACGACAACGCATTCCGAGGAAACGGCAAGCTAAAACATCAATGACACACCACTGAATGCCATCTGAGGTACCATACGGCATGGGGCGTACCTTTCTCGTGAGTGACTCTATATGAAATTAGGCTTTTCTGAAGATTTAAGGCCAACGCTCTCCTGTAATGAGAATTCGTCCCCAATCTTCCAATGTCCAATCATCCACAATACGTGCTCTATGGAGCCTGACATTATCCTGCAATTGCAAGAATCTTTCAGCGATGCAGGGGCAAATGGCCCTACATATTCTTCGATTATGTATTGTGCAAGTTAGAGATCTTCCTCCACGACAACGAATTCCAAGGAAACGGCAAGCTAAAACATCATTGACACACCACTGAATGCCATCTGAGGAACCGTACGGGGTGTACCTTTCACATGTGTCACCTATATGCAATTAATTTGAGGTCAACTCTCTCCTGTAATGAGAATTCGTCCCCAATCTTCCAATGTCCAATTCACATTCTCCTACGAACTGAAGCCTGGTCCTGGAGGAAATCGAAACATTTAGAACTTGCCTTATCAGATTTATTATCTTATTTCCAGTGATGCGGTTTCGTTGAGCCTTATATCTCTCATCTGTAGACCTAGGTTGACCCTCTATTGGCCTTCTAGTTTCACACTGTTTTCTTAAACGCCGAAACACCATTCCAATTGTAGAGTGATTTACATTCAGTCTCCTGGCAATTCGGGCTGGCATAATCCTTCCTCTAATAACCAATGAAAAAGGTTTAAGAATAAGAATAATATCAAATGAAATCAACGAAGGAAAAAGATAACTGAAAGCGACGTTTAGGCGTAAGGGCTTAATGCTTATTTTTGAACAAATGGGATTCATCAATACTTAAGTAAAAAAAGAAAGTAAACAAAGCATTATTTATTGTTGATTTTCACACAACGGATCCTAATTATATGTAACTAATGTTGAAAGATAATGAGGTTAATTTTAAATTACTTAAATAAATTTAGTGGTGCGTTCAATTTGTACATCGGTGTAGTTAACTGGCAGGGCTACATCTCTCGCCGTCTGGTTTGGTTCAGTATTTGATGTCGGGATGATTTCATATCTTTATAACACAAATCGTAAACAAATTTGTAATTATCCTTTCGATAATATGACAACGTAAAACAAAAATTACGTTACCCCAAACACCAGATAAAACAGAGAAAACTTTTTTATATCTGGTTTAATTAACATTTTTGATCGTTCGATTAACAAAATCTCATTTCAAGGCATCAGCCACGAGAATCAATACAAATAAATACAACGATGGAACATTTTTAAAATAAGGTTTGTCTTATATTCGGTTATTTATTAACCAAGTTACTTGTAACATGGAGCGTTTGTATTACGAAATTAACTGGCGTTTTGTTTCAGCTAAGTTAATTCAGCCTCCCATAATAAAAACCGAATAGCAGTAATTTCTTTTTATCTTTTGTTTCTTAAACATCCATTTTGTGCAGTCTTAGGACGAGAAATTAATTAAACAGTTTCGATTAATGAACGTTTGTTCCGTCTTTTTGGAACGTTAAGCATTACATTTTTTTCGACGCAACGAAGCCCCGGTGACACGACACTTCATTTAATTATTCCTCCAAAACAATTTTATTTTCCGAGAGACGAGGGCAGATTAAAGCCCTGTGATGGAGGAAGGGAAAGTTATTGCTGAGCGTAAAACTGAAACGTTTGGCAATTTAAAATGTTTCCCTCCCTGTTGCCGACTCGACGACTCTTTCTAACGTCAAAGGGATTTTTGTTTCCCGATTGGATCTTTACTGATCTACCAATGGCCCCCCGGAAGCTGTGAAACGAATGAAAGCGGTTTTATTCACAAATCAACAAATATTAACTCTCTACTGTGCTATGACTATGGAAATTTGTTTTGAATAATGGAATAATGTTGAAATTTTAAGTTATACAATCTGAACAGTGTTATTACTGAAATATAGCGTCATATCGCCCCTCAAGCTGTGGGTGTATTTAGAGTCGATGGAATATTTATGAAAGTAATCCACCAACCATAATTTAGATTAACCTATACATTTGTGTAGGTGGATATCGAGTAGTCGACTAATCAGAATGAGTGCAATGTACATAGGTATGAATATATTCATTTATGCGACCGTATTATAAATGTAAATTATTTTTAGACTAGGTTTTATCTTGAATGCATTGTGGGCTGAAATGACCAAGCGATTGAAAGTCCCCGTTGGTTGAGAAGCTATGATCTCCTGAGTTTAAGGAGAATACAAGCGACCTATTACCTTGAGTCCTGTTATTACCGAATTAAACACTGGAAAGTTATAATATACATTATAATTCATATAATAATGTAAATATTTAAGAATAATTAAAGTTGGGGGACGTCGGTTGCCGCAACGGTTTACGCGTTGACACGGCGCTCATCACTGTAAGGTGAAGGTCCCGGGTTCGAATCCAGCGGTCCTGCATTGTAACCATAACCTCTACTGTAGTGAACCCTCGTAAAAAAATAATAATAATAAATAAGTGGGAAGTTTATGGGCCAACAAACAGCTGAGGTCATCGCCGGCCCTCTACGTGTTTTCCATCTTTTTCTTTTCTTTCGCGCATATTTTGTTTTAAAATGCAGCCATTTGAGCATCTCGATCTGGTTACTGACTCTCTGATTTCAGATATATACTACATTGATATTCTAGAATGCTAGTCTCTCGTTTGTACCTCAGGTTGTCAAATACAGAATAAAAACAAAACATACAATACATATATATACATCACCACTAACATAAATGTCTGGTCACACTCATTCCCCCAGAGTACTCGATATTCCTCGGGGCGGGGAAAGCAACCCCTTCCTTTCACGCTAATAAATTACTTTTACTCTCCAGACGTCATATACTCACCCCAGAGTACTTGATATTCCTCGGGGCGGGGTTATAAACAACCACTTCCTTTCACGCTAATAAATTACATTCATTCCGATAAATTAACACAAACACAACACTCGATAGAAACATAGAGGTCTGGTCACTTTCACTCCCCCAGAGTACTCGATATTCCTCGGGGCGGGGTTGAACCCTCTCCACTCTCGCTAATAACTTACTTTTACTCTCGAGACGTCACACACTCACCCCAGAGTACTCGATATTCCTCGGGGCGGGGTTTAATCACCCCTTCCTTTCATGCTAATAAATTTCATTCATTCCAATAAATTAACATAAAGTCAAACACAGACACAACACAAACACATAAAACTATATACATTTAAAAATCCCTATAGCCCTGAGGTACCGGAACAGCGATCTGTGCCCGCTGCCGTGCCCCAAGACTACGCACAGGTCCGATGATATGCCAAAATATTGTCTATAGACATCAAGCTTTCTGCACTTGAAGAGGTGCTCGACCGTTATTCTATCCTTACATAACGGGCACCTACGCGGTCGCTTTCCGGCCAGAAGGTGCCCGTGTGTTATTCTCGTATGACCTATGCGTAGTCTTGTCAGTATGGCCTTTTCCCTTTTCGAACCGTTCTCCGTGGACCAGGGACCGACTTCTTTCTTAACCTGCCACAGTTTGGCAGGGTTAATTCTATTTCTTCGAGCCCAGCGGGTTTCCCATTCTTTTTTTACTGAGTTTGAAATTAGTAGTTTTAGGTCCGCTGGGCGTATAGGTTGGGAAACGTCGTGGGGCATTCCAGCGGCTCCTTTGGCCGCCCTGTCTGCTTCTTCGTTCCCGGCTATTCCTATGGGGCCGGGAACCTATGCCAACACGACCTTCTTCCCAACTGTATCGATCCCTTTTAACTGTTCTTTTATCTTGTTTATTAAGGGGTCCACGGAGGCTCTTCTCCTGAGCTTCTGGACCGCACTGAGCGAATCGGTACATAACAAAAAAGAGTTGTCGTTTTTATTTTTTATCATGCTCAGTGCGAGGGATATGGCGTTTAGTTCCGCCGTGTACACACTTGCGGCAGGAGGGAGCGATAATTGTTTAAATTCTCCCTCCGTGTACACGGCACACCCCACGCCCTCTGCCGTTTTGGACCCGTCTGTAAAGACGGGTGTCGCATGTCTATATTCATCTTTTAGGGCTTCAAACATTGCTTTATATATATACTCGGGTGTTTCGTTTTTCTTTAATTTGGCCATATCCCACCGTACGAGGAAAGCGGGGAGTAACCAGGGGGACGTTTTGGGAAGCTTTTCTGCGTCCACCCGGTTCAGCTCTACTCCCCACGCCGCTAATATTTCTTCGGCTCTTATGGCCAGCGGCCTCGTACGGGTTCTCAGGAGGGCGTATCTTTCTCTGGAGTTAGGTTCGAAAAGGGTCTTATATAAGAAATGGTCCGGCCTTGCCCATTTGCTCGCATAATATTTCAATATTATTTCATCTCTTTTTAGAGCAGGGGGGAGAACCCCTGCTTCAACGCAGATGCTATCGAGCGGGCTTGTCCTGAACGCGCCTGTTACTAATCTTAAGCCTTGCATATAAATAGTGTCTAATAAAAAAATAATAATAAATTGAAAAAAGAAATTAAATAATTCTTGTGATTAGATTGTATAAGAAATATTTATAATTATTAATTACGTATAAGCAGAAAAACCTTACATTTTATTTACATCAAAATACATTGAAACGCGAATGAAAGTAATACTTTGCATAAGGAAAATTTATAATTATTGATTAAGTAATATATACGCAGAAAAACATTAAACATCTTATATTGATAGAAATAAATCGAAAAAAGAAATTACGTAATTCTTGTGACTAGATTGTAAAGAAATATTTACAATTATTGAGTAAATATAAGCAGAAAAGCATTAAACATTTTAACAAGAACATTGTATTTTAATTCATTTTTGCCTCTGAAGTTTTTTTAAATAAAAACGTTTCTACTTTTATTGTAAGTTAATAGCATTTGTATGATATTTAATGACTAACATATATGAATAAGAAACATTATACTTCTGGAACCATTTACATTTTAAACATAAATTTGCAAAAGTAGTCAACCAAATAAAGCAAAAATATTTTAAAAGTTGTTACTGCATTCAATTTTATTTTATTAATTCTGTATGAAAGATTCTGATCTGACGATGGGGTAGTCTTCAGTAACAAATTGTCATTTAACGTAAAACACCGTAGGGTCACTGTATCTATCAAATATTTGTACACAACGCTGAGAAAGTAAGAAATTTTAACATTTAATAAGGCGTTAAATTGTAATTAGGGATTATGCAGGAATTCCACATCCAGAATTTCTCCTTCATATCCGTTATTATAAACATTATAGCGATATTTTCTACTCATATTTACTTCACATACTTTATTTTCAAGATGTGGGGTGTTCTTGGTATGACCTATTGAAACAAACAAATGAAACTTATAAACTGCAGTCAGAATTAAGCTTTTTCGCCATTGTTAAACCCGTTGAATATGTATATGAAAATAATTTGAATTGCAAAATAATTAATTAACCACATCTCTGATCATTAATTTATTTTGGTTAATCACCTCTAATCGGCAACTTTCCGTGTGATATGTTTTATTAAGTTAAAAAAACCCAACCAAAAATCAAATAAAACTATGGGTAATAATCATTACCAAAATATGGTTCATTAAATTTGGTGTTACCAGCTACTCGGGATTTGTTAATGTTATTTAATAAGTTAGCCGGAAATGAAGGTTCGATGTAACGACTGTAGAAATTGGATTGAACCCCGGCCCCGTTCATACATTTTGCACATCCCGAAAACCTCTTTGTCCGCATTTCACCAGTGTGTTCCATCTCGGCCGGCCGTTAGAGTTGCAATTCAAACCACTCGATGTTCCCGACTCACTAGGAAACATTTACCGTCTAGTGTTACCGCCTATCAGTCTAAATAAATCATACGGAATGCTTCTACAAAACATTAGCGATCTTCCATTTCCACTAATTATGCAGTAGAGCAGGGGTGCTCAAACGGTCGATCGCGAGTGCTTTTTGAGTAGATCTCGAGAAGAAAAAAATTTTTAATAAGTAGGTACTAGGTAACTAAACTACAAAAATGTATTACGTAATAAAATAACACTGCTTGCGGCAAAAGGTGGCTTTATCAAAGGAACGCGCGGCACTTGTCAAAGAAAAGCCGCGTTGTTTCTAGACTAGTAGACAGTACAGTCTAGTCTAGAAACAACGAGAGACAGTACAGTCTAGTTTCGGGCGGCGCGTTTGACGGGAACATTCGAGACTTTCGTTCACGCCGATATAAATGTTGTGCCTGCAGGAATTGGAGTCATTCTGAATTGTAACTTGATGGCGATACTACGTCGATACAAAGTTTATTATTAAATAGTGGAAAATGAGTGCAGTGAAATCTAAAACGTATCATTTTAATAAGGATTGGGAGGAAGAATTTTTCTTTTGTATGGTGAAGGATAAGTGCATTTGTGTTATTTGTCGTNCATATGTAACTCTTTTGTTTTGTAACAACCAATAAACTCGCAATTTTGAATAACTATGAGTTTTTTCATTGATATTGTAGAGAAGAACCTAACTAAACCTAACCCAAACCTTGACTAAAATAATGTACCTATATTGTGCAGAAAGCTAATATCTATATATGCTACGGTACACCCTACCTAGGTAGGTAGGGTGTATCGTGTATGTACGACAACCCTGCATCACACACACTTGCAGCCTCTCAGAGTCGATCGTAAGTAGTCTAAAAATATTGAGGTAGATCGCCAGCAGTTCAAGTTTGAGCACCCCTGCAGTAGAGGATGTACCTCTTCTCATACGAACTTTATATAAACACACCATCTGAAGCAACCGACCGACTCTCATGTATGAAAGTCGTTTCCAGTTCTTCGGTAAATGGAATTTTAATGATAATCGATCATAATGGAACATAAATAGTTGTATAACGTGTGTACAGGGAATGAAATGATGATCTAGCCACTTTAGCTGTCTTATAAATAGAACCATAAGTTTTATAACTTTCTAGAATCAACTCACACTTTTTTCTTAAATCTCGAAATATGTGGTTCAAATATCCTTTCATTTTTTGAATGCATTATTTTTCTTTTTTTATTAAATATGTTGAATATTACTGTAAAATATGTACTGGTTGTTTTCCACGTAGGATATGTATCGATTTTTCTGGCCTTTCTTGTCAGAGTCGGCATGTTTCTGATTCTGGTCTGTCCATCTTCGTTAGGTGGTAGTTGAGAGGGCAGCAGCCGGTATAGAGACCTACAATTTTCCTCAAATCCTGCTTTCTTTGTGCAGTTTCTTTGCCTTCCTTTCAGAGAGATTTGTAAATCTCTTAGCTTGCCTCACGTTCTTGTTTCTTATCTTTTATTTTATACCTGAATTTATTTTTCAAGTCATTTTTCCAGTTCCGACATAGCGTACATTATGATGGTACATATAGTTGTAGTTTTGCTGCTATCGATGAGAGAGCTGTCCATTTTTTGTCTGATTGGATAGCCGGTTCAATTCTTAAATATGTACATCCGTGAACCTGTTATCAACTCCTTAGCAAAGAGTTGGATTACATGACCCTCAACTTGTAAGATTGTTGGCACTAGTTCAAGAGGATTTTGGTACGGTATAATTGCACTTTTTGAACTCTACTTCACGAGTTTCTCTTATTCTTGTTATTTTATTACACTTCTCTATATACATTTTCTTGATTTGTCATCATGTCCGCTCGCGCGTAGGGTTAGTTGCAAGGGGTTTCAACACCATAAGAAGAGAGCAATCTTAGCAAATCCATATTCATCCGAAGATCCCAAGATCGTGCATAATCGCATAGACCTTAAAAAATCATTCACCTGGAGACGGAGGTAAAGATACTTTCAACTTTATATATATATATATATATATATAAAACACACGTATGAGTGTGTGTGTGTGTGTGTGTGTGTGTAGTGTTTAGTTAGTTAATGATCATTTGGAGATCGTGAGATGTGGTCTGGTGTGACGTAGGTTTAGAAAAACATTTCAAAAATAAAATGAATTGTTTAAACTTTCCGACCACTTACATCGGAATTACATCCCAATATCTGGATAAGTTAGTAAAGCAACATATCTATGACTGCAAAAAACCCAAACAAAATCCTACATCACTGGCTACCAAACCATTTTGAACACCAACACAATATCGACATCAACAATCCAAAAATATTACACACAAAACCAACGTAAATTCTTAGAAATGGTTTACATCAACAATCATCAACGTACATGCATCAATTACAGAACGGACATATATAAACTCAGTCGCAGCTAATATCTTTAATTATTTTATATAATTATAAATATTAATTCAATATCGATAACATACATATATCATCATCACATCACACAAAACATATAATATAAAACAATCATTACATTCCTCACATCAAATTTCTACATAATCTTATTCTTCAACAATTTTGCATTCCTTTACATAATTATCCCCATCTACATAATGCTGAAAGGATAATCAGGCCGAACCATTACCCATTCTTTCCCACTGTCGTCTCCTTTCACCTCAAAAAAAGCCGATTCCTCATACAAAAATGTTTTTTTATCCCTACTTCCATCTCCACACCTTCCAAATCCAACGAATATACACACAAAACATTAATATCTCACTGGCACCCTCAGCACGACACACAATAATGATACATCTACACAGAAAACAAACACTTTGAGTGAGTACAAATACATTGATTGAGTCTAAAATTTCTAGCATTGTTTAAAATAATTTTTTCACATCCTACATGTGTTTGTATAATTTAAACAATGTTTATAAATCCCAGGCTCTGATGATGATCTCAATAAATATCGAAACGTTGGCACGATAAACTTAAAAATAAATAAATAAAGGGTTCGCAACAGCAGATGTCATATAAACCCTCAGGGTGCCGTTGTTTTTGAAATGCGGCCACCGACGCCATTGCAATTGATATTTTTATTGGTAATTAAACCAGTTGATGGTACCTGATTTATCCGCCAATTTTTTTTTTTCTGTCACAAATTTTTACTGTGTCTACTAACAATCAACGACTCTAGAAATGAGAAAAAATTGAATATTCAAAAGCAGCTGTTTCTATTTATTTTTTATCTAGCCGTAAAATGCATTAATGGAATAAAATATCATTGATACATCAAAGACTAAGATGTAAATAAACTGAACAAATGAAAAGTGGAAACGGAAGTGACTAAGTGTGAAAAGAGGCCAATCTTCAGAATCACTTGACCGATCTTGACTAATGATGCACAGCTGTCTCGAATCTCCCACGAGAAGTCCATTTGACCTGTTAAAGAAAGTTTTATCCTGTAAGATGAACTGAACCTTAAGGTACACTCTTCTTTTTTCTTAAATAGAAAACCGCCTTTGACTAAGTTTACTATACTGAAGGATTAGTATGTTCTCCATATGTATCTATATGTGTATGAATTTTATTGCAAAATGCAATCTGTTTACATAATTGTATTCAGTTGGCTTCAGGGCATTATTGCTTTTTTTCACCTTCTCTGCATTAAATGTAAGGAGCATTGAACATTTTATCTTAAAATATATTTTAAACATAAAATAGTTTAGAGGAAAAATGTATTAAAAAACACAAGCATTACACAAAAAAATAAAGGTATTAAACACAATATTAGATGCAGTATATTCAATAAATAAATAAGACAATAAGGATATGTAAGTACATCCTATACACAACAAATCAACTAACGGGCAAATGCTTAATATCGATTTTCACATTACTTACCGTTAAACCAAGTACATTGGCTGATCATTTATTTTTCAAACAATATGCGCTTAAGCCTCTTGTACTTGTATTTACGGTAAATCAAATAGCCATCCCCAACCGTCCCTATTGCAAGTAAAAAGATTTTTTATACGTTCAAATGGGATGTTTATGAATGAATTATAAAAATTTACAATTGGTCTGTAGATGTGGGTTAAGCTAGGTATTTTTCAAATTTACGTGCAATTAGTCTATAGGAGGAAACCATACAATAATTATTACAGCTGCATTTGGGACTACCTGGAGCTTAGCAAACTTTGGTTTTAGACATATTTCCCTAAATGGGAGCACTATCACCCTAAATAGGCGTATGCATAGTTCATAAATAAGTTTTTTTTATTTTTACCGTCCATACATGAACCAGATAAAGACTCCTTTAGGTGGTCAATGCATGAGCATTTTTTTCCAATATGGTAAGTAAAATTAAGTCTGGTGTCCAGATATATTCCACGGTATTTAACATTTTTCTCCCACGGTATTGGTATTGGTATTTATTTTGACATAATTAATAATGTGTGGCCTGCGTCGAACAAACAGTACTGCCTCAGTCATGCTAACATTAAGACTGATTCTCAATTTTTCCAAACACTTAAAATACCTAACAATGGTTACTGGTAATTCTGTCCGAATAACAGGCTCTTATAAAGGATGTATCATCAAAGCGAGCCAGTTCAGCTGGAGGTTTGACGTTCGAACATTTTGTATGTGGAAAAGTGAATTTATACAATGCAAAATATTTTTTTAATATATTCAATCAAAGTATTTCTACTCACTCAAAATGTTTGTCTTCTGTGTAATCGTGCCATTCTTGCGTGTCGTGTCGAGAGTGCCAGTGAGATTTTGCTATTTTGTGATGGATAAATAGGAAAAGGAAAGCTAAATTGTTGGACAATTAGACTATATGAAAAATATTTGATGTGTAGAATGTAATGTAATGATACATGTATGTTATGTGTATTGAATTTGATTAATGATATTGGCGTAGCTGCGACTGAGTTTATATGTATCTGTTCTGTAATTGATGCTGTGTTTATCTCGGTTGATATAAACCATTTCTAAGAAATTACGTTTATGTTTGTTTTGTTCTGTGTGTAATACTTTCGGATTTTAGAAGTCGAAATTGTGTTGGTGTTCAAGATGGTGGGTAGCGAGTGCTGTATGCTTTTGTTTTGGTTTTATGCAATCATAGATTTGTTGCTTTACTCTCTTGTCCAGATATTGGGATGAAAGACCGATGTAAGTGCCGGAGAGTTTAGACAGTTGATCTTGTAGATTACGTCAGATTTATTTGTTATTGGTGTGGGATCTTTAATTTTGGAAAAAAGCGTTTGAATTGTTTTATAATTTTGTATAAATTCACTTTTCTACATCCAAAATGTAATTGTTATATGTAAACAATTTTTGTAAATCCCAGGCCCTGAAGATGATCTCAATAAAGATCGAAACGTTGGCACGATAAAGAAAATGCTTTTCTGAAACCTACATCACACCAGACCGCATCTCACGATTTCTAAATAAATATCGATTAACGGTAATTGATTTTTTTAGTTTAAATCAAACTTACATTTCGATTTCAAAGCTTGTTTTTGATGAAGTTATAGACAACAGTTGGAGTAGGTTTTAGGTGTTTTACCTGCAGGCTAAGCCTCGCTGGATGCAGTCTTATCTGAGACTAAGTTACCTTTTGTTACCATAATTTTAGCTCTAGTTCCCGATGATAATTTCTTTGGAATATCTAGCCTATTCCTTAGCTAAAGGTGAAATGGAGAACCTACATTTTCACGCTTCTTCTTTTGTACAGACTTTTTCAAGATGGAAGTAAATCATCTCACGAAGTTTTTCGACCGGCACGCTAAGCACACTAACCTTACTGATCTTGTTTACACTCACAATAAGTTCACAAAAATGAGAAATCCAAAAGAAAATTATTGTTCCTTGTTAAAATTATATTAATATTACTAATTAATTATCGAGACACATCAAATCTAGCCAATTTCATGATTGTAATTAACATCTTAGAACAATGATGTTCCTTTATTTACTTGTCTTAACAGTACATTGATAAATAACTGAGATAAATAATACAGTTGAAACGGTATTAAATCTGTTCTTTATACAACTTCAGAGAGATTTTAGCAGCATGTTTTATGTCATATTTATACTGTTTGTGATACTTATTTTATATTAATACCTAAGAACTGGAGAGTTGGAAGGTCAGAAAATATTCAACACACGTAAAATATTTTACTGTTGAATATTTACGCACAGAAGAGAATCGGTTACTATTTCGAGAGCTGAAACAGGTGCAGTATGCCTGACGATAAGGGAATTGAAGATTCCATGGCATTAAAGTAGAACGTCTAACGTTGAAAATGATTTTGACTGTTCGCCAGCTCATTTTACAGAAATTAAACGTTTCATAATGCAACTATGTAATGAACAAAATGTTTTCGCTTAAAGATCAAACTAAAACAAGAAATACTGCTCTTTGTTCAAAATTTATGCTGGATGTTTGGTAAATTTTTTTCCGTTGAAACTAGAGCTAAATTTTAAATCATCATCCATTGAATTATTTTATCAAAACTTTGTATAAACTTAGTGCTTTTTTAAGTAGACCAACCAATACGCATTTGATGAATAAAACAATTTTCCGGGTATAAAAAATTACCTTAATTTTCCTTCACTACTTAAATGATATTTCTCTCTCTCTCTCTCTCTCTCTCTCTCTCTCTCTCTCTCTCTCTCTCCCTCTCTCTCTTTACGACTATTAGTGTCGCTTCAAATCTTTTGCGATAAAATTCACATTTGGGGATTTACTTTCATACACTGTTTTGACAGTCAAAAATTTTGTTAACATGATTTTGTAATTGCTTAGAAGCTATTAGACCATTTTTGCCTCTACATGGCTGCGGTGTCTAGTTAAATCTGTGGACGTCATGGGCATAGGACAAGTAAAGATGCGACCTTGCGGATCCCCTGCCCGAATTGATGGTGTTACCAAAGTGACGTCGTCTTGTATGATGATATAAGTCCTATTAGTAAGATATAATTTCACAAGACTGTAATACGTGTCTGACAGCACCTCCTTAATGTTGGATAGAAGTCCAGAATGCAGGCCCAATCAAAGGCCTGCTGTGGGTCAACAAATAGAGCATAATAGATTTTTTTTCTTTTTCATATGTTTTTAAAATTAATTCAATTTCAATTAATTAAGGTTTTGGTTGAGATAAAAAAGTCAGTGTCACAAGCGGGATTCGAACCCACCAAGTTTTCTAATGTCGTGTAATCTATTTGATTCTCGGCGAGAAATGACATTTGGAAAATGGCAAAAAGGAGGGAAAATTCATAAGGTGGGGTGGGGATGGAAGTTAGTGTCCGAGTGGATCGAAGTCACGATAGCTCATTGGCAGAGCAGCGGCCTATTTAGCCGAAGGTCGTGGGTTCGAATCCCGCATGTGACACTGACTGTTTTATCTCAACCAAAACCTTAATTAATTTAAAAAAATTTAATTGGTCCAGCTGACTACGAAATCTAATAACACGTGTATATAATATTAAAACGTTATAGCAAAAACGAATAAGTACATTTTGCCTATAAATAGAGAAGATGTTAATTTCTCAAGCGGACCACGAAAACTAGTGAATTTAATTATGATGAATTTAATTAGGCAAAAGGAAGGAAAATTCAAAAGGCGGGGTTGAGTTGGGAAGTTAGTGTCCGAGTGGATCGAAGTCACGATAGCTCAAGTGGCAGAGCAGCGGCGTATTTAACCGAAGGTCGTGGGTTCGAATCCCGCTTGTGACACTGACTTTTTTATCTTAACCAAAACTTTAATTAATTGAAAAGAATTTATTTGGTCAAGTGGACCACGAAACCTAATTAAGTCAATTCAATTACTTTATCGAGCTGTTGTAGGCATGAGTGCTCACGGAAACGAAATAAAAAATTAGAAAAATGTTGAGTGATAAACAGTGTAGAATTTTTGGTAGCTTGTCTTTCAAAAATTATGAAGAACAAAGGTTATCAATATCCTTCTGGAGCGGTAGCATTTAGGATCATTGGCAAGATTAGTAGGTTTTTTAATTAATTCAATAATATCATGTTTCGAGGTAGGTGGCAATAGATGTTATGGGTTATTAGTCATGTGCTTAGCTCCAGCATACACTTGCAAGCCTGCTTGTCTCAACAAGTTCTTTTTATTTAGCGTTTCTTCGGCTTTCCTTTCATAGGAAACCAAATTTTAACATGAAATTCACTACCAAAGTGTACATAGAAATCAGAATTGTTGACAACCAGCTAGTACAACTTTTCAATCTTTCTGGGCATTGTTGATGTACGTGCAGCCTTCTTTACAATTGTAAAAAAAAATAATTTATATAAATTAGATTCTACTTATGATAAACTTGTGATTTAAGTGAATGATAGGTGACATATCGATGCTAAATACAGTGGGTTAAAAAATAATAAATTACGCTAACAACCTCACTGTCTAATTCCCATTTAGTCTACTGACGATTTAATATATTCATAAAATTATAGATCATATGATATAGTTTAACAATAAGAACGTATAATAAAGGTAAAAGCAATATTTTGATATAATTTGTACATCAATTGTAAGCATAACTTAGTCTGGATTGAATGTCTAATTTTTCGTAAAATGGCATTCGTAATTTACTCTTTTGCTTGGCACAAGTTAAATACTAGAGGACCATCGTTTAATTTTACGATTGCATATTCATGAATATCGTTTCTAGGGAGATCCGACCATCGGGTTGAAAACACAACATAACCTGGCTTCACAAAACTTTCTTCAGTTTTCAGCTTTCGTTCCAATTGTATTACGTGGCTGTTGCTAATTTGCAATTTTAATGAAGTCATCTTCGATCTGCGGTGGTGGACGGCCGGTTCCCGCTGTTTCATGTAAATTAAAGAGTATCGTTGACCCAGGCTTAATGGTAGCAGATGTCTATACTGTTTAGGAAAATGTTTTCTCTCGATCACAGTTATCACTCGCGATCAGTCAAATAGCAAAATCCAATTTAAAGATATCAACTGATATAACGTTGCATGTTAAATAATAACGGACTGCTAATAGGTTAATAACTCCACTCACAACGCACAAGTATAAACAATTCGTAAATTTGTTGATAATTTTCGAGTAAAATACGGAAAGCGTAGAAGAAATCTAGTCTCAGTTGTCTCATTTATGGGAGAGTCCTGGAAAATATTAAAAAGGGGGAGTCAGTAAAACCAAGGAGATTTCTTTTCTACACGTTTTGTACCAGTTGAACCCAATATTACATATCTCACCAACTTCGCATTTAACCATTTGGCTTGAGCCTGTTCACATTATTTCCTGTTATAATAAAAATACACTCTTGTGCCTCATTTATAACAACAAAAAATCAAATCATGGCCTAAGAGAAATGGTAAAACAACCGAAGATGATTTGATATAATTTGTGTAGCCTTTTTATTATTTTATCTCAAAAAGATTTTTTTTGTATTTTTGCTCCATTCGTTCACTTAACTGCCGATCTGACTTGCTTCATCAATATTTTTTTTTCGGGTTGAAATTTGTTCTTCCCTCTTGCTCGCCTTACGAATTGCGACTGTTTATTTAACGGCAAGCAAATAACGTTTATGTTAATGAAAACTTTTTTTTAAATATTACTTTTCGTTTTTCTCTCACTACTTATGATTTTCCGACCGAGTTTATTTATTTCTGGTATATTTGAAAAGTTAACTCCATATGAACGGTCCATTGTAAAAATGGTGAGGTTCCATTTTTACAACATTTGAGAAACACTAAATTAAAAGTTTTATGACTACTGAAAAAATAGTTTCTTTTTTGATGTTTGATTCAATATTTGTAATAACATTTAGAGTTCTATCTGAGTAATTCCCATGATCCAAAAACCATTAAACACTCATTTCGAACCCAGGAACGAATAAAAAAATACCATGATTACGAAATTTTGTTATTAATTTCAAAGATGAACAGACAAGTGAAACGAAAATTTTGAAATGATATCTATGGTCAAACTTTTAGATTAATTATTGTAAAAACAAAACTGAAAAAAGTTGATAAGCTCTAAGCTAAAAGGTTTTACGTTACTAATCATCTACCTCATAAACAAAATAAACATCATCTTAAGTTTCTGTGGCATTTCTATCTGTGACCAAATTATTGTAAAACCTCCTGGCCATTTCGTTGGTGAGAAACTTTGTCAGGTGTTGCAAGTCATTATATTTTTCCAAATTAATTGGAAGGGTCCCATCGTAGGAGATACGAAGCTGCTGTTTGGAGCGGGGTTCTTCCACTTTTTTGCCTTTGTGGCACCACAACACGTTATGCTTATTATAAGCTCCACAGAATGAAGTGCGGTGGTGCATATACTGTGGTGTGTAAGAGATATCGTCAAACATCGAATCGTTCTTGTGAGGATGGGACGTTCGGTTTGTACACCGGTTCTAAGTAATTCGTCCACGATTTAGTGGAATCTAATTGGTTTTCACTGGCAACATTTGGCGGATTAATAGTTAATGTCACAAGCCAACAGATGCCGATGAAATCTCGATTCTGACAAAAAGTAGACCCTCGTCGTTTTTCCACTGTGCCCTTCATATGTAATACAATATTCTGGTTGTACTTACATAGGAAGAAAAACTAATTACTGTCTTTAAAGGTGTGAACTTTTTTATTTCTTTAAAACCTTAGTCCGATATGTGTTGGCTAAAGGCACTTATTTTACTTTTTTATAATGTCCCTGTTATTTTTTTGTCTGGCGGGTGTGGTGAAACATTTTCAATTTTGTAGTTGACCTATTATTTAAAAAGCAGGTAGGCAAAAATAGCATCAAAATGCACGCTGATGACAGAAAATCTCAACAAAGGGTGCCCTGAGGGATCCGTTCTAGTCCTCTAATTTATTATTCAACGGGATTCATGCAAAGCTGGAGAAAATAAGAGTCGAGTTTGTGGCGTTTGTGGACAAACTCGTCGGCATAATGGAGGCAAGCACAAAGAAGTCATTGCAAAGAGGCAAATTGAAATTTCGTAAAATAATGAAAAATGAAACAGTCTGGCCAAGGGAAAAATGAAATAATTAAGAAATAATTTAATCAAAGCTAGTTAGGGTTCTTAACTTAAAGTCGAATTCACTTTATCAATTGACGTCGAATGCTCCTGTACCTGTCTGACAGACACAGTCTGTTTGCCATCTAGAGGGCCTGGAGTCCTCCAATCTGTGGCATCACACGCCCAAAAGGGCCTGGTAGTCGTGGGGCCAGTGGTATCATAAGACCTCCAGACAGGACGATAACGCTACAAGCGAGCCCTTAAACCTTAAGCCATATCCATCATCTTATAACGTCTTCTCGACTTTATGTTTAATCCTTTACACTTTACAGTAACCAAAAACAGTTCGCATGTTACGGGTGACGTTTCCATAACTTAAAATTGTTTGGCAGTTGGATGGGAGAAGTTGTCGGCTCACTAAGTGCCTTATTTTCGATCGAATTCTTTTCGTTAGTATGTAAGTTCAATCAATACCGACTCCTATCTACCACCTGTCAGACCTATTGGGTTGCAAAATTTAGGTAAAAGTGCTAATAAAAATATGGTAAATTTAAATCTATTATTTTCAATTAATTAAGGTATTGATAATCATTGTAAGCATCTTTACATAAGGCATTGGTTGAGATAAAAAAGTCAGGGCCACGAGCGGGATTTGAACCCACGACCTTCGGCTAAATACGCCGTTGCTCTACCACTTGAGCTATCGTGACTTCAATCCACTCGGGCACTAACTTCCCATCTCAACCCCACCTTTGAATTTTCCCTCCTTTTTGCAATTTTTCAAATGTCGTGTAATCTATTCGATTCTCTGCGACAAATGAAATGGCTACGGAGAGCATTAATGAAGTATACTTCATTTTTTCTTATTAAATTCACTAGTTTTCACGGTCCGCTTGACCAATTAATATCTTTAAATTAATTCAAGTTTTTAGTTGAGATGTATGTTTAATAGTAGTTTTTAGTCTAATTTCAAATTTTTACCTTTTTTGGAGAAAAATTATACAGGGCAGCTTAGGCCCAGTTCAACTTCAAATTTCAAATAAGATCCGATACATCCTGACCCCCCGTTTTGAAGGATTTTTTACGCTGAAAACAACCCTGCAATCGAATTTTAAATTGATCAAAAAATTACAAAGTTATGGCAAAAAGAACCCGGCGTATTTTCGACGAGTAGCTTGAGAGTGTTGGTCTTTTTGACAGGTGGTCCTATCCAAATACATATTTTAATTTCTCTCAGGATGAGAATACAGGGTGTCCGTTTAGATGGCACGGTTTTTAAATTTATCTTAAACCAATGGCACTACCAAAAAATTAGTATTTAATATTTTAGTCTAGTTTCAAATTTTTACCTTTTTGGAAAAAAATTATATTGGGTACCTCGGGCCGAGTTCAACTTCATAATTTCAAATACGACTCTATATCCTGACACTTCATTTAAAAGGAGTTTTTACGGTGAAAACAATGAAGCAATGGGATTTTAAATTGGTCAAAAAATGATAACTTTTTGGCAAAAAATTTTTAAAAAACAGTCATTTGGTTTGTTATTTATGAATAACTTTCAATTAATTAAGGTTTTTCTTTGAGAAAAAAGTCAGTGTCACGAGCGGAATTCGAACCCACGACCTTCGGCTAAATACGCCCCTGCTCTACCACTTGAGCTATCGTGGCTTTGATCCACTAGGACACTAACTTCCCATCTCAACCTCACCTCTCGAATTTTTCCTCCTTTTGGCTATTTTTTATTTCAACCAATAACTTACATAAGGATTAACTAATGGAAAAAAATTAATTGGTAACGATCTCTAATGGATTTAGATATATTATTTATCAAACCGCATATTATTAATCAACAACAGGATTAACCCAGATTAGTTAAAGAGAAGAAAAACTACAACAAACCGGATGAGCACGTGCAGTAAGAGCATTATTGGCAATCGTTTTAGACTCACTTATTGGAGGTGTCATCCCAAGCAGTGCTAATTGATAAAGGTATCTTCCAAAAATTAGCAGATTATGTGATAAAAGTACTAAATCACATAGAACATATCAATACACGCTGGAGAGACCGATAGATATATAAGGAACGACGTTTTGATGAAGTGACCACTGAATAAATGCTGGTATGTTTACCACGCAGGTAAGTCCGCATGGTCTGGAAGATCTTAACAAGCAATCATCTAGAACGTCCCGTAAAAACTCAGTACATCTCCAGTGCCTGAAAAGGTTAAACAGGTCCGTAACCTGGGCGTTTGCAGAATCAACAGGCATATATATTATGTATTTTGTTGGGAGTGACATTAGGTAACATACAGGTTTCAGCCAGGAAAAGTAAAAAACAGCAATACATATTTGTTACTGTGATGGGCTATTCAAGAACTTCTACTCAAGAGAAAAAGTGAGCTTAACGTCTAAAAAACCAGGTAACTAGCCAGCTATCCATCTGCAGATGACCTCTAGCATCCCGCAAGAAGAACTCAGTCCTCATAGCTCTTTAGCCGTCTCAACCAATCAAATCAAAAGGCTACACTTTCTACCGGAATTCATTGATGATGAAATAACAACAAACAACAAACTAAATTCTAGTGAAAAAATATTTTAAAAAAATACATTCCAAGCGTTTCAACAAAACATAGTAAATTGAATAAGAAAGGATAAAAATTGACTGTCTTCCTGTTTTAACATTTGAACCACTAAATAATATCTTTTTAAATTCTTGCCACGTGAATTCAGCTTTTTACCGGAATGACCGCAGGATTGGATTTTATTAGATACTTGAGAAAATATGGCAGGCTATCAAGTGATTTTGACTCCGGTGCTTGAAACCACCGCATTGGTGTCAGTTGGCGTTGGCAAACAACGCCCACCAAGCTGCAATTCGAGCTCCTCCTTTATAAACACCTCACACACTTTCTCCATTAGAGGATTGATTCTAAAATGCCAAATGCATGGAATGGATAAGGGCTGAAGAGCCTCTTTACGATCACAAACTTAACTCCCAGACTTATCCTAATATTTAAAAACAATTGTAACTAAGTGGGTTTATTATAAAAACATACAATATTGATGGACAATCTAAAATAACACGATGTTTGCTAATTGGGATAATTGACATTTGTCGTTCACGCGCGGGTAAATGTTAAGGGTCAAGTTTAGCACATTTCGATAATTAATATTTGTACTCCCTAGACGGAATAATATAGCAGAATATTAATATAAATGAAATGTTAAATGTCCAAATTTGTTTTTGTTTGAAATAAGCCAAATGGATTAAAGTTATCTCTTATGACATTTTTTTAATGAGACCATAATAAATTGACTCAATTATGATTTACTACAATCATATTTAGACTAACTGACTCGTCTTGTCAGCTTTTTTCAGCATTTTATCATTGCAAATACGATTTGGAACAGATCCTGTAATTTCTTTACTACAATGGCCTTTCACTTTGGAAATGTAATGCCAGTTTCCTAACCTTCTAAAGCACAATTTTCAATTTTCATTTTTGTACAAATTAGTGTATTTTAAGCGGCAACATTTCGCATATTTGTAAAAGATAATCATTCTGAAATGTTTGAAATTCGAAAAAAAAACTATCCATAATTCAATCCTAAATGGACAGGAAGAGACTTGAAAGAATTAGCCACAACGACATGGACTGGGAAAGCCAAATTTAGAGATTACGATATTCACGCAACCATTACTGCTCGTGTTAAATGCGTTATTGTGCTTTCATGTGAACGAACTGCTAAACGTGCCAACGTGTCCACGAAAGTCATTCATAAGTTTTGTTAGTTTTCGTGATTAATAACGAGTAATCGATTTTTATTAAATGCCAAAGATAAACACAAAATGATATTTGTTTCCTGGAAATCTTTTGATGGGATTGAAAATTTGATCCCACTTTGGCCATATTTCAATTTTTTCCTTTCTCAATCTACCATAAAATAAATAATGTATATGTAATAAATTATATAGAAATATAATTGGATTTCATAAAAAACTGCATTATCTTATCTTGATAATACTTTTATTCTTAATCTATTCCATAGTTTTGTAATTGAAATTTAATTTTTATCTTAACGCACTTCCACAGACGGAGACAGCCAAAAACGCCCTTTTATTAGAAGTAGTCTTTATTTATTAACAAGTGTAGACTTCAGAGTGCTGCACGCTTCAGTTGTTATGACTTAAAACAACAAAACCATTAAACAACCTGTTATCATTTTAAAACTTACATGCTGTTTCATGGAACACTGAACGTTACAACTTACACTATATTATTTTGATTGTTCGAAATCGATACTTGTTAATAAGCAAAGACTTCTATTTATGAAAGTGTGTTTTTGGTTGTCACCGTCTGTGGAATAGAGTGGGAATCAGAAAGGAGGACGGAAAATGTAGGAATCAAAGATCACAAAAGTATACGGACGCACAAAATGATCTATGACGTGAAAAGCGATTATCCATTGAGGGAGCAGTTAGTTCACCAAATGGGTGAGATCGTTCGGTAACATTCCCCGTAAGCTAGAAAGATGAATACAGTAGTCTTTTTTTTGACAATTTAGAAAAAATTAGAATTTAGATCGCTTGTCAAATAGAAGATTTTTTTTTAAAAGAAAGGGATAAAAACAAAAAAATGGAGGAGAAATTCATTAAAATTAATGATTAAGTAGCCAAGGAGGACCTTTATAGAGAAATATGTATAGAGAAAAAGCTACATTATGTCCATTGACAGGATATTTAAGGAGACTAATACGGCCAATTTACTTTTATGTGGTGGACAAGGCTCATCGGTAATCAGCTCGAGGATAAATATGTAGCTATATAATTTGGTCGTTACCGAGCATTTCGGTCTGCCTATTCTCGCCTGTTGGTCTGACAGAAGCGGTTTGTTATCTTCATTGTTGGGGGGGTCAGGGGATATCTATAAAGTCAAGTCTGTTTTATTGCTTTCTCTATTATGCTCTTTCTTACTTTGCAGAAATGGCACAGACCCAACACTAAAGATAACCGAATTCTTTCTGTTTGATCCGAGCTACATTAATTTGTGGACAGGATCTTAGAAGACCTGGGTCCAAGCCAGTCACATGACGTTTACATTGAAGGAAGGTCTTCTATTTTCACATGCGGTTTGGGACTCCTCTGGTGTTTGGGCGATTTAAGACCCTGTGTACATCTACACTCGGTGAGAGGCGTGCTACGCATTGCCATTGTGAGGATCTCTAGCACGTCACACGGGTAACCGGATCCCAACCAGCCCGGCACCCTCAAAAACAAGCGACGCTTTGGACACTCTAACAAAACGTTACAGCAAACTGGCGGGCTATGAGGCACAGGTGCCTGGACAACGTGAAGCGCACTTTTATAGGCTGCTATCGCCAAGTCACATGAGCAGCTTAAATTTTTCACATTACTGAATTCAGCTCAAGGACAGGCAACGACATGAAAGCCGAACTCACCCTCCGAGTTGCACTGAACGTCAACATTTTTTACATTTTTTAAAATTGAATATTACAACTACCAACAATTTTGGGTAAAAGTAATAGTAAACAAGAATAAGGAAACAAAACAAAAAATCAAATTAAAAAATAGCACCCCAAATTAGGTACATTTTATCACAGTTCACTATCGCCCTCTTCACTAGACAGGAGATCTCTGTGCCATCACCTCTTTAACCTACTTGGAGGGCTTGGACGGATACGGCTATCGGATGAGCTGGTTAAGGTTGACTGGGAGTGATTTGTGAAATTTAGGATCTGGATAGAATAGTATCACATTCGGATGGTATATTAATGTCTGTGTTGATATTGTTGATTCAATACGGAGAATTCCCTTCTAGGAAGCATTTAGGATTTTTCAAAGAATTTTGGATTGAAATGTTTGCTTTAGTTGTAAGTTGGACCTCTTGGCAGAACCCCAAAGTTCCAGACTTACGGACTCGACATCGGTTTTAGAATATTACTGTAAATTGGTAGTTTGTTAGTTAGTGATCTTTTATCAAGCAGTATTGAAAGTGTATTACAACGACTTATCAGTTTTTGTCATTTTAGTCTAATATGTGGATTTCACGTCAGTCGCTTGTCGAGGTACATTCCCAGGTATTGTATATGGTTTGAAGTACGAAGGAGGATATTATTGAAATAGACGGGAGAGCAGGATCGTCGACGGAGATTGAAAGTAATATATTACAATTAATTAAGGTTTCTAGTTGAGATAAAAAAGTCAATGCACGAGCGGGATTCCAACCACGATCTTCGGCTTGATACGCCGCTGCTCTACCACTTGAGCTATCGTGACCTCGATCCATTCGGACATCAACTTCCCATCTCAACCGCTCAAGATGTAGAGCAGCGGCATATCAAGCCGAAGATCGTGTTTGGAATCCCACTCGTGCCATTGACTTTTTTTTATCTCAACTAAAAACCTTAATTAATTGTAATATATTAATTGATCAAGCGGACTACGAAATTAGTGAATTGAAAGTAATGTTTATTGACTTATTGGTGTTTAGTTTAATTCCCTTGGCGCTGAACAATTGTTCTATCAAATGAAGATGATGCTGCAGATTAGGGGAAGAGGTGACAGGACCGGTGTGTGAGGAGAGAACTGCTGTGTCAGCAATTTGAGATGTTTACTATTTTGTAAGAAAACCGTACACCTGCGAGAGACGATGGGTGCACCCGAAGATAGCGAGATGCCAAAACGCGTCTGACAGATCAACACGGATGATAGGCAGGCCAAAATTATCGGTAACGACAAATAATATATTCATCACTCCGAATGCCGTACAAATAAAATAAAATAAAACGGATGTGATATTTACTTTCTTAATACATACGACAACTGTTCTAAGGGTTTTAATTTTAGCTAGTTGGAGGAGTTAACGAGCTATTGTCCAAACTTTGAAAAATGAACCTTTATTGTAATAGACGTACAAAGGCGTCATTCTGATTCTGTTAATTGCAAAGACCCACGCTGCTCTGAAATGGCAATATTCAACTGAGCACTTGAAAAGAGAAATTCGCCCGTTTTCGGAGGGGCGGCTGACGGCAGGGCGTACATTGAAACGGCGATATAAATCTTTGCCGAACAAAACCATCCGAGCGATTTACATAGGCTTTGTTCCGGTCGGTCATTACGACGACGATTGTTGTCTGAACCAGGCCGTTTTACACGTTTACTATTTACAAGACGAAAAATTAATATAACTCACACAACTCAAAAAATGAATATTTTACAAGAGTGATAGATGGAAGTTTACTTTTTTTATGCATTAAGTACTCGCCATTACAGTTGCTGCCCATAAAAACTGTCTAGATCCATCTATATTGTATTTCATTTGACCGGCGAAGATTTAAGATAAATATTCAGAAATTCAGAAGCCCTGAAGATGAACTCAATAAAGATCGAAACGTTGGCACGATAAAGAAAATGTTTTTCTGAAACCAATATCACACTAGACCGCATCTCACGATATCTGAATAATTATCGATTAATGGTCACTAATCACCACACACTTAATATAAATTTATAAAAGTTTTAAACTTTCAGCTATACTGCCCTTAAAAACTACCCCTTTTTGAGTTGTGTCACTGTTCTTGCATATATTGGCTCTCGGTATTTTAGGTTATATCTTTTGCTCTTACGATGATGGCGGTTAATGAATGTCTGTAAGGGTATTAATTTTTTTATGAAAGTAACAGACCATAAAAAAACTTAACAAACGAGCATAAATATCCATGTAGTAAGTTTTCCTAAGATTATTATTGACGCGAATGTGCTTTCCTCTTAGAATTAGGGCTAATTATTGTAGTTATTTATTATTGAAATAAAGGTGTTATTGATTATTTAAAATTCACTAGTTTCGTGGTCCGCTTGACCATTTAATATATTACAATTAATTAAGGTTTTTAGTTGAAATAAAAATGAGTTTAAAATGAAGTATCACTTCACTAAAAGCTCTCCATGGCCATTTCATTTGTCGCCGAGAATCACAGATTACACGACGTTTGAAAAATGGCAAAAAGGAGGGAAAATTCACAAGGTGGGGTTGAGATGGGAAGTTGGTGTCCGAGTGGATCGAGGTCACGATAGCTCAAGTGGTAGAGCAGCGGCGTATCTTGCCTAAGATCGAGGGTTGAACCTCAACTGAAAACCTTAATTAATTGTAATTATTTAAAATATTGTAATTAAAACATTATAAAATAGTTGAACCTATAAAAAAAATCCATGCATGTTTAGCGGTCATAATTGACCTATTTAGTTATTTCAAATAATCATACTTCTTTTCTTGGTTAAGATGAAAAAGTTAATTTCACTAGCGGGATTCGAATCCACGACATTCCCCGCTCAGTAAGCCACGATAGCTCAAGTCATGGGTTCGAATCCCGTTCGTGACACTAACATTTTCATCTCAACCAAGACCTTTAGGCAAGAAGTATAATTATATACTATAGGATAATGTAAAAGTTGTTGTTGTTAAAGACAACATTGATGAAAAATTATGGGAAACAATATTGTAACTAAGAATGTTGTTAAAATAAAAGACATGATACTAGAATAATTCCCAAACACTCTGAATCAAGGTCTTGAAGGAAATTCAGTTCTGACTGCCAAGCTTTCGACTTAGTTTAAAGTCATCGTCAGGGGCTAAATTAATTTCAAATTACGAAAAACATATTTATTTAATTGATTTAACAAATATGTTTTTAAAATGGGAAAATGTGAGTACGGTACAGCATAAAATCTAAACAAGAAAAAAACTGACGTAACTCAAATGTGCCACTTTTCCTAATAAATACTCACCGACGCTTTAAAGCTGGACACGGAACAAAGATATGCCACGTTTCGTGAATGGTGACAGTGCGTTTCCGCCAATTTAAAAAATGACTCCATGGTGCTGCCTAACAGCTAAGAGTCCACCAACAGTTGTGTCATTTTTCACGTAGAATCACACAACGAAGAAACTAAATAATCAGGTTTTTAGTTTTTTCCAATTGTGTCACTTTTTTTGTGGATGTGGGATATGTGTAAACGGTGATGGAGGAATATCTAGTACTACATGAACCTAACTGAATTTATGGTATGAAAATAGCAATGCATTGAAGAATGAACGTGAGTATAAATAGATTTGGAACTGAATGCGTTGGGTGCTGAATTGACGTTGCTGTAGACCAATCCAGGTCAACCAACCTCGGTCTGCAGAGGTCTGCCTCTGGATTGCCAAAACTCGGGGTGGGTGATTCCTGATTCCTGTCCTAAACACACACACAATACGCACGCACGCGCGCNTAATCACCACACACACACATATATATATAAAATGTTAAAAAGAGATAAATAAGTGAGTCTGTAAATAACTATGCATGCATAAATAACTAGATCAATATATAAGTAAATAACTCAATAATGAAATAAATAAATACAATAATAAATATAATTGAATTTCAAACGACTAAAATACTAACTAGCTGTGATCCGTTTCCGCTGGTAATAGTGTTTTGGGTTAAGCACCAATAGAACGACATAGTAAATTTTGGGGCTCATTAATCACTGGAGAATTGCCGTCCCATGCACCTCTTCACCAAACCAGGTAGTGTTCGTGATCTCATGCAACGAGATAATTTTTAAACTAATTACGTTTCATTTTACTGAAATAAGCGAAAGGTGACGGACCCAGTAAAATGACCAAGAAGGCCAGTTAAGATTTTGAGTTTGTCTCTCGTTTGTGACTCATAGAGATTTGTGAATATGTGAATGCACAGCGTATTCATGTAATTTTGTTTTAATTTTTAAGCCAGTTGTTAAATCTATTATTTACACTTTGTGATAAAGCGATACTACCAATTAATTATAGCACCAAGAAAAGTCCTATATTTCGAGAAACTCAGCAAGAATGGCTCATTATTAATTTTTTCATTAATTAATAATTTACTATTAATTCAATAAACTCTTTCACTATTGAAATTATTTTATTGGGTTTCGTGGCCCGCATGAACAAATTAATACTTTTCAATTATGTGTGGTGATTAGTGACCGTTAATCGATATTTATTTAGAAATCGTGAGATGCGGTCTGGTGTGATGTAGGTTTCAGAAAAACATTTTCTTTATCNTCTCAATAAAGATCGAAACGTTGGCACGATAAAGAAAATGTTTTTCTGAAACCTACATCACACCAGACCGCATCTCACGATTTCTAAATAAATATCTTTTCAATTAATTAAGGTTTTGAGGCTAAATACGCTGTTGCTCTACCACTTGAGCCACCGTGACTTCGATCGTGGGTTCGAATCCCGCTCGTGACACTGACTTTTTTATCCCAACTGATATAAACAGAAATTTTTAGTTTCCAACAACGAACAAATTTAAGTAAATCATCAAAAATTATTTACGCAACTTCCTGTAGCTAAATTTTTATTTTGTTTAATCCTAAATGTCCGAAAAAGATTTAACTCAAAAAATGTGTTAACTGAGCACATGAACGTTAAATTCCATGCATTAGCATGAATATCAAGTAACGCAATTCAGAAAGGACGTCGTAATCGAAATTCCTCCAAATTTATTTGGGCATTAATGCTTGAATTTGTGAGCAATTCTTTATGTCCAGCTACGTTTTATTTCTTTCCTCTTAAGTACATAGCCGTCCTCGGATAAATCATCGTGTCGAGAGGTCCAGGGGCATAAATTGTGTTTGTTCCGGGCTAACAAAAAGTGTTCGCCCCGTTCCGATACTCGGACAATCTCAAGTCCAATACAAGAGAAAAGTTTCCTACGAAATTATAACAGTAGCTATTTTTCATCAAAAATCTTTTTTCATAATAATACGAAGGGATATAACTTACGACTTAAACGGCCTTAAGGCGACCTCGCATTCCGAGAGACCAGTAATATTTGACATGCGAAAGAAATAAAGAAGAATTTCTCGTCGCCTTTGGACTTGTTCTAGACATCGAGATGATATTTGAGATATTTTCTTCAAAAACCAAGATTTCAATTTCTCCGTCAGGAAGTACAGCCCTTTGATGTGAGCGATATCGATTGAAAATGAAAAGGAGATGTTTTATACTGCAAGTACTAATAAATTGTTAAATGATGGCGAGTTTTTTTATCATTTCGATGACATAAAGTTCTGTTACAATTTTCAAAAAACCCGGCGATGTTTAAAAATCGGCAGAAAGGAAAATATAACGCCAATTCTATACAGAAACATATAAACCTGCAGGAGATAAATTTAATAACACCACCATGTTTTTCTCCATGCTGCTTGCTAATATTCAATTTTCGACTGGAAAACCGGATGGAAATAATTTAAAAATAGAGCTTGATACGGATTTTCTCCTACAGGGCCAGGATTTGTTTAACGACTTAGGTACACACCGAATCCCTTATACCGCGTCAATACCAGAGCTTTATAAAGTTCTAAAAGTCTTCACTAGCAAAGAAAATACAAATAAACTGGAACCAAAGAAAAATATTCCATTCAGTTTAACGGCTGTCTTTAAATACGTTTGAAAAGGAGATTCAGATCTACTTTACTGTAAATTTATAAACAGGAACACAATTAAACGTAGTCTACGCTTTGATTCCACCGAAAGATAACATTGCAGTTCGTGGTCCGATTGACCAATTAACATTTTTCAATTAATTATATTTATGAAAGGAATTGGTTGAGATAAAAATGTCAGTGTCAGGAGCGGGATTGCAGATAATAAAAAATGGAGTTTACTCAATTATTTTACGTCAATGAATTGTCCTGTTGGATTATCTATCATCACACCTTTAGTCTTATTTGAAATCAAAAATTCACGCACTCACGCGCGCGCGCGCGCCCATACACACACACACACACGCACACACACACACTTGGAGCTATCTAGGTTTTAGGTTGTAGGTTGTAGAATGGAAGTGGAGAAGTAGGAGGAACATGCCGGAAATAAAGACATTAAAACAGGCTATTGAAGTTCTCTTCCTTTCAGATTTAAGAACAGCAGAAGACATAATCATTAAAAAGTGGGAGCGCCTAAAAAAACAAAATATTTTTTTAATACCATCAGAGTACGTACGGACAGGAGACTTAAAGACATTAAAGTTCTCGAATACCCGCAGTTTATACGGCCTTGGGAAAAACGCACGTATTCTTCAAAAAGTTTAACCCGAAAGACAACTATACTTGTAGTGTCAATTCGTCAGAAGAACATACTTGGCAGCATTTTATGCAAGTTTTATGACAAGGCGAGAGCAGATCTCATCCAAATTATGCCGTCGTCCGTGGGGACCTGGCCAAATCCAATTACAATTTTATCGAGAGATGTGATTTCATTAACTATATCATCAATTGATTTTGTAAGTTATAACTTAACCCCGCAGTCGTTGGTTCGATTCTCAGCGTCGCCCTTGGAATTTTCAACTCATTCCCCTACTTCAAAAAACCAAACAAATTGCAAAACCTTCCAACTTAATAGTGGCAATAAAAATAGAAAACTATCTGTACATTTAATTATTCAAAATAAGCTCATTATTTAATAATTCAGAAATCGTGAGATGCGGTCTGGTGTGATGTAGGTTTCAGAAAAACATTTTCTTTATCATGCCAACGTTTCGATCTTTATTGAGATCATCTTCAGAGCCTGGGATTTACAAACATTGTTTACATTTAACAATAACATTTAGGATGTGGAAAAGTGAATTTATACAATGCAAAATATATTTTTTATATTCAATCAAAGTATTTCTACTCACTCAAAGTGTTCGCCTTCTGTGTAATTCTCACTGGTACTCTCAACACGACAAGCAAGAATGGCACAATTACACAGAAGACATACACTTTGAGTGAGTATAAATACTTTGATTGAATATAAAAATATATTTTGCATTGTATAAATTCACTTTTCCACATCCTAAATGTAATTTTTAAATGTAAACAATGTTTGTAAATCGCAGGCCTTGAAGATGATCTCAATAAAAATCGAAACCATCCCTAACCATCCCTAAACGTTGGCACGATAAAGAAAATGTTTTTCTGAAACCTACATCACACCAGACTGCATCTCACGATTTCTGAATAATTATCGATTAACGGTCACTAATCACCACACGTAATTATTTAATTAAATTGTTGACATTTAATTCATTGTAAATGTGGATTTGGATTTATTAGGCTCAAATCCGCCTTATACGTACAAACATCTTCGGAGTTGTAAAAACTCTTAACAGCAGTTGTAAGAGCTTATCCCTTTTCGCAGTCCATCGGCAATTCCAGGTTTTGTAATATACAGTAATTTTCCGGTAGACTCCGACCCAACTCGGGTGTTGGCAGTTCCAACAGCTAGGTCAATTCAGGAAGTTCCAACCCCATTCGTACTTACACTCTTTCTTAAATACATTCCTCCATCACCCTTTACACATATCATGTATAACTAACCTAATTGGGAGAGAGAGTACTCGATATTCCGCCATCGACCCTCTCCACTACACACACGCCGATAAATACATTTACTCTTAACACACGCTAGGACGAAACCCTACCAGTACTATACCCAATAAAACGAGTGCCTATTGTATAAGTAACCTAATGGTCGATGGGTGATCAGAATTCAGCCATCGGCCCTCTCACGCTACACATTCACATTAATAAATACATTCATGATCAACACATGCTATGGACACAAAATTTTATGCAATAAAACAACCCTGTTTCTTCCAAGAATGAGAACAGAAGACCCAAATATACGCTGCCGTACATGCATCCCTAAACCTTAAACGGGTAAGGATGACCCTTTTTCTATCCTCCGAGTGCCACTTTTCGACAGTGTTCTTGATATGTTCTAGCTTTTTTCTAGCTTCTGCCGTCCTAGGCCCATTGACGGCGCCTCCTTCTTTTAATCTTACTTACTTTGGGCAGGAAGTATTTATCTGGCATAAAAACGACGTAAAACGCTCACCAGATTTTACCATTTAAAGAGAAAGGTACAAGCACTCACATACAAATTTTATTTGCTGATAATATTGCTTTTCAAGTCAGAGTAACAGGAAATTACTTAAAAACTTTTTTAATGTAAATAAATGTGTTCGTTATGAAAACTCTCTTCCCTGCAGAAAATATTTGTCGTTATTTTTTAATTGAACATTAATTAATTAATGAGTTTAATTTTTGATTTCTATTGTATAACCTGTTTTTCTGTTCTCTTTCGCTTTTTGGCAGTTGTTGTTTCTCCTTTTTTTCGTTTTTATTGCGTTGGCTATCACTTTTATTTTATTTGATTGTGTATTTATTCGTTTCTCATTGTTTAATGAACGACCTCTGGCAGACGGATCCAAGATCCATGGCCTTAAATGCTTTGATATCTAAATTGTCTTTTTTCCTTTTTTTATGTTTAATAAAGCATTATTATTATTATTANGACCATTTATGTACAACTGGCTTAATTTCTTTCATACTATCTCTACAGACATTCCATCTTGCCGCCCACTTACGTAATGTGAATATTCAATTGCTAACAATTCTGTATTATACTTTCGTTATTTCGTAATGAATTAACAGCCAATGGGAATGTATTTAAAAAAATGATCATTGTCTGTCCGAAATGCTGTTTGAAAGAAAGAGTAGAAATTAAAAAAAAGATGGGTTCAATATTAACATTACGGTTGACATTCTATCTCATCCTCCAACCAACACCCTGACCTTTGCAGACTATAAAGCGATCAAGTAATGCATATCTTTTCTGCTCGAAACCTTCAACAACGAAAGTTGAAAAACCATTATTTTTCCCACACTAATACAGACAAGCTGCGGCATTTCAGGCTGTACATCAACCAATATTTGACGTGGAATCTTCACATACGACTTAATTTCTATAGGCCATGAAACGATACAAGACTCTTGATAAACGCTCTGATTTACCTCTCATAAAGGCAAGTCATAAACACATTAGTGATGCCGAAATGGACTTATGAACTGAAATTGTAGGATTCAGTCAAACATTCAAATATCCATTGCTTGAAACTCCTCTATTCCTAATTCTAAGAAAAATCATTGATGCTCCATTTTTATATATCGAACAAGTTAAAAGTGCCCATTGGTGGCAGAGAATTCTCAAAAATTAAAGTATGTTGAAGTAGTATGAATATAGTGCTTTATATTCAAAACCTCATAAACCCTATGCCTCTTAAATAAATAAAAAGATACTTTTCAAATGTTTTTTTAGGCTTTTAATATTTCCTTAGTTTTATAAAGTTTTTGTGGATATTTTGACCAAATTTTAAGAAGATTGATGCACGAATTCAATTTGGATGCAAACGGTGATCAACGCGATGATCAAGTGAAAAAAAAAAACTCGAACTGACTGGATAATATGTAAACGTTTCCATGGAAATATTTTTATAAAAAATTGTTATGTTCCGTTTAGTTTCTTATTTTTTTTAAAATTTATTATAAAATGTTACATACAGTTTATATGAATATTTTCAAAACGATTCTAAGTTTCTACTAGAAATAAACAAAGTTGGATATTTTTTTCCTTTAAGTGTACACTGTTTTCGGAAATTTCAAAATATATTCTAGTCTATATATGATTAATAGTCATAATTGGCCACATGGCTTATTCCAATTAATCATTATTTTTAATAAAGGTTTTTATTGAGATCAAAAACTAGTGTCACGAATGGGATTCGAACCCACGACCTTCGGCTCGATACACCCTACTCTAACCATTTGAGTAACTATCATAACATCGAAGTCACGAGCCAAAGGTTCGATTCCACTCGTGATACTAACTTTTCATCTTAACCAAAAACCATAGATAAAAATAATATTTAATTGAGATATATTCCAATAACGAAAACGTGTTGTTATAAGGTGTTAAGGATAATTTTAACAACTTTTTTTCGGGTGTCGATAATTTTGCTATATTTGTTGTTAGTAAAAATAGAGAAAAAGATTTACCAGAGAAAGTCATCAAAGCCGAGATGAATCAATCACAACTGTATTAATTTATCCACCGTTTAGAGCAGTGAAAAGCCAATTCAGTGAGAGTCCTTTGCATTATTCATGGCCCGTGAAATTCCGATAGCCGAGAGATATCGCTCCTTTACTATAACGACCAGCTCCGGCAATAAAAAGAAATATAATAATGGATCGAGGTTTTAATATTGCTTTGTCGAATTTACCTCCTTCTCGATCGCGAAACAGATCACTAAGCCGAAAATAGGAAATCTTCTCCGTCCGATCCGTATGTTATAAATTTAAGCATACGTAGGCAAAAGTGAATGTCATTAATGATTTTTACGAGATGACAGACCATTCCACAAGTTTTTTTTAAAGCAATTAATGAAACGAAAACTTTTTGATGAATCGTCGAATCTTTCTCGCAGACTACTCTGTCAAAATCATGATGTTCCAATTAATTACTCTCGGTTTTTTGCGAAATGAAAAATTTGTGTCTCAGGCCGGATAGGAACCCACGATTTTTATTATAGTTAGGAATGATAAGTTTATGGCATGGGCGATCAGTATCTGTAGTGATTAGAGCATCGTAGAGTGTGACACAAATTTTTAATTACAAAAAACAGTGTATCGTTAATTTGAATGTATATAATAAAAATATAAATATGATAATAAAAAATAAGAACATATAGATATAATAAGATCGAATTAAGCTTGAAACCAATCATTCGAAAAAATATCCATTTAAACTTTTTTTTTCAAATATATGATGCATTTTTAAAGTAATAATAATATCCTTTATGACAGTCCTCAAATAATTAAACTTTCGGTTTTGAAGGCAAATTATCATCAATAATTAAAATTAATTTATAACAACGCTACTGCAGGTAAGTAAATATAAATTCTTGTTTTAATTGAATTTGAACATGAGCCGAAATACAATGATAATAAATTAGTATTAGAATTGGTGGTCCGATTGACCAAATAACTTGGTAATTTTTTAAAAAAAATTTGTGTTTTAATTCAGAGGATTTATTAGTATTATTTAATTTATTTTTATTTGACGTTTTGTATGTTTCTTTCATTTTTTAAAAACGTAAATTATAAATTCAATTATTTTATTTTGTTTCCCGAAAGCCTTGGAGAGCTCCTGATAAATTAAATCGAACCCGAATGTCATTTTAAATTTCTTGACGTTTTCTTTCCTTCTTTTTCCCACGTGTTGATAGAAAAGTGCATCGAGTATTAAAAAAAATTGAAAGCAATTGGATTTCGTCGATAAATAACGTTAGTACCAGTCCAATTTTCCTGGAGCACGTTTTCTGGAGGGCAGTTTATGTTATAAGTCACTTATTTTGTAATTTCATGATAGACCGTTCTCAAATAGTATTTTTGTTATAATTTCGTTCATATCTAGTTTCCTCAAATGAACATCACAAACTATTCTAAAGCTTATTATTTCTATAATATAAATTTATGCTTGCTAACCGTTGACTTTGTGCGCTATTTCATAATATTTTTTAATATTAGGTTTTAGTTCGCTGACCTCGTAGAAGTTTCTTTTAATGGAAGTTTTCACCAAATAAGCAGACACCTTTAAGAAGAAACGAGATGTACAAGAAAAGGAAGATCAAAAATGTGGTCAAAACTGGATGAAATAATTTTTTTAAACGTTTCAGCTTATGGCATATTTAAATATAATAAATTAATCGTAATTAATCACGAACAAGAACTAACACAACCTATTTGAAAAATTCACTAGTTTCGTGGTCCGCTTGACCAATTAATATATTGCAATTAGTTAAGGTTTTCAGTTGATATAAAAAAAGTCATTGGCACGAGCGGGATTCGAACCCACGATCTTCGGCTTGATACGCCGCTGCTCTACCACTTGAGCTATCGTGACCTCGATCCACTCGGACATCAACTTCCCATCTCAACCCCACCTTTTGAATATTCCCTCCTTTTTGCCATTTTTCAAATGTCGTGTAATCAATTTGATTCTCGGCGACAAATGAAATGGCCACGGAGAGCTTTGTGAAGTGATACTTCATTTTAAACTTATTCAATTCACTAGTTTCGTGGTACGCTTGACCAATTAATGTATTACAATTAATTAAGATTTTCAGTTAGATAAAAAAGTCAATGGTACGAGCGGGATCCCGGGAAGTATATTTCACTAAAGCTCTCCGTGGCCATTTTATGTGTCGTCGAGAATCCAATCCGATTACACGACATTTGAAAAATGGCAAAAAGGAGGGAAAATTCAAAAGGTGCGGTTGAGATGGAAAGTTGGTGTCCGAGTGGATCAAAGTCACGATACGTCAAGTGGTAGAGCACCGGCGTATCTAGCCGAAGATCGTGGGTTCGAATCCCGCTCGTGCCATTGACTTTTTTATCTCAACTGAAAACCTTAACTATTTGAAAAATTTTGAATAACTTTCCCTAACATGCTAGTATATAAATAATAACTCGGCTATGGCGTAGTTTTGCTATAGCACAAGAATTTGCTAGGCAATGTGCGAGTGAGCTAGTTTGCAAACTAATGTATTTATTTATTTACCAACAAGACAGGTTGGATTAATGATGATGATGATGGTGGTGGTGGTGGTGGATACTAGGGAGTAGGATTTCCCCCTTAGTACTGCAGCTTATTACAAGTACTTTAATGTTTCCTTATATCAGTGCAGTCGATTTCCTCCTTCTCTTAAGTACTAGGTCTTGGACTGTTATTGCTACAATTCTTTTTCCTGGTATTTTTTGGTTCTCCAGATTACGTTTTCATTCAGCAGTTGTTTCGCATTTGAAGATGATATGGATGGCTGTTTCTTCCTCCTTATTGCATAATCTACAAATGGGGTGAATATACTCATGTTGTGTAGATGTTTTCTCAGATTCCAGTGACCGGAGGTGTATTCCCCTAACGATCCTAAAAAACGCCCGATCCGGTTTCTTCATTTGTTTTGATGCCATCTTGTATCTGATTTCCTCCTGAATTCTTCTCCACCTTTGTCGCCTGTTGGAACATAGGACGTTGTAAAGAGTGTTTCCGGGATCATGTAGTCGATCCTCATTTTTAAGAAGGGGAATCTGATTTTATTAATTATTGCTGTGTGCCCGAAGTGTTTTTTTTTTGACTGGGGCTTCCAACATCTAGGTCATTTCAGCCCCCAACTTCATACACATAAATACATCCATACAGTACACTCATTCCGTTTGGTCGGTGGAGTACTTGATATTCCTCCACCGACCCTATACTCAAACTAATCTAGATTGGGGTCGATGAAGTACTTTTATAAATATTCCGCTATCGATCTCGAACATACACTCTTACGCTCTCATCGTTCGAGGGGTGATGATGACGTTATATTTCACCCTCACCGCTCGCCATTCACGCCAATAAATACATGCACTCAGAGAAGTGTTTAGTTCCCATCCAGTTTGATTATTCCTGGAGCCTATAATTTGAAAATAGATAAAAAATTAACAAAAGCTGGAGTGATAAATGAATAATGAAATGTGATTCAAGCAGGATTAAAATCCACTTCGCCCATTGGTCAAATCTTTAATCTATCAACACTGCATATTACTCTTTTTTGAGATTTAAAAGAAATTTTATTGACGATGATTAATCAAAAATAAGAAATCATAAAACCTATTTTAAAACCTGTGTATACCATACCTTCACGAACGTGTTAGCACATTTTAATAGATAAAAATTCCCAAAGTCATTCACGTATATCTGTTTATTAATAACTCAACAGCAGATTTGCCACTATAAAACGGTTGCGTAAATACCATAATCTTTCAGATTTACATATTAGCGACATTTGTACCATCATCCTGACCACGTGACTGCTAATGGATTCCTGTTCACGTAATTATGTTTCCATACGAATAGTTTCCTGATGGAACTTTCACATTATTTGGATGTGTTGATCAATAATGTAAACCTGAGGTCAAAAGGAACAAGGCGAGATATGATTGATTATTGATTCAAGCGTTTAAAAGAGAAAACCCAAGGATCAGTTTTACTTTTTTTATTAACGATTACATTCGCCTTCATAAATGTAGTAGTAACTACTTTTGTTATTTGATATCACCAAAATAATTCATACACACATTGTCAGAAATCAAAAAAGTTTAAAAGGTTCATTATTTTCAACTCTGTAATTCACGATTGTTGATAAGATTAAGTATCACATCATTTATACTTTTGGGAGAAGTGTAACAATTTTAACGTAGGATGAAAGCCGTTTTTTTTTAGTTTCACAGCATGTATTCAACCCCCTCGTGTACTGGCCCCCACATCAGAGTTATCCGATGTGTTTTCACAAGTGCTTGAAGAAGATATTCCAAGATTTGAAGATTGAGAAGTCAAAGGCATCCAGTGCTTCGGGATATCTCAGTATGTGGATATATCTGCAGCTTTAGTCCATTTCTTTGTATTTTTTGCACAAGCGGATCTATTGTCTGAATCTTAGCTTAAAAAAGTGATGGTGTGGGGGCTACAAGTCAAGATTTTCTCTAATCCCTGTCCCCAGTTATGTTCCATTCTAATTATGTAAATCTGTGTACCACAATAAGGTCCTTTTTAGAGGTTTCGCGGTTTTAAGTTTTCTAAATATCTCTTGTTAATTTTATTTGGAAGGATCTGTGAAAATTTGATTTTATACCCCGACTATTCAATTTATTTTTATCCTTCGTAGGATTTTATGGTGGTTTTCTCTTAGCTTGGCAGTAACAATTTAATTTGCTTTCTTCTTCAAGACCATGCCTTGATTCAGATGTTCGTGAGTTTTCTCTGGGACCGAATATCCCAACAAATTTTCAACATACTACGAAAAACTATCTTCATCTCTCATCCGAACCCATTAGTTCGTTATCCAATATTACTCATCCCTACAACCCAGTCAGGCTACAAAAGCGGAGATAGCCCCGGACCTCCTTACAAATAGTATGTTATTCTTAAAGTTCAGAGAGCTACAGTGGTGGCTCCCCTGAGGACATGTATATGTAACAATGTCAAATAAGTTTTCTTTTCTTTTACGAGGAATCGCAACAGCTGAGGTCATATAAACCCTCAGGGTGCCGATGTTTTTGAAAAAAAAAGGCCATTTGTAAGTATGTCGGTTTTGAATGCAGGGCCGCTGGATTCGAACCCGGGACCTTTACCTTACAGTGATGAGCGCCCTGTCAACGCCCAAACCGTTACGGCCACCGACGCCCCTAAGTCAAATAATTATATTTCATTGTATCTCATTACATAATGTACATAATATGATAATAAAAAATTATATAAACAAAAAATGATAAAAATAAATTGGTTCTTGGTTAAAAAAGATGGAGAAGAGAAGAACATAACTGTGAAAAAGGTTTTTAGTAGAGATAAAAAAGTCAGTGTCACGAGCGGGATTCGAACCCACGATCTTCGGCTAGGGAGACTAAATCTTGCGGCCACCGACGCCCCCCCTGTCCGAGTGGATCAAAGTCACGATACTTCAAGCGGTAGAGCAGCTGCGTATCTACCGAAGGTCGTGGGTTCGAATCCCGCTCGTGACATTGACCTTTTTATCTCCACTAAAAAGCCTTAATTAATTGAAATATATTAATTGGTCAAGCGGACCACGAAAACTAGTGAATTGTAAAAATGGTTTTTGCGAATTACTCGACAACGGTAACTCTAAATTAAAAACGATTTGGACCAATGAATTCAGCGTTCAAAATATTTACATTGTTGTTGTGTATTTAGCTGTTCGAAATAGTTGAAGTGTTGAAATAGCCCCTATCATGGATATTTAGATAAAATCTTTGTGACTCATGCAAACCTAGAAGAAATAATAAAACATAACTTGTCTCCAGGTATTTCCCAACAACCATTAAAAAAAAATTAAACATAAAAAGTCTAACAATTGTTTTATACCGCCGTACTACTCTGTTTTAATCTTAAAAATTCGGCCCTTTGTATAACCTTTGTTTCACACTCTTCGAACCATAACCTCAAATTAGCACTTCCCGAGTCATGGTAAAAGCGGAATTTGTCAAATGAATCTAGAAATACATGACTACACACTGGAATTCACTAGGTTGATTTATGAGCCAAACGATCAAAGACTTCTCTCAGGAAGGTATTAAAGGAAATTATAGAACTTTTTACTACCCTTTGCCCATTTACTTAACACCTTAAAAAAAAGAAAAACTTAGAAAGAAACTTACCAGCCAATCGACAGGCATGGAAACATTTTATGATGAATGCAAACAGACACTTTAGAAATTCATACTAACGCCAAAGGGAATAAATAAACAAGAAGCACGAAAGAGCTCAACTATCTAACTTAAACAAACTGAGCACTTTTTGAGTAATAGAAAAAAGGTTAAATTACACCAAAGATTTTTTAGGTAGCAATAAAAGAAAGTTATCGTCACCAATAAATCTAAGAAATAATTCAAAATGTTTAACTATTGCGAGTGAAGTAAAAAATTTAAGTTTATCCATCAAAAATTGATTTATGATGTGATTGACTGGACGGTTTTCTGAACATTAACGCGACTAATAACTTCTAATACTTAATATGCGTTTCAACGAATAAATAATATTATTCTGAAATTTGTAGTATCTTACTATTAAATATGATAGAAGCCGAAAGATATTTGTAATTTTAATGAGGCTCAATTAAACATATTGGAGATGGCAGGCAAAAATCAACATTTTTAGATTAACAAATTGCTGGAAAATGTATCTTTTCAACTTCTGTGAGTTTTTGAAAATTCTACAATAAAAACGAAAGTCCTTCATTTTCTAAGCTCGGTTTTTTGTTCTTTCTTCCCGTTTCTAAGGGTATGAACCTAAGCTATCAAACGCTATCTCATATTCGTCTGAGTCACCCTCGGAACCTTAATATATTTATGCTTCTCTGGGGCGCGCGTTTTTCGTATCTGTAGAAAAATCTCGCATTTACCTCGGTAAGTGGCAAAAAAGGGAATAAACGGGTGAAAGAGATCTAACCATTTCATTTCGACTCCTTCCATTCCAAGAGAGTGCTCGTAAGTAGAATCACGACGATGCCGGGTCAATTTTTTTCCATTCCAGTCAGCATCACAAGGAGAAAATAGGCGACCTAATGGTGAGAATTCAATAAAATAAAATTTTATGTATCAATAGAGGCATATTATCAATAATTTATGGTTCCGGATTTATGAAGTTCTTTAATCAGAATTGTTCGGATTCACCTTCTCATTATTTTAACCCATAAATTACCTGTTTAAAAAGTTATTTTAAAAGGTTGAGATGGGAAGTAAGAGTCCGAGTGGATCTAGGTCACGATAGCTCAGGTGGTAGAGCAGCAGCGTATTTAGCCGAAGGTCGTGGGTTCGAATCCCGCTCGTGACACTAGCTTTTTCATTTCCGCCAATACCTTAATTAAACATTAGTTAATTGAAAGAAGCTATTTCGTCAATCGGACAACGAAATTTAATGGGGTTATTTAAAACATTAGGAATGTTGCGGTCTTTTACCCAACCTTTGGAATATCAAAAGAAGATTTTAATTTTGAGGAGTGTCAAACATGATATATAATCCTTCACGAGTGACAAATGATAAACAAAAAAGTTTACAATTTGACCCTGGAGAGAGAAACACATTACAAAACAGAAAAATTCATTTTACAAAAAACAACATGCTTGACTAGCTACACGACTTTAGCCAAAAAGTTACACCTTTTTGTTAAATCCTACGAACAAAGTAATAATATTTTAAAATATTTTGTATACATCTATTTATATTAAAGATTATAAATTAGAACAAGAAGGTAATTTAAAGAAAAACTTGAACCAACAGCCTTTGGCGCATTATTTCTGTTTTTCCATTTATCGGTTGTTTTTCTTTTTAATTGGTATAGTGTTTTCATGGCGTAAATGCATGACAATTACACAATAAAAAATAAATAAAATAAATGAAAAAAGTCATCGACTAACAAATATAATGTCGAAACCCACACCCCCACCCGTTCACGATGTTATAAAACAGACTAAACTTCACAAAAGTCTAACAGACCAATCACTGAAGAAGGCAAAATACCAAAACAGCCCACAGAAAAAAGGCACACTGAAATGATCGGTAATGGCCAAATTTCAGGTTCGGCACTACACAGATATGAAAAAATTTCACATCATAACGTTGATCGCAAAACATTTATTTACAAAGTCATTAACAATTCATTACATGTTGTAAATCATTAACAAAGGTTAAATAAGGATTAAACAAAATTAAATTAAATTTGGTAAATGGGTTAGAAAGATTATGTCTCAAGGGCAATTCTCCTAAGGTTATGTCAAAATAGTGACCTCTTTAAGCTGTAATGTACTTAATATCCGTTTAAACTTTAGTTCAAATTAGGTAAACATAACAAAGGCCAAATTGGATATAATGGTAAATAAAGTAAATGAAATATAAAATCTAGAATCAGCTTTTAAATATATAGGGAAAAAAAACTTCCCACCCTATATTTTAAAATACATTTTGTATATCATATTGATGATGTTTTCGTTGAAACTTTGTAAAATTTCCACGTTTTATTACCTGTGATAAAGATTAGCGGTAAAGTACATAATGTCGCTTGAATTTAAAAATGATTAAGGAAAATCATTAAGGCATATAAGGAAAATTGAAAATCATCCTAGATAAACGATGCAATCTTCAGTTTTACAACACGTTTGGAAAAAACAGCTCATTAAGATGAAGAGGTACTTCCTTGAAAATAGACAAACCGTATTTATAAACAAGGACTTATTTCAAAATTAAGTATCACAGAAAAAATACCAAAGTCACCTAAATTACACAACTCCATTTCAGCTTCAAGTTTTTGTTAACTTTGTATTAACAAATCACTGTTAAACCAATAGAAAAAAATTCATTCAAGACAGAAATATAAACCGAATTAAACGAGATCATGAGTTCAAATTCATGAGTTTTAATAAAAATTATTTAATTGTGATAATTTAAAATAAAATTAACCAAAATAACAGAAAATCATTATCCAAATTTATTTTTGTTGGTCCTAATAAATGGAGCGAATTAGACCAAAGCTTTCCAAAAGAACTTCCTGTCAATGAATCTCAGTTCAGTCAAACATCCATTCTGTATGATAATCAGTTCGGGACGGGCATATACGTTGATTTCACCTCATACCATAACCGACTGTCTTTTGCAAAGCCTATGACTCCACGCATGGCCCATGAAGCAAAGCGTTCTACCCAACTTCTCCAAACACTGTACCGGTCAGTTGATAGCCACAAACCAAACCTGCACTCATGTGTGCAAAAAACTTCTTGCTCAGGTGTCCAAGTTGTTGATTTGCTCCTTTTTAGTCCATACCTCTTCTGTAGTAGAAAACCTGTTGCGGGACATTCTCACGTCTTCTCACAAGTCTTCTGTTGAATTTTTTAAAGCACACTCTTATATCCCGGTCCGTTTGGATTACTTGACAAGGAAGACATTAAATGACGTTTCCGTAGCGGTAAGAACAATAAAACGATCGTCTCTAGACGTCGTACATCGCGATCGACCCTGACTTCTCATAGATCGAGATTTCCGGTAACCCTACAACACTGAAGACTATCGTGGATGGTAGAACGAGGCATGCCCAGGACTCGGGCAATCGAACGGACTTTAACGGACTTGCCAAAGACTACCCGGGCCACATCTTATAGACTTAAAACCTGCTTTTAAGAAAAAAATAATCTTTTAATCACGGGGCATCTTTGGCCCCAATAGTTTGGGTGTTGTAAAATATATTTTTTTTAGTAGGGTTCGTAACAGCATAGATCATAGGGGGGTCGTGGCGGCGACGATTCAGGCGTTGACACGGCGCTCATCACTGTAATATAAAGGTCCCGGGTTCGAATCCAGCGGCCCTGCATTCGAGCCCGACATACTTGCAAAAAACCTGCAAAAAATCCCAAAAAAAGGGATCGATCTGAGGACTTAATCCTATTCTTTTTCTATCTTCAACCAGAGAAAAGCAGGGGATAAACAAGGGACCCGGCTACTTACAAATGGGCTTTTTTTCAAAAAAATCGGCACCCCGAGGGTTCATATAACCTCTGCTGTTGCGAACCGTCGTTAAAAAAAATTACTCAAATTTATTTTTCTTAAAAGAAAACAATTTAAACAACCAATTGATTCACTTGACAAATTGGCTCTGGAAACAATGATATTAAACTGATTTTTTTTTTCAATCTTAAGAGTGTAAACGAATTGGTAACATTCTACAAAGGTAACAACATGTTATTAATGTTCGGTTTACGTTATAAGTTAACTATTATTCTTTATACCTCGTTATTATGAAAAATAAACAAAAATACACGTGGCCGTTTTTGTGTGTTCTTTGAGTCTATAACGTTCTATATATGTATTTTATTTTTATATTAACAAGTCAGTCAGCTAATATCATGAAATTTGAATCTTAATACAGAAGTTTTGTATTTCATGTGTGAGATTTGTTTGATTCCATAAAATTACTACGAGCAAAGCTTACGTATGAAATAAGGTTTGCCTCTGAATATCATATTTATAATTAAGTTTGAACTTGAACTAATCCAACTTGAATTTAAAGTTTTTTTATGTCTCTCCGAAATGAATGACGTTCAAACGCGTGAACGGCCTAAAAAAGCTCAACCGAAGAGCCGAGTTTCGGCCGTTTGTTTGCTAACACCGAGCTGTTTACAACTGATTAAGCGATTTGGGAGAGGTTTTGCCCTTGTTTGCTTTCAACTCCTGTTTTTCGAATGGCCAATTTATCTAAAGTCCGCTCTGTGGATATGGAGGGAAAGGGAGAACCGGCTAATACCACTTGTACTGACATACTGTCGACAGTTATATCTGTGCTTATCAGTGTAGAAATTTAATTTGTATCATCTTAGTGGGGATCATTTTGGCTATATTTTTTCGCATGTAACACTTCAAATATATAAATGCATTCTCATTGTATTGTGAGTGTGAATTGAAGTTTCAATTTGTTTCCGCCCGATAGGTAAAAATTGTCACACAAATTTGACCTTTTTCGAACAATAGGAACGGTTCTGTTTGAACAGATGTGAAAAGAGAGAGGTGGAAGATTGAGAATAAGAGAAAAGATGGCTGAACGGTTTACCTCTCTGAAAGGCTTTGCGTTCTCTCGAAAATCCTGACGTTGATAAATATGTTATATAAACCAAGCTCAGAATGTAATAGTGTTATCCCATAGTTCAATAAATTATTTAGAAATGATACTACATAAAAATTAAATTTGAATGCACATCAAAAGAAAAAAAGAAATCGTCTTCAATTACCGACTGCTTCATTAGTTATTTGGAAGGAATTCCACCAAATAAAATCATGATTTATAATTAAATAATAAAACCCATTCGGATGTATGTAGAAAACTGGGGTTTGTGCCAAAAGATGTAATCTATTGTAATAAAACTTTTGCTATTAAGTACTACACAATGTTGTATATGCTTATTGGTTTGTTCACGATAGTTTAGTGTATGTCAATACACTAAACATCATGCACGTCGACACTGAGGTACCATAGTGTGCTTATGAATGCTTTTTTCACATCCTACATGTATTTGAAAAATTCAAACAATGTTTATAAATCCCAGGTCCTGAAGATGATCTCAATAAAGACCGAAACGGTGGCACAATAAAGAAAATGTTTTTCTGAAACCTACGTCACATCAGACCGCATCTCCGAATAATCAAAGACTAACGGTCACTAAACACCACACATTATTGTAATAGTTTAACTAGTCCAATCAACCTCGAAACTTAAAAAATATTCTACCTGCTTGGTCCTCTTATATTGTACTTGTAATTGTGCATTGTTCTTGGGTAGCTTTACCGATTTTTTGTTTTTTTAATATAAAATTTTCTAGCATTATATAAATTCATTTTTGTTCACATCCTACATGTATTTGAAAAATTTAAACAATGTTTATAAATCTCAGGTACTGAAGATGATCTCAATAAAGATCGAAACGCCGGCACGATAAAGAAAATGTTTTTCTGAAACCTACGTCACATCAGACCGCATCTCCGAATAATCAAAGACTAAAGGTCACTAAACACCACACATTATTGTAATAATTTAACTAGTCCAATCAACCTCAAAACCTAAAAACTTCTACCTGCTTGGTCCTCTTATATTGTACTTGTAATTGTGCATTGTGCTTGGGTAGCTTTACTGAATATTTTTTTAAATCTAAAATTTTCTAGCATTGTATAAATTCATTTTGGTTCACATCCTACATGTATTTGTAAAATTTAAACAATGTTTATAAATCCCAGGTCCTGAAGATGATCTCAATAAAGACCGAAACGGTGGCACGATAAAGAAAATGTTTTTCTAAAACCTTCGTCACACCAGACCGCACCTCACGATCTCCGAATAATTATTACAATAGGATTACTGTTACGGCCGATGACGTTGATAATAAAATAAATAAAGTATAATTAAAAGAGGAGAAAAAGAAAATATATAGAAGAAAAAATGGGCAAAACTATTAACAATAATTAATTTTAAAAATGTTCTGCGATGCAAAGGTAGATCAGATAACGAGGGGAGGGTGTATTCTGTAATTGTCATTTATTTACCCACTTCTTTCTTGTACGAATTACTGCACGAAGCACAAGAAGCTCGGCTTGATTCTTTCTGACTTCGTGGCAGCTGTTTCGACAGATGTCCGGTGGATTTGCGTGATGGTCGAATAAAATAAAAATGTTTGTAGGGATTCGGTTAGATATTACGCTATGTGTAATACAATGCAAAATAACAAACAAATCGTAAGAGGTGTGCAACGAAGAAGAAGGAATAACACTGAAATAATATTTTTTAATGGGTATGTGGGTGCAGGTTAGGGATTACGTTATCTTAAACGATACAACTTAATACTCTAGAGGGTTGACGCAAACAATTACACACTCAGTTAGGGTAGTGATTCCATTCCACTTGATATTCCGCCATTAATCCAACAGACAGTCGATTGAGATCCTGCCATAAGCCCTCTCTTGCCAAAAATTCACGCTAATAAATACATTCATTCTCAATATACAAAGAAACGGAAGACGATACATCTATAAAGTACTATTCACGGTAAAACAGTCATGTTTCCTCAAAAAATCGGAACTGGGACTTGCTACCTTATTGAAGCACAATTTCCATATCGGCAGTCCTACGAGCTCTCTATATGGAGCCAAGTATTGGTTGTTTTTAATTAACTGGGACGGATAGAGCAATCTTTTTCCACAAGCTGGACACATACGCAGGCTTTGGCTCACAAGTAAGTGTCCGTGTGTCTAGTATGGCCTATCCTTAAAAGGGTGAGGATGAACCTTCTTCTACGAGTGATATACTCCGACTATCGACGGAGGTGAGTAGCCTATAGGTGAGTGCTTCTTTGCCGACCCGGTCCACTTCCTTTTAATAATGTTTTCATTGTAGTTTTAGCGTGGGCTTAGGTGTATTTATTAGCCAGTGTAAAATTTATCGAGAGTCGCATTTAACCAGTTTTAACATTTACAATGTATTGAAAAAACCTAATTGATCTAGGTTGAATCTAGGTCTGACAAACTGATGTCATCTCCGGACCTCTATGTTTTCTTCTTTTTCTGGTTTTTCACGCGTATTTTGCTTTGAACTACAGCCATTTGAGCGACGATCTGATTACCGACTCTGCTTTTAAACAAAAAGAGTTTTTCTTATCTCAGATGTCTACTACAAAATAAACATAAAACATACAATATATATATTTTTAAGTGTATAAACATACTAGCTTTTACCCGCGTCTTCGTCCACATGAGACTCTGTTTTAATGTACTACGACTAATACGATCCAGAGTGGTAGAATTGCTAGTAAGCCGCGTTTTTTAAATTCTTCTCTTCTTCAGTTCACATCGGTCTATATATGTCAAAAAATTGTCCATAGATCCCCTGACGGGTGGAATTTCAAAAAATCATGTGGCTATCCATGTCATTATAGGAATGCGCTGTCGAAATTTAAGCCTTGTAGATCAATCGGTTTGGTCTGTACGTTGTCTGTCATTCACGGAACTGTTTTATATATATAAATAAATCTGGCCAGATACACTCCCCAGTCCTCGATAATCCGCGGGGCGTTATAAGAAAATAATTTATTTACGTTATATTTGTTTCTATTTTATTAATTTTTCAAGGAAAATATTAACATTCGACATAATAATTTAGACTGTATCTTCGAAGTATACATAAAACGAGGTATCCAGCATCTTTTTACCCTGCTCTGAATTGTTTCGCTGAAGGAACGATGTAATTTTGATAATAACACCGTTTCGATTATATTATCATTTTAATTTAAAGTACCCGCCTTTTAAACATTAAACTGCATATTCAATAAGTTTTTTAATTGAAAAATTCGGATTTTACTAAAAGTATAGCCGCTTAGAGTCCGTGGTTTATGGGACATTAAACACGCTGGACAAAAGTTGACATCTTTAAAATAAGCTTTTTCCCCAGCAATAGTAAATTGTAATAATTTTTTTTTTATTTCGATATGAAAATCCAAAAGCCCCAGTGTAATGTAATTATTTTTTAAAAGGAACTCTGATCACTTTGGCCGAAATCAAATTCAATTTTACTACGTGCATTAACATAAATTGAAAAACCGTTGGTCATGTGTTAAAATATTTAATCAAAAATGGTTAAGATTTAAATCTGCAACCGTTTAGTAAAATCCGAGCAAATTGAAAACTGTGCCTGGTTTATGGACTTTTAAGTCCGTTGACATAACTAATTTAAAGATTTCCAAAGGTTGGTAAAATATGCAGACTAAACGCTAAAACATTTCAATTAGACAGTCGGTTATTATTAAAAACTGGATCCAACGTAATTTCACGTTGTGCTTTAAATATTTACGCAATTCTGTTGACGTTTGGTTATAGGGATTTTACAACAGCACATAAAAAATAATATTATTTAAATTATGCTTATTTTCCTCTATTTGTGAGGGGAGGCTAAGGACGATGGAATCATCGATTTTAAAGGCTTATGGCTTTTTTCGATGGGGAAGAAATACAGAATTATGTCAATCCTTTCCTCCACTGCCTTAGATAAAATTTGAACCTTGGCGATATGGGCTGAAAGAAGAGGAATTAAGCTTTCTGGGGATTTTAGAACGTTGAATTTGGATGAAATCCAGAAGGGTTAAGCATTTTTAAGAAGAAGATTAGACTAGGGAAAAAATTGACCCCGATAATCTAGCCGAAAAAAGTCAATTTTTGTTTGCTTTACAAATTCCTATTTACGAGCTTTAAATCTTGGGAGTCTGGCACGCATCTCACATTTTTTTCGATCGAGTATCACTAAAACAATAATTGTCCGTGCAACTGTGTTTAGTAAATTTTTTAATGTATATTTTAAGAAAAAATAAAATTATCACTTTTTTTTCAACCCAGTATCACCAAAAAATTATTAATTAAATTCCAAATAGTCCAACGGCCACTTATAAGTAAATGTTAAAATTCCAATTTTTAGTACTTCTCTTGCTTCTCACAGGTTTGTTGCTTACGGCTATGACTTATTACCAACAATCAGGTTAGGTTTTCCTTAAATCGATTAAATAAAACATGGCATCAATATGTAATATGAATCGCATTATTTAAACACCGCGATTAACGTACGTGTCATATTTTATGGAAAAAATATTAACTCATTGATTATTTAGCTAAGTAAATATTTATTTTGTCAAAACACAGTTTGAGCCTTTAGTTATAATATGTCTTAACTATTTTCTAAATTCACGGGCACCTTTTGGCAAAAAAGCAACCGCCTAGGTACCCATTTTGCAAGAATAACGTTTATAGGCAATATTTCAATATTTCGTTGGACCTGTGCGTAGCCTTTTAAAGTTTTAAATGTTTACGGTGTTTGTGTGTGTGTTTATATTGTATGTCTGCGTTATGTTAATTTGTAGGTATGAATATAATTTATTAGGATGAAACGAAGGAGAAAAGACACCCTAAGAAATGTCGAGTCTTAGGGGTGAGTGTGTGAGGTTTGGAGAATAAAAGTAAGTTATTAGCGAGAATGGAGTGGGTTCGACGGCTCCGAGAACCATCGAGTACTCTAGGCGATAAGCTTTTTTCATAACTATTCACAAATCTAGTAAGGCTTTATATCTATTGGTTCACAATATGAGCTTTGCTGATTGGTAAGAATTGCTTGCCTAGGAAAAACTTTTTTCATAACCATTCACAAATTTTGTTTTATCTAATTAGGCCTTTTATCTAAAATATTTTACTTTCTCGGATTTTAGTCCAATAACACCCTCGGACGCCTGTCTAATATATTTCGACCTGGTAGCGCGAAAAAAGTTTCATTAAAATCCGTAATCCCACGGTCGTAGCCACCCTTTGTGGGTAATTACGCTGGAATTAAATTGATAAAACGATCATTAAAAAAAATTCTAAAAGTTTTAAAAAAATACGTTGTTTGGTATAATAAATTTCGAACCGAAATACAAAATCCTTAATCTATATTTCATTTATTTTTTAATCATTACTTTTCGATTTGGAAACAGACGTATTACTATGTTGAATATTGGAAGTCTGGCTTATTTATAAAAAAGTACCGAGCTTATTTTGATACCGTGCTGTAATTATTTCACGGTAACAACGCTAATCACTTTTATATAATAAAAAAAGGGTTCCTTCTTGACCATTTTCAAAATATAATATAACGATTATAACATTTACAGAACTAAAATAATTAAATTGTACAAAAAATAGTAAATTACATTTTCTGTAAACCTATGTACATATGTGTTTTTATGATAGTTCAAACTTTATTTGGACGTTTATTATATTAATTTTGTTAGAAAAATTAGAATTTATAAAGATTGTGTTTGATTTTGTTTTATCGACTTGTTAAGAGAAAAATTTAATGTAGGTTTAAGTCTGATGTACTAAAAATAAATAGCAGACTTTGTTTAATGCTCTGCAGTAATTTTTTACTCCTTTATGTCACGTCTAGCAAAATAATTTTTAAACCAAACAACGAAAATAATATTTTTTTAAAATGTTTATAGGGAAATGGAAATATTACTATGTTGGATTTAAGAAGTTTGACGTACTTAAAAAAGGTATCGCATCGTATTTTGATACGGTGCTGTAATTACTTCTTAGTAAGAACTTCAATATCATCAAAATTCTGTACGTGACGAAAAACCGTTATGCATATTTTTTTACTTGTTAGTTTAAACTATTTTTTGACGTATAATATTTTAATTTTCATGAAGAACTTAGAATTTATATAGCTTGTATTTGATTCAAGAATGAAATTCATTCATCCACGTTTCCACTATTTTAAAAAAAAATCGATATGGAAACGTAAATATTACTAAGTTAGGCTGTAATTATTTAGCTACAGTAACTCTAATAAGTTCAATTCTATTACTATTTTAATTTTGACTTTCATTTCAAAGGCAGTTAATCAAATGTTCCGTGCTGTTCAGATTTTTTTTTTAATTCATCTGAAGGCAATTTCTGTGACTTTTAATATAATAAGGTTCAATCGTAATATATAAAATTTTTAATGTAGTTTTTATATTTACAACGTCAATATTCTTTACAATTTATTTGGGATGGGTCTGGTGTATTAAAAGAAAAGAACCTAGGTAATCTGAAGCCTTAGCGAAATTATTTTGCAGAAGGAACACCAACATTTCGATTTTATTACAATTTGAATTTAATTTTTATGGTTACTATAAAAGCGATTGTATCAATAAAATATGTTTAGAAGTCTTAGTGAAAAATATACAAAAAATCACATTTAACAGTTTCTGAAAAAAGTCAATTTTTCTTCACATGGCACAGCTCTTTTTTGGTAAAAGAAATAGATTTATGCTTATAATTTGATTCGACTCACCTCTTCCAGTGCGGTTCGAGGCGGTCTTCTTTTATCAATTAATTAATTTTTTTTTTACCTAAAAAAAAATAACACGCGATCGGCGGATTATCCTTCGGCGGAGATGATGCGGATGCGAAAGGACGGGAAAGAGTGCCACGCTCCCGAGGAGGGCTGTCGCATCGTTGTCCCGCCTCCCGCATGGAGAGCCACTTCCTTGCCTCCAGGCGATCCACGCTTCTCAACTCACATTTTGTCCACTTTTTCAGGCCAAATTCCGTTCCTACTGGCCGGAAGCCTTCGGCGAACGTTAATTTTTACAGGACATGTTTAAAAATAAAAGACAGCAGCATTATGCATGTATGTGTTTTATGGTATGTTGGTCAAAAGGCAAGGGATTCACACTGGAAGGCCCAAAACACCTGTTACTATAGTTGTATTACTTGTTACTGTTTCTCGTCGTTTTCTTTTTTAAATCATGTAGCATCTGATGAAACTGCTGGAAGTCGTATATATCCTTTATATAAATTGTTTAATATATGATGACCTGAATGAAATTGGAATTGAGGGCTTGGTCTGGCCTGCTCGAAGTACAGATTTGAGCCTATTTGAACACAGTTGGAACCAATTTAAGTGATGAGTAAGTCGGCAAAACCCAAGTCGTAACACCCTAGAACATTTAAAAATGGCTGTTCTTGATGAATGGGAAAGAAACCTCAGGATTTTACAGAAATTTTTTTCCAAGGAATGTTTAACGGACGTTATTCACACCAGAGGTGGAAATACTCGGTATAAAAAGGGACAAAAAATTATATTTAATTTTTTTTCTTAGAATCAAACCTATTTTTGTTATTCAAAAATATTAATAAACCTAAATACATTAAAATATAAGGGTGGTGCCTTAATTTTTTCTACCAGTAGACATTGAATTTGATGAAATAGTGGCATGATAACATAAAAAATGTTGCTACAAAAATTCAAATTATAAGAATGTTTAAACTGACATTTTTGATAAAAATTTTAGCTAATTTATTCGGGACTTTATGGATTCATAGACAACAAGATGGTAGAATAATATCAGTCTTTGGCTGTATAATCACACACATCTATAACGTAAATTTAAGAAATTAATTATTAATTAAAAAAATTATATATAATAATTATTATTAATATGTTATTGAAATATGTGTAAAAATTACATGATATATACCAAACATAGCATTTCATATCCATAAAGCTTTAATTCTCTCGCGTTTGATTGCAGTTCATCAGTCTATGAAAACCCATCGATATTAAAAATGCTCAATCCTATTCACCGTACATCACTTGGGTAACTATTGGAGCTTTTAAAACACGAGCTGGTGTCCCACCCCTTGTTTGAAGAATATTAGTCCTTCTACTCTTTCATTCAACACAGCTTGTTGCAGTACTTGCTATTAAATGTGAATGCTGCAAGATCAGTCAATGCAATGCACACTGCGATAAGAATGAATCTAGACAGGGAATTAACAAATCATTCAACTACTGAAGGTTTTGTTTCTTTGAAAAGACAAATTTTACTTTTCAAAAATTTTCACCGTCCCGTATAACGAGCGGCAGCATGCTTTATACTTTGCCTAGCAGCAGCGAAATGCACCAAATAAAAAATAAGGCACCATATGATCAGCTCTTCAAGAAACTAATTTACTTCCTTAAGTGAATAAAGAATAGAATAGATCACGCTTAAATTAGTGGATCACGTCATTTTAGACAAGAAGATGGCTCTCCATTTAGAGATTTAAGCGAACATTAATTTTTACAGGAAATGTTTAAAAATAAAAGATTGCAACATTATGCACGTATGTGTTTCACGGATTCTTGGTCAAAAGGCTAGGAATTCAGACTGGAAGACACAAAACACCTGCCATTTTAGTTGTTGTTTTCCTTGTAACTCTTTTGCATGGTTTTCTTTTTTAAATCAAGTAGTATTTTCTTGACTTCTCAAAAATTTGATTAGTAATATCTTCTTATGTACTCAAGTTGCTGGAAGCCATAATATCCTCTATATAAATTATTTAATATACGGCTATCTGAGTGAAGTTGGAATTGAGTGCTTGGTGTAACAGGCTCGAAGTCCAGATTTGTACCCGATTGGGACCAACTTTACTGAGAGTACGACGGCGAAACCAAGGTCCTGATACCCTTGAATAAATGGCTGTAAATGGCTGTTCTTGATGAATGGGAAAGAAACCTCAGGATTATACATAAATGTTTTTCAAGGAATGCAAATGTATTTAAAGTACGTGATTCGTGCCAGATGTAGAAATTCTCGGTATTAAAGGGGACAAAAAAGTTTTTTTTTGTAGTAAATTTATTTTTTTATTAACCTATAAACACATTAATATTTAAGTGTGGTGCGTTAATTTTTCCCAACAGTGGACATTGAATTTGATGAAATGGGAGAATGACATCGTACAATTTAAAAAAAGTTACTACAAATATTTAATTTATACAAAACGTTTAAGCATTAACATAGCAATCCTAAAATGTCTGCATTTTTGACATATCTAGTTTTGCCTCAAGTGTGCCGATTTATTCTACTATTTCAACAATATTTATTCCTTTCAATTAATTAAGGTGTTGGTTGAGACAAAAAAGTCAATGTCACGAGCGGGATTCGAACCCACGACCTTCGCCTAAAAATGCCGCTGCTCTACCACTTGAGCTATCGTGACTTCGATCCACTCGGGACACTAACCTTCTATCTAACCCTACCTTTTGAATTTTCCCTCCTTTTTGCAATTTTCCAAATGTCGTGTAATCTATTTGATTCTTGGCGACAAATGAAATGGCCACGGAGAGCTTTAGTGAAGTAGACTCGTTTTGCTTATTACATTTTATTAGGTTTCGTGGTCCGCTTGACTAAATAAATTCTTTTCAATTAATTAAGGTTTTGGTTCAAATAAAAAAGTCAGTGTCACAGCGGGATTCGGACAAAAAAATATTCCTGAAAACCATGGTATTCTTACAAATAAATAGTTTCTTTTAATTTGTTTAATCTGCTGACTGTTAATATTAATAATCTTCTCCTTACACTTGTAACCTACGGCTTTGCTGCTAATCTGCTGGAATAGTTTTCCTCCAGGCCTCTTCATGTGTACCTCAAAGCTCGCATCGTGATCCATAATAATTTCTCCTTTTTATTAATGTGAATTTAACTGTTTCCTCGGATATTAGATTTTTACTCTTTGCTGACGATCTCAAATTGTTCTAGAGAATTAAGTCACAATTTGACCCATTAATAAATAATAACTTTATACTCTAGCCTACATTCTAATGCATGTTTAAAAAAAACCTCAATTCTCTTGACACTTGGTTTATGATTTTTCTCTTAATATCTCTAAATGGATCTCCTTTTCCAAAATGACCAGAAATACTAATTTAAGCCTAATCTATTTCATTATATATTCATTGAAGGGAGTCAATTAGGCAGATAGATAGATATACTTTATTTACAAAATAAAAAAATTTAGAGTTAAAAATAAAAAACAAAATTATTAAACAACAAAAAAATAAAAAAAAGTATTATTATGGCATGGTATTAAGACCGTCAACCAGAGTTCGGAGTGTATTACTATTGCAAGAATATGCATGATTATATAATTATAAGAAAAGGAGAATTTAAAATATCAACTTCAGAGGTTACAATTATTTACAGGATTTTCAAATTACAAGATTGAAATGCGATAAACTTTGAAAATAATGAAATGACACATCAAAGAACAAAAGCAAGGATTCCAACTTACAAAGGGTCCCCACAGGCAAACAGAATTCGCATTTAGAAACCCACAGAGTAGAAATTATATGTATTACCTTCGAGAGCAAAAAAAGGAAACAAAATAAGACCCTTACCCACATGCAGATACCTCAATTCGTTCAGGACCGAGCATCTAGCGAGAAAATGAAATGCATGCTCACGACCACCTGAGTTGTATAGAGAGCACACTGCAGTGGCAGGAGTACCCCCAACCCAAGGCCTGAAATTCAGGAACAACAACTCATTTGCTGGAGCAGAAAAAATATTACAAGGAGTTATGGAATGATTCAACTCCTTGTAGAGTTGGAATCTATTTGAATCCACGGCACGAGAAATACAACTCGCCCGATAACGAGCCCCCATAATATGAAGAAGATCGGAAAACATTTCAGACCACGCTGCAGAATTATCGAAAGAGAACCGAGCCACATTATACCTCTCCGCAAGAGAATTCCAGAATCGGAGGATCTACGCTGTGACGATGGAGATGGGCGCAAGAAGTTTTGGAGACGGATCTTTCTTCGGATGGTGACACTCTCCAGCGGATCAAGAAGAGTCAGAACATCGGGCGGACCCGAAGTAAAAACCGAACAACAATGTATTTAAACTTAAGGCATGACATGATGCCGTCGGTCGGATTCCTGTCCCCAGTAAAATTAATAATTTATCTTTTGGTATCCTCGAATATAATGTTAACGGTTTAAAGTCAAAGATTAATGATACTTTCTTTTTGAATTTTTTTAAGAAACTTTGATTTTTTATGTTGTTTGATACTTTCATTACTGAGGTTGATTTTGATTATTTTAGTAACTATTTCAAGGATTATAGCTTACGTTGGGTTTCAGCTACCAGGTTCTCCAATTTCGGTAGAGCTATGGGGGGAAAGATATACGCCATTAGAACAAAGATTTTGAATAAGGTCCAATTTAGTAAACTTTTAGACTCCGATGTGATACGTTTGAGTTGCGAGTCAATTAGGTTATTGAAGAGCTGGCGATATGGTGCCGTATTTTTTGGTGCATTTCCCTGATACTAGGCAAAGTTTGAAGCACACTGTCTCTAGGGCTAATGGACGGTGCGTTACATTTTTGTAAGGGAAAATTTGTCACTTCGGGGAAACAAAACCTCAGTAGTTGAATGATTTGCTATTTCTCTGCCTAGATTCATACTTATGACTGCAATTGCAGCATTCGATTTAATAGTAAGTACTGGGTTGGATGAAGGAATAATATCCTTCTTACATAGGGCTGTATATAAGCTTGTCTTTTGAAAGCTCCGGTACTTACCCGAGTGATGTACGGTAAATAGGATTGGACATTTTTAATATAAACTGCTCAAAAATGAATAGGAATATTTTAAATTTATTATTAGTCTATTAATTTTAATTAAATTAGTCAATATATTCTTGCTATTTGGATAATACAAAATAGAAAATACCAAACTTAAGTAAACAAATGTTAATCCTCGTTTTTAATAAGGATTTCCTTAGGAATAGTAAACATAAAGATTGCTTATTTTGTTAACCCTTTTTCTCCATTTTAATCCAGTTGAATTCACATTAACCATGGAAAGACATCATCTTGAACCGGAAGTTTGCTATGTTATTGTGAGAATGAGTTATCAAGAGACTCCGAGAGGCTGAAAGTGTCAATAGGAAGCCTGGTAGAGGATCTCAGCGCAACTCGACACTAAGGGAGGACAAAAATATTGTTATTGCTGCATGGAGAAACCCTTCCCATAGTGCCCGCCAGATCCTAAATGAAGTGCAAGAGTTTTCGGCATGTTTTGGCAAGGTCTTTATCACCAAAAACGATTCGTAATGGCCTCACATCTATGCCCCTATGAGACGAACTGCAGCTACCAGCACCTCAGGCATAGACAATTGGAGTTCTGTTATGTTTACTGATTGAGTCATGTTTCTATCTGTTTAGTGATAACAGGCTCCAAAGATTCTACCGAGAACAGGGGATACGTACAACGCCCCTGTTCGTGCTCCCTTCAGTGCAGTTTGGAGGAGGCGGTGACCATTGTCTGGGCTAGGAGTTATCACACTGGAGGACGAAGTGGACTCCATATTTTCGGACCTCACCGCAGTCAGCTATGTCAAAAGAATTACCGAGGAATACATCCCCTGAAATCAGGGATGTCATTGGAAGGGATTTTCAACTTTTGGATGACAATGCCAGACACTTAGGGCCCGTTGCACCAACTTCGTTTAACCTTGGTTCAGTACTGAACGGAGTTCAACACAAATATCGGCGTTTTTCAATCTCTATTGATCCGAGATCAAGTGATGAACGTCGATCAATTCTGAACGGTCGTCGAGCTCGGGTTAAACAGGGTTCAGAGCTGAACAACGTTCATTTGATAATATAACCTGCGCGTTGTTTAACCGTATATTGAGATACATCGAATTGGACGCATTTTTATCTAGTAATTTAGAGGAATTAACAGATGGTGAAGATTTCCTTGAGTTAGTAGCTCTACATATAAACAAAGAAAGGGTTTTTAGAACCAGACAGGAACATTTTCACGAATGGGATAACGATGAATTCTTCAATAGATTCAGAATGACAAAGAATGCAGTGAACTTCGTGTTAGAGAAAATAAGAAATTCAATCACTCATCGTACTACCAGGTAAGTGATATTAATTAGTTAGCTTTGAATAGCAATGATTTTTTTTTTTTTTTTACTTGATTGATAATGTTTTCAGAAATCAGGCTACCGCCCCTGAACTGATGTTACAAACTACACTTCGATTTTATGCAACAGGATCGTTTTTGACAGTTTGTGGTGATTTCAGTGGGTTGCATAAATCTACTGTATGTAGAATGGTGCGCAGAGTTTCTCGAGCTCTTGCATCATTGAGGCGAGAATTCATTCATTTCCCAAAAAACGAAGCAGGAAGAATGGCTGTCTGTGCTGAAATGTACAAAATCAGCAAATTTCCAAAGTGCATAGGTGCTATTGATTGCACTCATGTTCGTTTACAATCTCCAGGTATAAAACAAATTGCAAATATCTTTTTTCCATTTCTAGTTTTTCTGTTTAATTTGTAGGTGGTAATCAAGCAGAGCTATTTCGCAACACGAAAGGATTCTTTTCATTGAATGTACAGACAGTTGAAAGGATTCTTTTCATTGAATGTACAGACAGTTTGCGATGCAGAGCTGAAGTTCGAAAACATTGTTGCCAGGTGGCCAGGTAGCACACACGATGCCCACATTTTTAGAAATTCAGTCTTAAAAACACAATTTGAAAATGGAGATATGAAAGATCTTGTTTTGGTTGGTGACAGTGGGTATCCTCAGAGTATACTCTACAATGAGTCCTTAATTAGGACAAGAAACATTGTCGAGAGATCATTTGGTGTTTGGAAATGTCGCTTTCCTATACTTGCTATTGGAATGAGGTGCAACTTTAATTTGGTTGAGCCAATTGTGGTAGCAACTGCAGTATTGCATAATATATCAAGCATTTTCAAAGATCCGATTCCATTCATCAATGATGAAGTGGAAACACAAATTATTAACCTTATAAACCTAATTGGAGAATTGGAATATGATGGGAACGCAAGAATTCCATTTATCGAATATTTTGATACCTTATAGAAACACCATCGAACGTATAGAAGTTATGTAAAGAAGTAATACAAAAATGTATATAAAAGATAATATATAATAAAAGATAATATATAATAAAAGATAATAAATAATATATTAATATTATATAATAATAATTTAGTGTAAAGGAAATAATAAAAATTGTAATGTAAATTAAAATAATCTAATCATAAGAAATACTACTTTTAATAAAATATAACTGATATGTAAACTAAAATAATGCATTAATCAAACAAAATAAATTTTAAAAATGCAACAATTGTTTTTATTCCATTTTCTTTTTTGATTTTAAAATTTCCTTTTCTTGTTCAAGGACTTGAAGTCGTGTCTCATGTTCTATTTTTAAGTGAAGCGTCCTTAAATTGGGTTCTTCCAAAATGCACATCATTTTTAACTCGGTTTCTTTCTTATGACATTCTATTTTATTGTCCAATTCTTCCAAAAAAACAGTAAAAAAAACAATGAAATCAACACAAAAAGACTCGGGAAAGCGGTACAGCAAACAATATACCAACGACTGGTTGAACAGCGATCAGCTGAACGGCGGTCCCCTGCACATCGTGCAACGCTCCCTTCGAGGCCGAGTTATTCACCCTCCCTCCTCTCCAGACCTCAATTCCGTTGAGCCCATATGGGATGCGTTACAGAGAAGGCTTATTGATTATCATCAGCAATCAGATTTTTTGTCCCCGTTAATACAGTTAATACAGAATATTTCTATATCTGGTACCAATCACCTTTGCATTCCTTGGAAAAGATTTGTGATAAAATCCTGATGAATTCTTTCCCATTCGCCGTATACTCATCGCTTAAGTTTGTTCCAATTGTGTTCAAATGGGCTCAAATCTGGACTTCAAGCAGGCCAGACTAAGCACTGGTAGACAAAATGAGAGCACCACCCTTATATTTTAATGTATTTAGGTTTATTAATATTTTTGAATAACAAAAATAGGTTTGATACTAAGAAAAAAAATTAAATATAATTTTTTGTCCCTTTTAATACCGAGTATTTCCACCTCTGGTGTGAATAACGTCCGTTAACATTCCTTGGAAAAAAATTTCTGTAAAATCCTGAGGTTTCTTTCCCATTCATCAAGAACAGCCATTTTTAAATGTTCTTGGGTGTTAGGACTTGGGTTTGGCCGTCTTACTCATCGCTTAAATTGGTTCCAACTGTGTTCAAATGGGCTCAAATCTGGATTTCGAGCAGGCCAGACCAAGCCCTCAATTCCAACTTCATTCAGGTCATAATTTATTAAACAATTTATATAGAGAATATTTATGACTTCCAGCATAATACATGAACATCGGTTTTATCAAATGTTACATGATTTAACAAAAAACCAAAAAGCCAGTAACAAGTAAAATAATAACTGAAGTAACATGTGTTTTGGGTTTTCCAGTGTGAATCCATTTTGAGCAAGAGACCGTGAAACACATACCTGCATAATGTTGCAATCTTTTATTTTTAAACATTTCCTGTAAAAACTTTCGCCGAGTGTTCATATTTATTACTGTTTACATTGCATTTCTTGCACTTGCAGCATTCACATTTAATAGCAAGTACTGCAACAAGCTGGGTTGAACGAAGGAGTAGAAAGAGTAATATCCTTCTTACCAGGGTACACGAGATTGTGTTTTGAAAGTTCCCATACTTACCAAAGTGATTTACGGTGAATAAGATAGATCATTTTTAATATCGATGGGTTTTCGTATGCTGATGAACTACAATCAAACGTGAGAAAATTAAAGCTTTGTGGATATGAAATGCTATGTTTGGTATATATCATGTAATGTTTAGATATATTTCAATAACATATTAATAATAATTATCATATATAAGTTTTTATTTTATTATGAATTAATTTCATAAATTTACGATGTAGATGTGTATGATTATACAGCCAAAGACTTATGCTATTCTACCATCTTTCTGCCTTTGACGCAATAAAATCCAAAATAAATTGGCTAAAAATTATACAGTGTTGTTATTAAAAATGTCAGTTTAAACTTTGGGTATAAATTGAATTTTTGTAGTAATATTTTTTTTATCATGCCATCGTTTCAACAAATTCATGTCCACTGGTAGACAAAATTAAGGCACCACCCTTAAATTTTAATGTATTTAGGTTTTCCACATTTTTGCATAACAAAAATAGGTTTGATTCTAAAAAAAACTTGTTTCTTCCCTTTAATACCGAGTATTTCCACCTCTGGTTTGAATGATGTCCGTTAAACATTCCTTGTAAAAGATTTCTGTAAAATCCTTAGGTTTCTTTCCCATTCATCAAGACCAGCCATTTTCAACTATACTAAGGTGTAGGAACTTGGGTTTCGCCGTCCTACTGATCGCTTAAGTTGGTTCCAATTGTGTTCAAATGAGCTGAAGTCTGGACTTCGAGCAGGCCTTAACAAGCACTCAATTCCAATTTCATTCAGGTCATCGTTTATTAAACAATTTATATCTAGAATACATTATCATTTCCAGCATAATACCTGAACAACAGTTTCATCAAATGTTACATCATTTTAAAAAGAAAACCAGAAAGCCAGTAACAAGTAAAATAACAACTGAAGTAACAGGTGTTTTGTATCTTCCAGTGTGAATCCCTAGCCTTTTGACCAAGAGACCGTGAAACACATACGTGCATAATTTTGCAATCTTTTATTTTTAAACATTTCCTGTAAAAATTAACGTTCGCCGAGTGTTTCAGGCCAGTAGAAACGGAATTTGGACTGGAAAAGTGTACAAAATGTGAGTTGAGAAGCGTGGATCGCCTGGAGGCAAGGAAGTGGCTCTCCATGCGGGAGGCGGGCCAACGATGCGACAGCCCTCCTCGGGAGCATGGCACTCTTTCCCGTCCTTTCGCATCCGCATCATCCCCGCCGAAGAATAATCCGCCGATCGCGTGCCTTTTATCCCTAAATTATTACTATCAATATAATGTAGTTTTGCAAATCTTTTTGTTCTTCAAGTTAAGATTTGAAAAGGTATACCCTTTAATTTTTCTAATAAGATCTGAGTGGCCAGTTTCTGAATGAAGATTTTAAAATTCAGGACCATCTTTCCTCACATCGGAGAGATGGCTGAAGGAAAGATAGAAAAAATGAACTTCCAGAAAAAAAGAACTTCCAGACTTTTCATTGTTTATTCATATATTGGCCAAGTGTTACGCAATAGAAATAAAAGAACAGTGTTTCCATAAAAGTAGGAGTGAATTGAGTTTGGGCTGTTACTTGGTCGTTTTTTCACAGTTAGTTGTTTGTTGGGACGTGACCTACACAATTAAAAGCAAAAAGAGACCAATAACTTTTCTTTTTATGTAATTTTTCATCTATTGTTTATTTATTTTTATTCCAAAGGTACAATAGGGCTTTGTACATTTCTTATAAATAAATTTCGTTTTATAAATATTGTAGAATAATAATAAAATATACAAAGCAATGATGATAATATATTCTGTAAAATAATAATTACTTAAAATGGAATGACAAAACGACATTAAGAAGAAAATCAGATGGAGAAAGAAGATGAAAGGAAACAGGCGAGAGAAAAAGAAAGAGGGAAGAAAAGGATGATTCATGTCATTTTTAAAATCTCATTGTCAGATTACATGGACCTGAAACAAGCCAGCGAGGAAGCAGAATGAACCTACCACAGAAGCAAATTCCATAAACTTGGCATTGTGATGAACGGCCATGACCGAGGTCTGACCCCAGGCTGCCAACACCTTGGGTGGGTATGTCTGGAGCATAGTAATAATTTAATACTTGTTACGCGATCAACCAGCCTTTAATACGATGTTGATTGGGATTCGGGTTGTGGTCTTCAAACATGATGATGAAATGATATTTATTCATCAGGATAACATGGCATGTAATTTAAAAACAGATTTGAATAATTTGTGTGTGATATACAGTGGGATTCTAGAAAAAGACAAGGTCTCTCTCCAAAGATCGTAATAATACATGCGTACATATTTATTTATTTATTATGACAGGCTGTGATAACATAGAAATACCAATGTACTAGAAATTAAGATCTTATTTTAAAAATTGTGGAAAATGATTGTTATCAGTAGGTGATAGTGTGGGGAACCTCCCACCTGATAACGTGATAAACACAATTTTCTAGTCAAACGCCTGTGATATTTATGTACCTAAAGAATATTAATTGTTAAGTAATTGTTACTGTTTTAAAAAAATGCATATATATGTAAGAGGCTATTAAGAAGAGGTTTTTATTTATTTATTTATTATATATGTATATAGTTTGTATATATACATATCGTGAAATGTGTAATGTGTTTAAATTATGACTTTGTATCTGTAAGTAACAACAAACTGACAAAATAATTTATAACTGTTTAAATGATTATGTCCCTATGTCTCTGTAGATCCCCTGAAGAAGGCAATCATTTAATGTAATGTAATAATGAAAAAAAAGCTGGAACTGCCGCCAGATTGCGAGACGTTATAGAGCAAAATCTTTGCATGTGTGTATTATTGATGTGCAAATTCATGTGCAATATTGATCTTATATTAAATTAGTTATTAATTTTTACCTTATTTAGAACGAAAGAATACGTGTATTTATAAACTTTGCCACTTATTGGGTGAGCACATACATTATAATCTGTAATATATATTTGTCAAAAATGATTTTAAAAAATGTATTGATGTAATAAATCATAAAATCTGGCAATAATTATTGCTTTCTATATCCTTTGTTTCCTTTCATAAAATTGTAAGAGTCTCGATACTTCTTCTAAATAAGTATATACATATATATACAGGGTGAATTGCTACTCGTGCTACAAACTTCACCAGTAGATTCTTGACCCTAAAATGAACAAAAAAGTTCATATTGACCATGGTCCGATTCNTATATATATATATAAAATCTTTTCATAATTGGAAGCCAAGATGGAGAATTGGGAATTGAAGACTATTAAAATATCATTGATTCGTATAATGTACAGGTAATTGACATAATTGACTACATTGAAAAGCAGTAGTTTTTAACAAATTTGAAAACAAAGTTATTTGCAATGTTAATCATATGTTTTTGTTATTGACATTGTAGTATTAGAAATTTGGCTAAATTTTAATGGGTAGTCTTGGTAAGATGCGAAGGAGCAGGGTGAGTACGCGTTAATTCATATTTTCTTCTCAAAACGTATAAAAACCGCCTTTTCAGGCAATGAAAGGAGACAGCTTTCAAGAATGGAAAGCCAGGAAAGACTTGGAGGCACAGCAGTCCAGGATGACAGCACTCATCGAGCAAAAGGAAAAGATGAGGAAGCAAGAGCTGTCGGAAAGGGAGAGAATAAGAAAAAACGAGATGCTAGCCGTGGAAAGGATGAAAAGGAAAGAAATGCTCGAAAAGGAACACTCGAGGAAGAGGGAATTTCACATGGAGGGAAAATCAAGGACCAACGATACGGCCAACACTTGGCCATCGGTCAAACAGGAAATACCAGATCGTAGCAGTTCTATTTGTAATGTATAGTTAACACGATTGAAACGACGGTTAATTTTTACGACTCATTTCTGGATAATTAGTAAACACCACCTCAGTATTTTATTAATTTCTTTTATATTTTATACGAGCCAGAGTTAATCCATTGTATAAGAGTAAACACTGACTTAACTATTAAGCATAAACCATAAATGTTTCAACTGATTAAACAAAGTTATTTTGTTCTATACTTATATTTTATGGAAAACCGTCCTATATGTAAAAAAATATCTTTTGCCTTATATTAAATTGTAAGGGTTAAACTTTTAACGCAAAGACGTCATATTTTGCAGTTTGAAGCGTCAGTTGTGATCAGATTTTTTAGGCCTTATCAATGGTTAAATGTGGTTCCATGGTGGTATTCACTAAATAAAACGTATTCCAGAACGACGTTTCTATCCTGGGATATTAACTTTTTTGTGATTTTAATCTTAAATCAGATTTTTTACATAAAAGAGTAATTTCTCAACCTTAAGAGCATTGAAATACAAAATGACCTTTATTTTACAAACTACATGAGATTTCCCACAAAGAATAACAAATGGCATGGCATTTTTGAATATACACAATTTGCAAATTCCTTCCAATGATTTTCCATACAAATTTGCAGGATTTCACCGAAGTTATTTTACAAGTATTATTGCAGTAAGCTAACTTTTACAATTTTTAGACTTTTTTTTAGTGAAATCCCCTTAGTAAGGTTTAAAAATATTATATCGAACCCAAGGAGAACAGAGAACAAGAACGTCGTAAATCTTGTTTTCGATAAAAACATTTATTATTTGGTACGAAAAATTAAATACATTCTTCTCATCAAAATTAATCTTCATTAAATTATGCCCCATGATGACTTGTGGGAAATGTAATGCATTTTATGAAATAAAAGTCAGATTTGTATTTTCATGATGGTAAAGTTGAGATTTTACGATATTATGTAAAATAAAATTTTTCAATTAATTAATGTTTTTAGTTGAGATAAAAAAGTCAGTATCACGAGCGGGATTCGAACCCACGATCTTCGGCTAGATACGCCGCTCCTGTACCAGTTGAGCTATCGTGACCTCGATCCATTCGGACACCAACTTCCCATCTCAACCCCACCTTTGGAATTTTCCCTCCTTTTTGCCATTTTTCAAATGTCGTGTAATCTATTTGATTCTCGGCGACAAATGAAATGGCCACGGAGATTTTTAGTGAAAGTATACTTCATTTATCTTATTAAATTCACTAGTTTTCGTGGTCTGCATGAGTAGATCGAGGTCACGGTAGCTCAAGTGGTTGAGCAGCGGCGAATCTAGCCGAAGATCGGGGTTTTGAATCCCACTCGTGCCATTGACTTTTTTATCTCAACGAAACACCTTAATTAATTGAAAGATATGAATTGGTCAAGCGGACGACGAAAACTAGTGAATTGAGTAAAATAAAATCCTATTTTAGACTAAAATCACAAAAATGTTAACTCTCAGGAGAAAGTCAAGATAGAAACCTCGTTCTGGTGGCACAGAACTAAGTTTTATTTATGAATCCCACCACGGCAGAATTGAAATTTAACCCTGCAATACCCCTTATATTTTCCCTAGAACAAAGTTGATGTAGTATGAAGTACTTACTAAACTTTTAAACCCAGCCATGTAAAATTAAAATCGTCGAACATATTTCAAAATAAAGACCGCCAGTCTTTCCTTTTGTATAAGCACAATCGATAGACGGAACAAATAAGAAGTAATTGGACACCAAATGTATGCAACAGAATTTTACTAAATTTGATAACAGTACGAAAGGTGGAGCAATGTTTCAATTAAAAGAAGCCCCGGATATTCTACGCTTTTAGAACTAATTACGCTTCCATTTTGAATCCTGGTCTTTTACTATCTAAAAATGACGAAATTTTTAATTTCTGCACTAACTCCTAGATTCACATGTACAACTTATACATTTAAAAACGTTATCGAATGCAACGATGATTTTAATTGCTATATGACCAACTGGTAAATGATTGGTTTGAAAATTGTAAATAGTCGGTCATATTCGTTAAAATTTAAAAAATAAATAAAGTTCCAAGTCTTGAAGAAGGGAATCTGAAGCTGGACAAAAGAACATTTTCTTTCTTATTATCCTCAATACTGATTATTTTTAATACACAACTATAATAATTTAATAAAATATATAAATAAAATATATTCAAGACAGATTTGTCCTAAAATTAATGTCTTTTAGGACTGGCCAAATCTGACGACAAAGGAAATAATCGCGGACCAGACAAAGCTAAGCCAGACAAACGTCAGCATTGACAACTGCAAGAAAAGCGGCTCCTTGACGTTTAGCCAGTGGCTTCACAAAAAAGAACAGGCCCGGATGGGTAAAAACTTAAATCACAGACCAAAAAGGGTAATTAACCAAATTACGTTTTATTTATAAAGCTGAAATTCGAGAGAAAGAAGCTAGGAAACAGGAACAAGAGGCCAGAGAATGGGAGCAACAGGAACAATCGAGAAGGGCCGTACGCGAATGGATGGAAAAGACTAAATACCGCACCCTGGATAGACATTATCGAAAGCACAGTAATTCGAAGTCATTTAAAACGTTTTTTTTTCGAAAATTTACTATTTTATATAATTGGACTTTTTCAGACGCTCAAGAGGCACACAAAAGAATGAGCAGGACTTGAAAATAAATAAACGAAGTTCTGGCTTACGTTTTCTAATACTGCCGTTGCTGTAACTGTTGGACAGTCGAGTAATTAATCTACGTAATAAAGGAACTGTATGACAAAGCTGTGTTGTTTATGTGAACATTGGAAATTGCTTTTCATGGTTCGGTCAAAAAATATCTTTCCTGCAGTAAAACGTGAAAGTTGAAATGCCTAAATTGTCCTGGTATTGCAAAAACTAAAAGATTTTACTTAGGTTGTATTATTTATTATATGTTGTTAATTTAACTTGACCTTTCTATCTTGCGATTCTGGGGATTAAAGTCCAAAATGAACCTATGCCCATAAACCTGCGTTTTAAGACCAATGTTGACATATGGATCGGTGGTGTGGTGGACCAAGACTCTGCAGGCAAAAAGAATTAGGGTATTAAGTGGTACTCAATGATAAGCTTGTATCAGGGTCACAGACGCCATGAGCACAACACTACCTATGGCTCTGGAGGTGTGGTTAAACCACCCACCGCTTCAACCACTTGAAATATCAACCCAAGCAAAACCCAGAGCAATAGCCCACAGGTTTTAAATGGAATCTGAGGCCATGTAAATAAACAATGGAAATTGAGGGAGGAGATACCATAATACAATTTTACTAAAAAGTACAAGGTACTGATACCAAAACGGAAAGAATGGGCCAAAAAAGACCGCTAACGGCATAGTAGTGCTGGAATAGTGACGTGTCCAAAACCGACAAAGGCACGGGAGCTGGATTCTTTGGATGAACCAAAAAATCGAACTGACGGGAAATCTACGTAAATTACCACAGTTTTCCAGTCTGAAATCATAGCGATTGAACACTGCGTCAGGGAAATAAGAAGGTTAGAAATACATTCCCGGAAGATAGCCATCTTCTCTGACAGTCAGGCAGTACTAAATTCCCTAGCCCATGCGAGGTGAAGGTAAAGAGTGGTTGGATCTGCATGGAGACCCTGACGGAAGTCAGTTGCACTATGACCTGCTCCTGACATGGGTCCGTGGGTACTCGGGGCATAGAGGTAACGAAAAGGTTGACATGCTTGATAAAGAGGAGGCCAACTTGGACCCTCTGAGCCCTGAACCCTACTGTGGCTTAGCATGGTGGTAGGTCGAACAATAGCACAGGTATGAGACCCGCGAAGTCACATAGAAGAGCCCTCGGCAAACCTTACAAGGGAATTACTGGAAGGCAACCGCAACCGAACCAGTATTTTCGTTGGACTTCTGACGGCGCTTTGCCACTTAATAAAGCACATGTACCGGATAGAAGTACAGACAGAAGACAGTGCAGATACTTATGTTTGTGTGAAGGTCTATGTAGGTACAAGTTCTTGCAACTAGGACAGGAAAAAACACAAGCAAGATCCTACTCTAAGAAGCCGCTGGCAAGGCTATGGAGGTTCAACATGATGCTGGACAGTGAGTTTGCCCAATAGATCTACTCAGGTCAATGTTCAGAAATCCATGTGGCCGCAGAAAGTGCAGAGTTAGAGGTGCACTTAAAAAATATTATTTATTTATTTACAATTGCGCAAATTGGTGCCCTTAATAAATTTTATAACATATTATAAACAAAAGAGAATAGAAGGTGAATACAAAAATTTTTTTCCTATTTATTAACGTTACTTTCACTGATACTTAGGAGGCTAGTGTCCCTTCAATTACATGGAAACATAGGGTGAAAGGTTTTTGGCATGAGGGTTTGTGTGACAGGTTAATTGTTTGTGAAATTTCTTGTAGCTGCTTTTCGCTGCTTCAAGGACTCATTAGATTTTAAGGCCATAGTGAATTGTTCGATTGGATAGTATGTAGAGGATGGGTCATAAGGTACTCCCTTGGTGTAGCCGAGCGTCTGCGTGAAAGAGAGAGCCTCTGATGACTTAAAGTTCCCGTCCATGAAGTATAATTTCAATATCATATAGTAAGTAAAAAGGTGAAATCTATTAAGCTTCCAAACCAGCCCCGAGTGTCATACCCTAGCCAAGGCTTGCTTCACATCTCGGAATAAACCGGTGTAGCACTCCTTTCCATCAAAAGCGGTAGTAATGATGTCTGTAACGCGATAGCTGATCAGAATGAACACAAACCTGTGGTCAGGAATAAAGGCGAGAATTTGGCCTGTTGGCAACAGACTAATTAGACGGTAGGATTATGCTATGAGCGTTTTAAGATTTGGAATCTTCCCGTTGAGGGAACATTTTCATTGGGATGTTAAGTATCTAGTTCTAAGGATAATTGTGAAGGCAGGTAAGGAAAACTAGTTGTATAGGTAGGTAGGCTTTATAAAGATCACAACAGTGGAGAAGTTATTAAGAGATAACAATAGATTATTATTTCTCACTCTCTAAGAGCAGGTTACGAGGCAACTGAATCTTTACAAGTCGATGAGGATTACTGGGATGGGATCGAGGGGAAAGTTGTATAGGAGGATTAGAGTGGAATTGGAGGCTAGTGTGGAATTTTTTGTACAAACAACTAATGAACGCAACATACAGACGTTATGCATGGTGTAAACATAAAAAGTCATTTAAAAAAAAATAAATAAAGGATTCTGAAGAAATTGGAAGGTTTGATTTAACCCTATCAATACCATATTGGTTTCAGTGTTGTGATGCATATAATATGCCAGGCTATTGTGTTTACTATTGTTTAAGAATAGGTTAGGTTTGAAATGATTGGATAGCTGGTAAATCATCCTAGTGTCAACCCGGAACAACTTGGTTTTCAGGAAATTTATAAAGAATAGTTCAAAATATAAAGGTGAGATTGTATCAATTAGCAGGAGAGTGTGAGGGAGGTAAAAATTTCGATTTTTTTCCATAGAGGACCTAAAAACGTACAAATTGAGAAAAAACTCTACACATCTTTTTAATCCGAACGCAATACTTTATCCTCCTTCAAAGGGAAAAACTGAAGAAAAAATCACGTAATTTAAATGTTTCAATACTTTAATTTCAAAAAGGCACATAATTTTCATAATTTTCCAAAATGTTTTTTCGTCATAGTCTGCACTGTAAATATTTTGTCACCAACAGTAACGAATATAAAAAATTTATCTCCAACTTAGAGGTTAACACATGAGAGAACGAATAAGCAAATTAGAAGCAGAAATCAGAAAAGCACTATAAGGACATGGCTAATCAGGAGAAAAATCATGGTCTGCAATGTAATTGTTTATCACAAAACATAAACGAATAGAAAAAAACCCTCACGGCGGTTAGGCGTAAGAGGTAGACTTTTTTTTGCGGAATCAATCCAGCGGTGCTAAAAATTTCCTACTTTAAAAATTATAGAATAATTTGAAAACAATGGGTATATACTATTATTTACTTTACACAAAACGTAACATCATAAACATATTGCAATAGGATAAAAAAATTAGTCAAATGTTTTTGTTACTTATTAACAGCTGGCGTTAAGTTAAATAGATTCGGGCCATTTTTTCCTAGACTACCAAAAATAATGAAAATAAAATAACGGTTTACTAGTTAACTACCTAATTTGAAATATTATTTAAGCTATTTAATTATTTTCCAGTCTAACCTCACTAATGCTTTTTGATAACAAGGTGAGATTTACGGAAAAAGACGTGTGATGGCTACACCATATTTTTTAATAATATACACACTTTTAAGTACTTTTTACCGCGATTTCTCTGTTAATTTAAAATAAATTTTGGTATATATGGTAGCAAAAAATTAAGAAACGCCTACGGTTTCATTTTCTTATTAAAAAAATTTGAGCTTTTAAACGAAAGAAATTAGGTTTGAAAGTACCGTATTATAACTTTTTAAATACTGCTGGATTTGAGCCAAACCAAACTTAAAATTCACAAGAAAAATCCAACTTAAAAACGGTACCAAAAATCCCAAAATCCAATAGTGACGGTAGAGCTAGGAGGGAGAAAAGTTAAACAAACTGCGGGAGAAAACGCAAAAATGGCTAAAATTTTGATTGCATTTTTTATTTTAATCGGCGACCCCAGTCCATTTGGCAGAAAAACAATCTCAAGCGTTCATATAAAATTCTTTACTACCCTGCCAAATTTCATTATGCGATCAAAAATGCGAACGTCAGAGAGCGCTAGATTTTTGAAAGAGATCTACCTAAAATTAAACATCAACGTAAAGGTTTCTTGATATCAAATCGAGTAATCGAAGGATCGAACCGGGAGACAAAAAAGCCAAAGCGTGACAAGTTAAGAGGAAACTGATTTAATTTTGGGAAGGTTTAGCAGAGGTAACAGATCAAGGTTTGTGTAATACTCTTCGCTTAATTAAGGCTAAACTAAGACATATAACATCTTCACTTGGCACAATGGGGGGGGGGGAATGGTAATTCCCGATTTACTCTCCCCTTGGGTCCGCCACTGGTGAGAAGTCTGGAATATGTCACCGATTAAATTCATCAAACAGTCACAAGACACACATTAAAAGATCAGATGTTAACAATTTATTGACCACTACTGTATGATATAAAAAGATAATCGTTTACGTGTAACAGCCTTGGATGAAATATCGCCAATGGTAGCTGGAACTTTGGCATAATTTTATCCCGTTTCGACCGTAGATTGCACATTAGTACACTTCAGGCAGAAGGAAGACCCTTGGAATTCAATAATAAGCGCAGCGGCGAGAAGTGTGATCCTGACAGCGAGGAACTGCGCGTCTGAATGCTTGCAAATCACTGCAACGTCCTGGCAGTCTTGCTGGAGGTGTCGGTATCTCATTTAAGAGCGAAGTCGGCCGCAGCTCCACCGTCGGACCCACCAATCGGCATTACTACTAAAAATCGTCCTGTCTGTTTTAATTATTAAAAAATTAATAACAACTGTCATGTTTTTTAAAACAAACCGACCTGTTTTGTGGTCTTAATATTTAATCTCTAAATTTTAAAAGAAATTGCAATTTTAAATATTTTAGATGAAATACCCCAGTCGTATCTTTGCTTGCTTTTCCCCAACTTACTTATGGTCGTTATCATAGCCGTATTTTCTCTTCATTCACATTTTCCCTTGTTATAAAAATTGATGTGATGATTTTGTAAACTTAAATGTCCATACTCATGAAACAAAAGTGAAAAGTTCGCCAGCTGTTTCATCGATATTTACATTTATCAGAATCTCAGGTTTTAAGGTTGCAAAGTAGTTTGTATTTTCCAAGTGGAATCGTAGCATCACTTTTAAAATCCATTTGAGCGAATGCCGCTGCAAGACAGAAAATTCGAAAAATCGAAACAAAGCTTCGGTTTTAGTTACCATTAATTCATTGGTTAGAGCATAATGCGTTTGCGGAAAAGTGAAAGCAATGGTTTTAGGCAAAACGAGCGCAATGTGTTTGAGCAAATAAACAAAAACTGCGTTCTTATCTTATCGAATCGAATATTCGGAACACGAGGAAGAAAACTAAAAAAGCATTACATTAAAAAAGTGACGTTGTGTTGCGATGAAGAAATATTTTGCGTTGCCTTTCACCGGAAAAAAGTGCAGTACGCCTTTACGTATATAAATAAATAAATATATATATATATATATATATAACTACATCATTACATTACGTAAGTAACTCCAACAACCACCTTATTCATTACCGTAAAGGCCGGGTGGTTAGGGTGTGCGGCATATATTTGCCACGCTAGCAAGGTTCGAATCCCAGCACATCCCATGGAAGTTAGACGTTGAGTCTTATTGCAAGACAGGATTTGGTACTTTGGGTACTGTTACGTGTACCTTTTTTGGCTGAAGCTCAGTGTTACTAAAAAGTACAAGATGACTGACATACGAAGAAACAAAGAGTAGAAAAATAAATTCATTCTGTATTTTATTATCGTACGTAACAGCAGATAAATACGTAGTCAGCATGAAAATCTGTGATGACCCACTGACGGACAGTCGTGATGTCCTTCGTCCCAAACAGTAGTCACTGGGGTTGGTAAGACAACTTGGAAAGGTCGGGTCCGAGCTGCGAAGGGTCTTCGAAATGTTGCGGCGGTCTGAACTGTTCGGCCTGCATCCTGGTGAATAAGATACCGACACCTTCGATAAGAGCTAACAGGACGCCGCCGATTATCGCGCTTCCGGCCATCGCGGGTACGCCGTTCCTCGCTGCCAGGATCCCACCTGTCGCCGCTGCGCTTATTATTGAATTCCAAGGGTCTTCCTTCTGCCTGAAGTGTACTAATGTGCAATCTATGGTCGAAAACAGGCCGCCCCACACGGCGAAACTTCCACCGATTATCGGCGACCTTTGTTTCACAGCCGCCACGCTACCCTGGAAAAGGATCATAAGATTATGAAACATTATTACTAAAGTAAAACGAATAAACAGTAGAAACCTTCTGCTTTTCTCTATGGAACCTTAAAACACAGATTACAATTCCTTTCGGGGGGAAAAGTAAAAAGGGAAGAATTAGAAAAAAAGGGATAGATCTGGGGGGGCGTCGGTGGCCGCAACGGTTTAGGCGTTGACACAGCGCTCATCACTGTAAAGTAAAGGTCCCGGGTTCGAAGTCGGTATTTAATCCTATTATTTTGCTAACTTCAACCAGAGAAAAGCTAAAGGCAGTATTCACAGAGAATGCAGGCACAGGCTCCAATAGCCAAACTTGCACAAAAGGGATCAAACTAATGCTGTGATAGAAACGTCAGTCGGAGAAGTTTCTGGGATTTCTGTCAATATCATGATCCCAAAATTCATCCCAGAAAGCTTCCAAACAAAACACCTCATAAAGCAGACTGGGAGAAAGATTGCCAGTTAATACCTATTATATGTGGTACACAGATGGTTCCAAAATCGAATATGAGTAAGGACCTTGTATTTTTGAAAATTGTCAAGGACTCTGCAATATGCCACTGTATTTTAGGTGGAGACAAGAGCTATTGAACATTGTGCCAAAGCTGTCAGACTGGGTCTTATACACTAAAGATTCATCTGCTCGACCAGCGAGGGGCACTCAGACTACCTAATCGGTAGTGAAGTATAGAGCTGTTTAGAAATTGCATTTTAGAAACTGAGGTCGTGTATTAGCTCTAGATGGTGTTGTTACGGAGTGTTGTTGATTGCCGTGCGCTGTCGTGAGAGCTCTTGATGGATGCCCCCAAAATAGAGGTTCACAATCAGTAAGGACCTGTCTGACTGGTAAAATAACAAAATCACCTTTGACAAAGGAAAGTTATGTCGGCTTTGAACTATTTTGCGGCATACCGTTACCAAACACCCAGACACATCAGATCAATGGGTTAATAATAAGGTCCTCGTTTCAATATGAATGTAGCGGACAGATATATGCAAAAAAATCATCAAAGAATCATCGCCGGAACTAACAGCAAAACTACTAACTAAACAAAACTTTGGAGGTGTAGTAGTACTAGATAGTACTAGAGTAGCGCAAGCTTGACATATGCATATATACACTCGGAAAAGTAGAAAGAGGCCTGTGCAGATACTGCATGTTACATGACCTCTGCTTGTGAAGAGAATTTTGGAAACTATAAGGGTGATATTTTTTTCAACTTATACAAGACATATTCAAAAACAGCAGGAGTAGAATGTTTTGTTCGACGTTACTTACTGCGAGTCTTCTGCTGAATCCACTCGGAGCATTTCTGAAACCTTTGATCGACTGGAAAACGGAACCTCCGATGGTGCCCATCGTGAAGGCGCCTCCGCAATCATCGACGATACGCCAAGGACAAGGTTCTCGTGCGTATTCTTCCATATCCTTGCCTTAAATAATAATAATAATTTTAGAATAGAGACAATACGAGAGGTGAAGTATATGTGATAAGTTTGTAATCATCGGCAAAATGTTCCAAGTTAAATACACCAATAAATTTTGGAAATGTAAAAAATCTACTTACTTTTTTGGCAAATTATCCAATCTGTCGATCAGAAGAATGAATGCGGTTTCGTGGTAAAAAATGATGAGCGAATGTTAGCTTTCTTTATGAACGAAACTTTTTCCTGTTCAGCTGATGTCAAATAGTTTTAATCCCGACTGCTCACGCATTTTTTGTATAAAATTTTCACTAATTTTTAGAAATGTAAATAGTTTTTGAAGATCATTTTTGCACTCAAATTTCTGAAATTAAGATTAATGAAACTTTTTTTTAATAAAAACCTCCAAAGTTATTCCAAACATTAGAATCTTACGTTATAACCACATTAAAATATATAATACCAGAAGCAATATGTTTTTACACTAATAAAAATAGTAATGTTGATGTTACCGATTAACGAAAAAACAAAAAACAACAATAGTTGAACAAAATGTTAACGTTCCCGTTAAACAAAACAACAACAAAATTCTACCGTTTTAATTACATAAATTTTTATACTTATCATTGTCAACTAGAATACGTAATTTTATTACATAATTAAGATGGCTATGATACCTGCCGTTTCGTATTCTATTGTTTATTATTCACGTAAATGAATTACAATAATACAAAATGGCGCATTTCTAAATTATTACTATTAATAGACCGCATTCTGAATAATCCTGCAAAAAGAATGTAAGTTAATAAATATATAACCACGGTCACATGTGTAAATCGCATTCTCGACGCAGCATAAATAACATATTAAACGTCTTATTGTATATCCATAGCGATTGAATTGTCTGAATTTTCAGAGGGCAGCCTTTTAACGCCATTTCAGAAATTTAATCATTCTCGAATTGAATTTTTACTAAGCACAATGCTATGCTTCATGTGCTGCATTCACAATTTATTTAATAATTTTTGTCGTTATTTGCTTACGAACTTACAGAATTTTCTGTGACTTACCTTGCTATGCACCCCACCTGTAAATGGGTTACACTGATAAAGCGCTGGCATCGGGTTGCAAAATACAGATAGTCTGGAACTTAACATGTGCTATAAAATGGAAATTCTACGATATTATTGTTAATTAGTTAATATTATGTGTACTTATTAAATGTTATTTATTAATATTATTTTTATTTTGCAGAAAAAATGTACAGTCGTGAAATAAATATACAAATATATTTTTGCTAATGATTAATTGATTCATTTGAGATTTTAAAATAAATAAATTCCCTTTGTGTCATCCTACCTCGTGGACATTGACTCACTGAGTTCGTTAGGAGTACTAGTGGTCACATTCTCGGCGGATCCTCCGTCGTGCTTTTGTTCGAAAGATATACTGAGTTAAAGCACCGTTTCGAAAAAAACGGTAGCCGATTGATTGGTACCCAGAAACGTCATGCTGCAGAGGAAGAATTTTTCGGGTGAAGCGGAGAGAGTAATCTGTAATCTGAATGGAATAAGAGAAATACAAATTTGTTGAAGTCGTGAAGAGCGCACGAGAATGCGGTAGTTTAGAAAAACAACTTTTTCAGTTTTGAACGTTTCGACCTTTAAGCCAGAAACACACTTACCCGATGCTACGCCATGCGACGCTACCCGATGCTACCCGACGCCTTGCCACGTTTTGGTGGGGTGTGCACATCTATCCGACGCAAGCACACGTCGCGTACAGTCCACAGCGTTTATCACAATAATCACTATCACAATCGCAACGCATCTTTTGTTCTTAATGCACTATTTTGAGCAAAACCTTGTAATAAATTGTTAGTTAAATTTTATGAGCACAACCATCTAATAAATTGTTTGTTAAACTTAATTGTTTTAAATAAAGTTACTCCTAACCATCATAATTAAACAATGTTTATAAAAACTTATGCATTTTTGATCTCGTTTAATTTGGTTTACATTAAAATAACATGTTGTAATTAATATAACGACAAAATTACATGTACTTAGTTTGAAATAAACTACAAAAAATATGAGTGTCCTGTTCTGATGCTACCCGACATTACAAAATGGTGTAATTTTACGAGCAAAACTATGAAATAAATTGTTAATTAAATTTTATGAGCAAAACCGTGTAATAAATTGTTCCAATTTTAGTATATGTACCGCCGAAGCGAGTACAATAAATTGTTAGTTAAATTCATTATATCAAAAAATCGTATTCCGGTGTTTTGATTAATTTTCTACCAAACCATTAAAATTAATTTTTTAAATAAAAACTAATTAATTTTTAATCACAGTTAATTTGGTTTATATTAAAATAAGTATGTTGTAATTAATATAACGACAATAATACATGTAGTTTGAATAAAAATATGAGTGTCCGGTTCTTTTGTCTTCGACTGTACTCGATGCGACCCGACGAAAATCTGGACAGTGGGGATCGCAGAGCGTCCGGTGGGTTAGCGTGGCATAGCATCGGGTAGATGTGCACGGAGGTAATGCAACCTTATGGAAAATCGGAGTTTGGATTTGCGTCGGGCAGCATCGGGTAGCGTCGCATGGCGTAACATCGGGTAAGTGTGTTCCTGGCTTTATTCTGGTCGGTCTGGTGGTCAACAGGTCGAAACGTCGACAAAAAAAATGAAAAAGGTGTTTTTTTTTACCACTCCTCTCGACTTGAACAAATCATGAAACGACAGGTCACACACAGAAATGCTAATAAAAAATAAATACCCAAAAAGACTGATTGAAAGAGCTATAAAACAACAACGGAAGATTTTTGGTAATGATAAATATCAAAAACAAGATTTTTTTACTTCTTTCTAAGATATTTTTTTTGGTATTGGAGCCTGTGCCTGCATTCACTGTGAATATTTCCTTTAGCTTTTCTCTCTTTTTTTTACTTTTTTTACGATGGTTTGCAACAGCAAAGGTTACATCAACCCTTGGAGTGCCGTTGTTTTTGAAAAAAGCCCATTTGTAAGTATGTCGGATTCGAACCCTGGACCTTTAGCTTACAGTGATGAGCGCCGTGTCAACGCCTAAACCGTTGCGGCTACCGACGCCCCTTTCTGTGATTTTGTAATTTACTGTAAAAACGACTGTAATATGTTTTGATGGATGAAAAAAATGTTGGCATGTGAAGATCTTTGTATTATTGCAGACGTAAAAAGGGGCAGAAACAGTTAGCCTTAAAATTTGGGATTGAAAATTTTGTAATCTTTGAATATTAGAATGTTCGGCCGATTCATAAGCTTGGCACCCGTACATCAAAATAGGTTTGAGTAGTTATATGTATGTCGAAAGTTTTTATGTTAATGGTAATGATTATTTGGAGATCGTGAAATGTAGACCTGTTTTGTCTACATTTCACGATATCCAAATAATCATTAATTAACGGTCACCAAATACTACACATTTAATGTTAATTTTGATTGGCAGTTTAGTAGGTAATAAAGCATTTTAAATCGTTTGTTTAGTGTCTGTTTTTTTAATCGTTTATGTGGATTCCAAGTTAGACTTCTATCAAATGCAAGTCCTAAATATTTAACTTTGTTGGATTGCGGAACAGGTGCCGGAGTTTAAAGGTGATATGTTGTGACTTTGAATAGCTAAACTTTATTTTCCCAAGAATGCACCATTTGTCAATTGTTGATATATGGTTTTGTAACACAAGTGAAGTTTGTGCAGAAGAGGATGACTAGTTGATATGGCGGTGTCATCTGATTATGTGGCGGTAAGTGCATTCTCATTTATGTGCATATCAGAAGTAAAAATTGCGTACAACTGCGGAGCGCGTAATGACCCTTGTGTGGCACACCTGTAAGCACTTCTTCCGGCTTGAAATCTCCGTACCCTGGTTCACTGCAATCTAGCCTTAAGGTATGATTATTATTTATAATAATTAGGTAATATTATTGTTATATTAACCAACCATATCTGACAGTGTTCACCGAACCAATACAATCTCACTTAATGTTAAGAGAAAAAGAAGAAATTTAAGGACTTAAGACACTCGTAAAAGTTTATATTCTAAGTGATTTTGTATTTCGCTTTGTTAAGGTTACAATAAAAAATAAAACAAATAAATCTCATAGTGTTTTCAATTCTCACTTTTTGTAAAAGTTTAATCATCTTTTACAAAAAGTGAATCTACATATTCACGCCACCTTCATCATATTTATTTTTACTGTTCTTTCCATTATTGTAATATAATAAATATCTGTCTTATAAATTCATGGACTCTGAAATAAAGATGCGAAAGGTTGAAGTAACCTGAAAGTACAAAATTGTGATTCTGTCATTGTTCAACTGAGACGTTTTAGTCTAATTTGACATCTAGAAGACATCTAGAAAATTAAATTTCTTTTTCTGAAAAGCATAGTTCTTGGATTCTGAGGACAATGAGTGTTTCAGTTGGTGACTGAGTTGTGCGAGTTAGATTCAGGGACTTTATGGAATAAAGTTGCGAAATGTTGAAGTATCTTGAAAAGTGAAAAATCTCGGTTACAATTGTGATTCTGTCATTGTAAAATAGAGCTTTTTAGTCTAATTGGACATGTAGACTCCTGAAATATTGACGTCTGTTCACGAGCAAACCTATAGAGTTTTAATGCAAACTTCTAATTTTCTGATTTCAATGATTGTTTGGAATTCGTGAGATGCGGTCTGATGTGACGTAGGTTCAGAAAAACATTTTCTTTATCGTGCCAACGTTTCGATCTTTATTGAGATCATCTGCAGGGCTCAAAACGTTTGTTTTTTGCGTAATTGTGTCATTCTTGCGTGTTGAGTGGGCATTCTGCTATTCATCCTATTCTTTTGTGTGAAAATCAAATTTCCTTTTTTGAACAGCATATTTCCAAGGATTCTATGGTCAATGGGTGTTCTCAGTTGGTGAACGGGTTGTGTGAACTCGACGTAAATTTTCCACGTTTAGCTAGCACTACTGAAAATAAATAAAATCATAATACATTACTACCAATATTGAATAACGTTATTTAACCTTAATCTATAACGAAATTAAAGCATAAAATATGTCGATTTACTAACATGATGAGAAATGTTTTTCCTTGTTATGTCATATTTTTTTGAAGTATGTCTTACATGACAATGAGCAAAACTATGGACGAGTTGGGCCCTATACTATTATTTTTTATATTCATTTTCCTATTGTACCTCACTTTGAAAACTATCGACGTGGGTTGTTCGCGAAGCGACCTTTCGAAATTGTGTGGGTGCAGTTGATGGGAGGCACGTTCGAATTAGCTGCCCACCTCTATCAGAGACGACGTACTATTTGCAACATCAATTATAAACAGAATTATTTGCTTGCTTTACTCGTTGTGTAGTGACTGATAACAATCAATGCTAGAGGTTCTATTGCTTGTAAAGATCTGTAAAGGAAAAAGAGTTGAGATGCCCCATCGCTTAATTTTTGCCTAAACCAAAAACTACTAAAATCCAATTTTTTTAATAACTTTTGTTGGTCTCAATTCGTTACTAACCACTTTTTTATTTAAACCAACAAACGAAAATGGATTGCGCAAAAGATCGAAGTGGAGAGATAATTAATCAGGACACATGCATCCTGCACAACGTGGGAATTGATCAGGATTGGCAAGACGTTAGGCTGATCTGAATGCAATCATTAACATTAATTGCTGATTCGAGATTGACAGATCAAACGATAATGCTTCAAGCAGAGCAGGATTGCCAGATAGGCATATATATGTTATGCTAATAATAACCACTTTCAATTATTCAATAGTAAAAGTTTGGGGGCGTCGGTGGTCGCAACGGTTTCGGTGTTGACACGGCGCTCATCACTGTAAGGAAAAGGTCCCGGGTTCGAATACAGCGGCACTGCATTCGAAATCGACATACTTACAAGTGGGCTATAAAAAAAAATATATATATATATACACCGGCGCCCTGAGGGTTGACAGGTGATTGATGTCCTCTGCTATTGCAAACCCTCGTAAAAAAAAATGTAAAATTTAATGAAAAATTAACTTAAAACTAAAACATCCTTACTTTCTGCGTTGTAGCTACAAATTTAACCTTCCGGACAGAAATAAATCGAACTGTAGAAAATCATGTTCCGGGGAAATGTCTAATTTAAAGAATTTAATTTACTAATTTTTTTACGTTAGATCACTTCCACATTTCACTCCTACCGGTCTAGGCGTACAAAATCTCTGATGGTGTTTTTTCCATTGGTTTCTAAGCGAAACAGATCGTTCATTAATATTAGTTATTTACGTTTCAACGACCATTTAGCACGGTATTTACACTCCTGAAATGCTATGCTGAAGGAGAAGGCGATTACAAAGTGATACAATAGAACCGAGTGTTTATATGTTGTGCGTTGCGAAAATATGATTACTCAAAAACACCAGTGGGACCAGGAACTGTGTGAACTTCTCTGAAATTTAAAAGTTTAAAAAAAGAAGTAATTGCCGAATGGATCGTGAGAAGTGTCGGTTCTTCAATCATACTTCGTCTAGCAACACCCCAGACTGAGGTAGCAGAAACGTTGAATCAAGAAAATCTCGTCTAAACATTGCGGGTTAGTTAAATGAGAATAGGCAAAAAACTTCCAAGTAGAAGAGGGAACCGCAATACATACAATGATGGACAAAATATAGGCACCACCCTTAAATTTTAATGGATTTAGGTGTTATTCATATTTATTATAACGAAAATAGGTTTGGTTGTAAAAATAATACGTTTAAAAAAAAATTTATTACCTAATTCTAAAAACACAATTATTAAGCAAAGAAAAAAAGAATAGAATAATCAAAAACAAATAAAAACCAAAAATTTTCTCCCATTTAATACCGAAAATTTCCACCCATGTAACGAATCATGTCTGTTAGCCTGTGAATTCCTTCGAAAAGCTTTCTCATAAAATCGTGTAGAATTCATTCCCATTCATCAAGAGCATCAGTTTCAAATTCTTCTACGGTGCTAAGACAACGGTGGGCCATGGTAGCAGAGTGGTTAAGGCGGCAGACTCTCGACTAGTAGATCCCGTGGTCGAGGGTTCGATCCCCACCGTCGCCTCTGGACGTTTTCTGACGCCTAAGGGGACCGGTGGCCGCAATTGAAAGAAATTGACACGGCACTAATCAATGGGAGGAACGGGATCAGACCACAGCGACCCTGAATTTGGTCCCAACCCCCTTCCAAAATGAGTTTCTTCGATGGAAGAACACCGGCACACCGGGGGCTCAAATTTACACTTGTGTTGCGAGCCCCCCAAAAAATGGAGCCAGGGATAAAGTACAACAAGCTATACAGCTGCAGTGGTCAGGAGGGAACTCCTCCAGTTCCTGTAAAAAAAAGACCAGGATTTTGGAGTCGAACTTGTCGCTTAAGTTCCATAGTCTGAAATATGTTCGAATATGGACTTCGAGATGGCCTCACCAAGTACTCAATTCCAACCTCATTGCAAGAATCTCTCACCGATGTGAGGGTCAAATGACACAATATGTTTTTCGAATATGTATTGAATATATATGCTTATATATACCTCGTTGACCTAAGGTCGGCCCTGTCCTGGCCTTCTAGTGCGAAGGTGTATATCTGAAGCGCCGAAGAATTCTTCTTATTGTAGAGCGATATACATTATATCTCTTGGTGGCTTTGCTCTGGCTGAATCTTTCCTCTAATAATATTGACCTAATACCTAATAGGACTCACACTGTCATACTCGCTTGAATTCCTGACTGGAGCCATTGAAAAATATTTAAAAGTAAGAATACTATCAAATAAAATCAACGAAGACAAAAAATTAACCGAATGCGATCTTTAAGCGTAGCAGAATGGTATGGCATAGTGCTATTTTTTGTGTAAATGAAACTAATAAAATATATATAAGTATAAAACTTTTTTTTAACTTCATTTACCTTTGTCTACAACTATACATGTATTATATACAAACAGCAGATTAGATATCAATTTATGATTGTGGCGTTACGGCCATTCTAGAAGCTACCCATTTGCAGCAGCTCTGGGTTAATAAAATGATATTAGTCATTTAAGAGTCTTTTATCCATATTCTTTTCAGTCCCATACATGGTAATTTTGGAGAATGGAGTATCGTATTTGTGTGTTTGTGTAATTATATAGTTTAGTATGAAAACGTCCGTAATATGTTTTGATGGATGAACAAAACAGTTGGCATGTGGAGATCTCTGTAAAATGTGTTGTTTACGTAAAGGGGGCAGAACAATTAGTCTTAAAATTTCGGATTGAAAACGTTGTAATGTTGAATATTGGAATAATTGGCAGATCCATAAACTTGCCCCCCCCGTATATCAAAATAGGTTTGATTAAGGTAAAAGTAAACAAAGGAATTAACGGAAGCATTGTTTACTGTTTATTTTGACTAATAATAATGGATTTAATTTTAAACTAAATAAAATGAGCGATTCGTTAAATTTGTAAATCAGTGTACATAAACAGATTTCAAACATTTAGCAGCATATATCGACTGTATTGTAATTAATTTTTAGTCAAGCTCTTGGAATAAATTAGCCTTACAAACAATATTATATATAACAACATTTTCAAAAAGATGCAATTACTGATCTATTGTTTGTTCTCATGCCCAACTTTCAGGAAACGACAATACGAGAAATTAAGCCAATCCCAATGTATTTTTTTTAATAAAAACTATTAAAATTACCTTTTAGGTCTCTTGTTTATCTAATTTATTTGTAATCAAATATTAGTTTACCACATGTTTATACTCTTCATCTACATTTAAATTACGCCAATAAAACAATTTTTTACCTAGAGCTTAGATTTCCAAAATTTGTTACTCATGAAAATGTACAACGCAAATTATTTTGATGTAAACAACGAAATAATATAAAGTAACCGGAATATTTGGCAATTTTATTTAAAAATTATACGATATAAATCAAGAGAATTCTTTAGGGAAAAAGTATTTCAAGAGCCTTGAATTCTTCCTCCGGGCAGGATTTATAAAGAATTGAATTTTATCTTAAAATATATAAATTACGTAAATTACGACATGCCAATTAATTACATAAGTTGAGCAAAACCTGCTGTGCCGAGAGTTACTACCTAACTTAGAGTATGTTTAGGAATCCGTCAAGGTATTTATGCTCTCTTTGCAATATGTCAGAGGTTGAAAATATGTACCATTTTATGGCGGTGTGCCCCTGGCTTAAGAGGTTTTGGCGAAGATTCTTACATAACAGTACGCTTTTCCGAGAGAAAATTTAACATATCTTAATAACTTAGGAAAGTCGCTACCTTTGATTAATTATCGCTGGACCTCATGGAATTATCGATTTGTTTCAAAATTTCAACATTTGAAATAGTTTCATTTAAACTGCTTTCATTTCCTACAGTAATATCTGACCCATTATTAATAGTTATATTCAGGCCTTTGTTGGCTGGAGTAGATAGATATTCATCTGCTTATTATTATATAATTTTCTTTATTATGTATGGTGATTTGTGACCGTTAATCGATAATTATTCAGAAATCGTGAGATGTGGTCTGGTGTGATGTAGGTTTCAGAAAAACATTTTCTTTGTGTTTTTCTTCTGTGTCATTGTGCAGGGCACTCTCAACACGACACGCAAGAATGGCACAATTACACAGAAGACAAACACTTTGAGCCCTGAGGATGATTTCAATAAAGATCGAAACGTTGGCACGATAAAGAAAATGTTTTTCTGAAACCTACATCACACCTGACACATCTCACGATATCTGAATAATTTTCTTTATTATATTACATAATCATGAAATTTTAGTGTTATTTTTATTATCGTTAATAATATAATTTATTTACATTTTTTCCTTTTCAACTCCTCTTGTATTTTTATGATATATGTATTCTTACTTTTACTGTTTTACTTAATACGTGCTATACGTACTTTTTTTCCATCAAGTAAATAAAGGTATTTATAATAAAAATGTATTTAATTAAGGAAGAAAAAAATCACTAAAGATTAGTTGGATTGATCTTTCTCTAAATTTCTATGCTAAAAATTCAATTGTTCACATACTAAATATATTATAATGTATCCTAATACAATAATCGTATTGTATATTGTATGAAAAATCAAGACATTTATCCATCTTTCTACACATCTATTTTTGCTTTGTAAACAATTTTCGGTTCAGGTCAGGAAATGCTGAGAAAAATATCCGCCAGATGAAAACAGCGATTACACACGGACCAGGTTGACTTTAAACGACTAAAAGCATTATTATCTTATGCTACTAAATGCATTTCCGAATGGAAAATAAGTGATTTTTAGGCTAAATTGTCATTTTGGCTTTTTGCAAGGTACTTTTACGTAGCTGTTTGGTCAAATAACCAATCAAACTCTTATGAGAAGAAAATACACAACGCACCTATATATAAAAAAACATATGCAAACAAGTTTGAGTATTTTAGCAAACACGACAAACATATATACAACAACAACATAGCATACTTTTACATTTTGATATTTTCCTTGTTAAGGTAAAACTTTTTTGTATTTATATTACAAAACCGAACGATTTCTGTTAGAATTTTTTTTTAAAAAGCTTCTTATATTAGAAATGGAACTGGTAAATATAGTACTAGTAAACTAGTAAAATAGCTTAAATAAGCGACGCGCAAATTCAGATTATTGATTTTTTCTTTTATTATTTTCACGAATACATTATTAATATTACATTTTTAAAACTATCATCTAGATATTTGTTGAAATTTTAAATGTAATGTTTGTAAAACATAATATTTATCATATGTTTGGGTAAAAACGTTTAAGTTGGAAATTCTACTAAATTTTAAATGAAATAATTTTGAGATGTTGCGAAGGAGCAGAGTGAGTAATTGGTGTTTTCTCTTTCTCCTAGAATTAAAATACACAGCTTTAGACATTAGTTTCATAATTTTGCCGGGGTATCGTTTTTTTATTAATTAAACGATTTCAGACAATAAAAGGAGACACTTTTCAAGAGTGGAAAGCCAGAAAAGATATGGAAGCACGGCAGTCCAGGTTGGATGCCCTCAACGATCAAAGAGAGCGGATGAGAAAGAACGAGCTGTTAGATAAAGAGAAATTAAAAAAGAACGAGTCACTGGAAAGAGAAAGAATTAAGAAAAATGAAGCTATTAAAACGTGGCTCAGGGCAAAGCAGGACTCTGCAAAGGTTTCGAAATTTTCTCTTCCTAATGTAAACGTCTAGGATAAAACTCCATTCAGCTTTTTATATAAATCATCAATTTTTAAGGAACCGGCGAAACAAATTTTATCCGAAGAGCTGAACAGGTGCAAGGGGAAAGTGGAATTGTCGAAAGAGGAGCAAAGGGTGGCGGACATCACCGAGTTCTACGCCTGTAAAAAAGACACGACTCTGACGTTCAGCCAATGGCTGGAAAAAAAAGAAGAAGACCGATTAGGTGAGCCGCATCCCTAAAATGTACCCAATACGCAAATGCATTATTGTTTTTTTATTTAAAGCGAAAATTCGAGAAAAAGAAGCTAAAAAACTGGCGAGAGAGGCTGAAGAGCGTGAGAAACAGGAACAATCAAAGAAAGCTGTCAATGAATGGATGGTAAGGACGAAATACAGAACTCTTACCAGGCACTACCCAAAACTAGGTAAGCAATTCTGCTCAAAATCCCCGTAACATACAATGAATTAATAAATAAAAATTTCAGACGCACAAGAAATAAACAACAGAATATGGCAAGATTTAAAAATATGAACTGTGACACAGTTCTGGTTTTCGTTTCCTAAGACTGCTGTCGCTGAAAATGTTGTTCAGTGCAAGGAATGTCAAATATTAATTAAAAAATATACAAATCAAACCTCCGAAAAAATTCCTTTGTTTGCTAAATATTTTTTCTGTTAATTTCCTGGACTATTGTTTATTGTCTAGTTTCAAGGTATTAATGGTAATTTATGTTAAAACGAGTCGGGGCCCGAAAAACCATCTGTTAAATTTATTTAGCCTGGTAGTGTTTATAATCCGACTGGGATGGCCAGGGCTGTCCAAAATGTAAACCTAGATCACGTGGGCGATACAGCTACAGTCTGGGTCAAGCATTGTGGTTTTTTTGTTTCTTCCGAAGAACACAAGCATGTGTATTTACTTTCTTTGGTTTTTGCCGGAATTAAGTAAGTGATGACGAAAAGTTGATAACCCTCACTTCCGGTAGCCCCTAAAAAGTGCCAAACCCTAATGCTCAAAGGGAAAATGGGTACCCCCCCATACATCCGGATAGAGGGAAAACGAGTAAAGCCAAGCGATCAAGCCAAGTACTTGGGAGTAGTATTAGGCGATAACCTGAACCAAGTACACCACGCTATTAAAATAAGGGAAACGACAAGAAGGGTGTACAAAAGATTGAACGGAATAGCGAAAGTGGAATATGGACTTAGCACAAAAGCGCTCTCCACAATTTATAAAGTGTCTTCCTCCCAATAGCTGGTTATGGTGCTGCCGGATGGGCCAAACGACTGCCTAGCAAAAGCAAAGCTATAATAGAGCAAAGCCAACGAATAGCTCTTATAAGAACCACAAAAGGGTACAGGACGATTTCAACACACACCCTACGTAATAGCCAACGCAGCGTCAATAGACCTAGCCCTTAAAGAAAGGGTGGTCATCCACCAAAAAAAAAGAAAAATGAGGCAATTGATATAGTAGCAAGCCAAGGAGAAATAGACTGGTTCCGAAGCACAACTGGGGAGGAGGCAAAAGAGTACTTGGGAAAAATGACAAGGGCATCATGGCAAGAAAGATGGNAAGGACAGCACTTCCTCTAACTCCCTTTCTTCTGTTTCTACCGCTCAAGCTATCGCAATTTCCACCAATTCCAGATTATCGAACAGTCATATGATTTCGTCAAGATCTCCAAATTTGTAATGTAACTTCAAAATCACATGCCCACAGCGCCGTGAATGGCCGATGGCCTGCATAGGAGATAGCATTATGGTCACTTATTTATTTGCCCGTGAGTACAAAATTCTTTGTTATACCTGCAGTTGTAGGTATGTTGTTAGGTTTCCTCTTCCTCGCAGGACCAACATAAACTGTCTTTAGCCACTCCCGAAATTCCCTTATGTCTTCTATTCAGCTATTTACCAGACCTGCAATCTTAAGAATTTTTACAATTAATTAAGGATTTTAGTTGAGATGAAAAAAGTTAATGGCACGAGAGGGATTCGAACCCACGACCTTAGGCTAGATACGCCGCTGCTCTACCACCTGAGCTATCGTGACCTCGATCCACTCGAACATCAACTCCCCATCTCAACCCCACCTTATGAGTTTGGGTTCGAATCCCTCTCGTGCCATTAACTTTTTTTCATCTCAACTAAAAACCTTAATTAATTGTAATGATTTAATTGGTCAAGCAGACCACGAAATTAGTGAACTTAAGAATTTTTTTCTTTTACAGCAGCAAACAGGGCAACATTGTGTGAAACTTTCTTGACAAAGTCTTTTGCCTGCCTCTGGTTTTGGGTGTTCATTCTCCAAATACAGTTTTACAGAAGGGTTAACCCTTTTTGTATTGCTAAGGAACTCACCATGGTAAAATATGGCCTGTACATTTAGATGAAACGTTTAAATAGAAGTTGTACATTTACTTAATATTTGTTTGCTAGACTGTCGTTTCTCGTCTTATTCTGTGTTTATTTTTCTTTAGATGCCGGACTTATAAGACTGACACCCGTTCGAAGTAGAATCTATTCCCCAATTTACTTACAGTTGAAACGTCCTTCCACTCTTCTAGAGAATGTTTGTTTCAATTTTTTTTAATGTCATTCTAATAATTTATTTACTCGAGAGAAATTTCCGGTTTCATTTGGTTTTTAACATTTTGTTGCAAAATATTAGTATTCAATAGTTCTGCAAGCTTTAGGAATTGATTTTAAAGTGTGTAAAACGTTAAGTCATGTTACGAACATGCAAGACTGCTTGACAGTAATGACTTATCACTGCAAATTTATTATTAATAACTCAAGATGAATATGTAATGAAATATCGATATTGATCTTTAAATTGATTGAAATGATAAAAAAAAAACATTCTCAGATTTTTAGTTAAGCGTTTGTTTTCGATATCTATCCTACCTAATTAAGAAGAATCATTTTTGGCTCCTTATGGGGAGTAGATACTAGAAATTATACCCAATATTATGCAGGCTTTTATCACAATTTATTGTAATTGATTAAGGTTTTTAGTTGAGATAAAAAAGTTAATGGCACGAGCGGGATTCGAACCTACGATCTTTGGCTTGATACGCCGCTGCTCTACCACTTGAACTTGATCCAATCGGACACCAACTTCCCATCTCAACCGCACCCTTTGCAACTTTATTTATTTTTTTTTTTTTTTTGCGAGGGTTCGCTACAGCAGAGGTCATACAAACCCTCAAGGTATTTTTGAAAATTTGTAAGTATTAAAATTAATTAAGGTTTTAGTTGAGATACAAAAGTCAATGGCACGAGCGGGATTCGAACCCGAATTTGTCGCCGAGAATCCAATCCGATTACACGACATTTGAAAAATGGCAAAAAGGAGGGAAAATTCAAAAGGTGCGGTTGAGATGGGAAGTTGGTGTCCGAGTCGATTGAGGTCACGATAGCTCAAGTGGTAGAGTAGCGTCGTATCAAGCCGAGGTCGTGGGTTCGAATCCCGCTCGTGCCATTGACATTTTTATCTCAACTAAAAACCTTAATTAATTGTAATATATTATTTGGTCAAGCGGACCACGAAAATAGTGAATTTAACAATTTATTGTGTAGTGCGATACAGTTCACGATATATTGAGTAGACCAGGTCCTTGATGAATTAGTTTTGTAGCTTGTGCATAGAAAATATAGAACAAATGTTAACGGATTGTAATATTGAAGTGTTAAGCCGGGAACACACTTACCCCATGCAACGCTAGCGCCACTACTCGATGCTACCCGACGCCTTGTCACGTTTTGGTAGGGTGTGCACATCTATACGATGTCAAGCGCACGCCACGTACAGCCATACAGAGTGTATCACAATAATCAGTATGAAAATCGCAACGCCTCTTTTGTTTTTAATGTATTATTTTGAGCGAAACAATGTAATAAATTGTTAGTTAAATTTAATGGTTTTAAATATAGTTATTACGGTGTTTTGATAAATTTTCTGCCTAACCATCACAATTAAATAATTTGTATAAAAACTTATAAATTTTTGTTCTCTCTTTTAATTTGGTTTACATTAAAATAAGAATGTTGTAATTAATATAATGATAAAATTACATATACATAGTTTGAAATAAACTACAAAAAATATGAGTGTCCTGTTCTGACGCAACTCGACGAAAATGGTGTAATTTTATGAGCAAAACCATGAAATAAATTGTTAATTATGTTTTATGAGCAAAACCGTGTAATAAATTGTTATATAAAACTCAATATATCAAAAAATGGTATTCCGATATTTTAATGAATTTTCTACCAAACTAATTATTCAGAAATCGTGAGATGCGGTCTGGTGTGATGTAAGTTTCAGAAAAACATTTTCTTTATCGTGCCAACGTTTCGATCTTTATTGAGATAATCTTCAGGGCCTGGGATTTACAAACATGGTTACATTTAACAAATACATTTAGGATATGGAAAAGTGAATTTATACAATGTAAAATATATTTCTTACATTCAATCAAAGTTTTCTACTCACTCGAATCACTTCAAAACAACTCACCAACACCTCAGAAACTATATGGATCTGTAAAAAGACATAAACCCGAACACCCTCAAAGACCCATAATTTCATTTGTAAACTCACCCACATATAACATGACAAAATACCTAACCAACATACTCAACAACATCACAGATAACACATATAATGTAAATGATTCATTTCATTTCATTAACAAAATTAATAATATCCACATCCCCTCACACTACTCTCTCATATCCCTAGATGTTTCATCATTGTTTACCATTCCCATAGACACAACACTGAATATTATTAACGATAAATGGCCCAACATAACACCACACACAACTCTATCAAAGAACACGTTCGTAACAATGATCCGACACTGCTGTGTTAACGGATACTTCACATACGACAATCAATTTTACAAACAACTATTTGGTATAGCCATGGATAGCAACCTAGACCCGATAAAGGAAGACATATTCATGACACATCTATTAAATACAGTCATACCACAACTTCCTTTCACAGTACCCTTCCTCACTAAATACGTAGATGATATATTGACAGCTGTTCCCACAGATCAAATCTACTACATTAGATACATTTAATAGCTTTCACCCACGCCTACAATTTACACATGAAATCGAATACAACAAAACAATACCATTTTTAGATACACTCGTAAAACAACCAGATGGCACATTAATCACAGATTGGTATCAAAAACCAAGAAACACAGATCACTACCTCAACTTTACACCTCACCATCCTTTCATACAATAACAAACACGGCCAAAGGGAGCCATGAATCATTTCACCACAAGAACATAAAGATATACAAACAGATCCTCCATAACAATCTCTACCCTAAACACATTATTACCATAATAATCACTAATTTCAACTCAACACTAACACCATCCACTATTACTAATAATACTACATTAAGTCTATCAAATACAAACAAACCAGCATACATTTCCATGCCATTTATTCAAAGCCTATCACATAAATTAAACACATTTCTCTCGTACGATAACTTCAAAATAGCTTTCAAAAATTAGAAAACAATCCAAACCCTTTTTTCCAAAATTAAATATCCCACACCAATAACAAATAAATCTGACTTAATCTACAAAATCAATTGTTTAAACTGTCCGGCAACTTACATCGGTCTTACATTCCAATATCTGGACAAGAGAGTAAAACAACATATCTATGATTGCAAAAAACTCAAGCAAAATCCTACAGCACCGCTACCCACCATTTTGAACACCAACACAATTTCGACTTCAAAAATCCAAAAATATTACATACAGAACAAAACAAACATAAACGTAATTTCTTAGAAATGGTTTATATCAACAGAGATAAACACAGCATCAATTACAAAACATACATGTAAACTTAGTCGCAGCTACGCCAATATCATTAATCAAATTCAATATAGATAACATACATATAATTGCATTACATTCCACACATCAATTATTTTTCATAGTCTAACTGTCCAACAATTTAGCTTTCCTTTTCCTATTTATCCCTTTCTATATAATCCTGAAAGGATAATCTGGCCGAACCATTACCAACACATTTTTTCCCTTCGTCAGATCTTTTCACCTCAAAGAAGCCGACTATACAAAAATGTCTTTTCTATACCGACATCCTTCCCCACCCCTTCAAAATCCAACGTATATAACCGCAAAATAGCAAAATCTCACTGGCTCTCTCGACACGACACGCAAGATTGGCACAATTACACAGAAGACAAACACTTTGAGTGAGTAGAAATACTTTGATTGAATAGAAGAAATGTATTTTGCATTGTATAAATTCACTTTTCCACATCCTAAATGTATTTGTTAAATGTAAACAATGTTTGTAAATCCCAGGCCCTGGAGATGATCTCAATAAAGATCGAAACGTTGACACGATAAAGAAAATGTTTTTCTAAAACCTACATCACACCATTTCTGAATAATTATCGATTATCAGTCACTAATCATCACACATTTCTACCAAACCATTAAAATTATTTATTTTTTTAAAATAAAAACTAATGAATTTTTGACCTCTCTTAATTTGGTTTATATTACAATAAGTATGTTGTATTTAATATAACGACAATAATACATGTAGTTTGAATAAAAATATAAGTGTCGGGTCGGTTTGTCTTCGACTATACTCGATGCTACCCGACGAAAATCTGGACAGTGGGGATCGCAGAGCGAAGAGTAGGGTAGCGTTGCATAGCAGATGTGCACGGGGGTAATACAACCTTATGGAAAATTGGACTTTGGATTTGCGTCGGGTAGCGTCGCATAGCGTTTGATCGGGTAAGTGTGTTCCCGGCTTTTGTGTTAATAAACGTTTAATTATATAAACTAGCATGCTTTGGTGGCTGAAATGTTCTGCAAAATCCCCGAAGTCCACCATCGCTTGGTAGGAACGACTAATCTATATCAACAACAAAGGCGTAGTTGTTAAACTCTAGTACTTATTCCATTAACATACGTATTATAGTAGACAGTTTAACACTAAAATAAGGTTGGGAATTAAACAAAAATAGTCTAGGAATTTCCTTGTACCTTTTATGTTTTACACGTTCTTGCTTTCACAAATGATAGAACTTTTGTTATACAATAATTGCACTCTTGTTTTTATAAACGACTTTAATATAGTCTTCAAATAATAATGAATTGAACGTTTTAAAGCACGAATCCTTTATCTCTAATTTACAGAATGTCGGATGAACTCGTAAAGCCTGACCCGGATTGTAAACAATGTTTACATTGTTCCTGAACACCTAAACTTTGTAAACTTTGGTTTTACCTGGTTTCAGGTCTGTGCCGGAGATGTTTCTAAAGAATAATAGCCGAGTTACTTCTTTCCCGTTTAAACACTGGCAACATTGAAAAAGCCGGGCGTGTTTAAAAACAGTTCACTCAAGCAGAGATCTCGGATTAGTTTGCTATTAGTGCCTTCCATGCGAAAACAACTTGAACTGTACAAGTAATTGAAAACAAAGTGCAAGAAGATTATGGGGTGTTACAAATAGACTAAATTATGCGTAGAAAGTTTACATGAAAAGTGGTGTCACGATAATTAATGATACGCCCACATTGATAACCTCCCTGCTCAGCCCTTTCATTACTGTCCTGCTCCTTTTCTTCTTCTGTTTTAATTAATAATTCATTTTTCTGACGTTCCAGCTATTGCAAGTTATCTGCTGCTCTGTTTTGCATATTATCATTGTTGACTCTTTTGTTTCCTTATTCTATTGGCAGCTTCTCCCTCTACCTCAAAGATTGTCAGACAAGAATATATAATATATACATATAAAAAAAATACATCAATTTAAAAACCCTCACACTGCCTCAGATCACTCTTTTTTACTCAGGGTAAGTGGGAAGAAGTCTCTTATGATCGCCAATATACTACATTCACTCATCAGACTTCATTACTCTGCTCCAGAATACTTGATATTCCTTGGGTTAATTGTAAAAAAAGCTCCTCCTCAAATGCTAATTAATTACATTCACAACTAGACTTCATTCGCACTGCATCAGAGTATTATATTTTACTCAGGGATATCTGACGAAGAACTTCTTCAATTACTAATTATTCAGAAATCGTGAGATGCGGTCTGGTGCATCCCACGATTTCTGAATAATTATCGATGAACGGTCACTAATCACCACACATTTCTTCAATTACATTCACTCACCACATTTCATTCACATTCGTGGGAAAATACTTGAATTTCTCATGATAACTGAAAAAATCCCCTCCATTCAGGCTAATAAATTACTATCTGCCTCAGAGCTTCCATATTCATCAGAATCTCTTCTTTTGATCAAATAAAGCACAGTCAATCGTACTTCGATTCAAATCTGAACTTTTTCAGTCACCCGTTTCATTCAAGACAGTAAAAACCATCAAAACAACATTCATTCCTTGTCCTCCTTCCCGGGTACTAGATATTCCTTGAGAATCGAAGGGTCTGACCCCCTTCACTGAGATTGTTGAGAAAGTGCATAACCTAAAATCACAATGGTTGGGTAATTTTCGTGATATTTTTCTTTCGATCACAAGCAAAAAAGCTTTGGCAGTTTTCATAAGCACACTGTCATTACTAGTACCTTCTATCAGTGGCATTTTATCACCTTCTCAATTTTCGTTATTTCTTCATTCCAGCAACACATATTTCTGGTATAGATAACATGAAGACTTGACGAGAAACAATGTATAGGTTATCGGAAACAACGCCTCCCACTGTTGCGAAACAATGTCCAATATCGTTCAGAAGCATAGTTTATATTGAACTAGGCTTAGAAACCTCGATCGATTTTGAAGAATGCGCTTTGATTTTGACTAAAATCACTGTACATTTCGCCAATTATTTCTGTGTTACCGACATCTATTACGTATCATTCAACTTGTAACAAATAATTAATCAATTAATAGGGGCGTCGTTGCTGCAACGGTTTAGGCGTTGACACGGCGCTGATCACTGTAAGGTAAAGGTCCCAGGTTCAAATCCAGCGGCCCTGCATACTTACAAATTCACTAATTTCGTGGTCCGCTTGACCAATTAATATATTACAATTAATTAAGGTTTTTAGTTGAGATAAAAAAGTCAATGGCACGAGCGGGATTCGAACTCGCGATCTTCGGCTAGATACACCGCTGCTCTACCACTTGAGCTATCGCGACCTCGATCCACTCGGACACCAACTTCCTATCTCAATCCCACCTTTTGAGTTTTCCCTCCTTTTTGCCATTTTTCAAATGTCTTGTAATCGGATTGGATTCTCGGCGACAAATGAAATGGCCACGGAGAGCTTTAGCGAAGTATTCTTCATTTTTATTCATTAAATTCAATAATTTCGTGGTCCGCTTGACCAATTAATATATTACAATTAATTAAGGTTTTTAGTTGAGATAAAAAAGTCAATGGCATGAGCGGGATTCGAACCCACGACCTTCGGCTAGATACGCCCTGCGCTACTACTTGAGCTATCGTGACCTCGATCCACTCGGACACCAACTTCCCATCTCAACCCCCCCCCTTTTGAATTTTCCCTCCTCTTTGCCATTTTTCAAATGTCGTGTAATCGGATTGGATTCTCGGCGACAAATTCGGGTTCGAATCCCGCTCGTGCCATTGACTTTTGTATCTCAACTAAAACCTTAATTAATTTTAATACTTACAAATTTTCAAAAACACCGACACCTTGAGGGTTTGTATGACCTCTGCTGTAGCGAACCCTCGCAAAAAAAAAAAAAAAAAAATAATAATCAGTTAATAGTTAATAAGTGACTGAATTCTTTGCTAGTTCTTTACTTAATAACTATTACGCATAGCTAATAAGCAGTAATAACAAATTTAAAAAAAATTATTATGACTTCATTGGGAATTGGTTTTATATCATTAATAATCTCGTACAGGTCAAATATAGAATAGGTAAGCAAAAATATTGATCAGCTAAAAGCTCCTCGATATTAAAATAAAAAATAAACTGGAGCAGAAGAAAATTTTCTAATATTTCGTCCGAATCCTTTTTTTAAAAATACAGTTGGATGACTTGTTGGCCCTAGTTAAATTTAGGTAATCATTCTGTGATCTCACATAAATAAATTGCAACAGACACAAACGCTATATATTTACTTAAAATATGTCCATTTAACAAATGTACACACCAAACATGAGTAGGCGTGTGATTTCGATGTAAATAAATAGTTGAGCATAAAGGTCTTTAAAATTCTCTGGGTGTGGTTAATTTTTTTGCTATATAAAAAAAAAATATTTCAAACATCGAATTATAATAAGTTAAAAGTAACCTTAATCACAACATTTATGGATACATTATATTTACACCAATAGATTGTAATGAATTGTAAACCCTGTAGAATTATTCATACAGATGAGAATTGGTATATATATATTATTTACTAATAGTAATAATTGTTTAATAATTTCAAAATATTATAATACAATTTTTAGAATTAAAATATTTACATAATTTTTATGGTAAAAATACTATACAATTATACAAACAATACCATGTCTTTGAATTATTGTAACGAAAAAAAAACAAGTTAAATTTTGGTTTTTGTTTCACTTATTGTACAAGAGAATACAAGTTGATTCTGTCATCCACACACAGTGCAAAAATAACATTTAATTTCGAATATAAAGACGGCTAAAAAACATTTTACGCACGAATTATATTTATTCAATTTCTAAATAAGTCATATTGCGTATTATCTTCCCCATTCTAATAGCTAAATTTTCACTAAATCTAAAATACACTTATTGTTTAAAAATGCTTTATCTTTGTTTTAATTGTACAATTAGTTTCACACACAATTTCACAAAGTTTGAATTTTATATCCTTTATTAAAAATAAAAGTTTTTGTAAATAAAATCTAACTCGTAATGTTAAAGTTTTCCATTGATAGGCAAAAAATTTTACTTTAAAAAATGGGACAAACAGAATTCGTAGAAATTTCATTAATTTCAGTATATGTAAAATATTTCTCTTCATTCAAATTTACAGACTTTAGCGTATATACATTACGGATGACAGTTACGACGATTTTATAATACACTTTTACAATAAAAACACTTTTTACTATATTTATATAACATTATGTATAGAAAGAAAACATATTGGAAATATTTTAATTAATTTTTATTGGTTGAAGCTATCAACTTTTATAAATCTACCTATACTGCAAGAGAACACTGATAACATATGATAAAATTCGTTTCTCATTCATTCACATTCAATATTATTGAAAATATATCAAATATATTACAAAAATAACATTATAGCCCAAATATTATTTATCATATTTTATAGATCTTTTTTGGTTAATCCCTTATGGCGTAATATTGTCTTAGAGCAATTTTATTAAAAGTATAGCGGGATATCCCGTGAGTTTAGTGGTAGAGAGTTTAGATTGGCGCCAGATAAATCAGTGTCGCCAATACACGGGCTCAGAGCAGGAACCACATTGCGCCCGCCCTGAACCCAATGATTTCCTGCAAACCGTAAACAAAATTGCTAAAGTTAAAATTGCTCTGAAACAACTTTGGGTTGAATTATAAACTGGATATGAAAAATTTAATGTTGGGCAAATATAACAATGGATACTAAGTAGTGGTGGTGGGAGACATGTTACATTTAGAAGATACCAAGATCGGCGCCAACAAAATCAGTGTTGTCAATACAAAAGATGAAACAATGAAAGAAAAACCACTGCACCTGCCTTAAACCCTTGGGATTATTTAGCTTTAACAAATTAGATAAATTTGGTGTTGCCCTGACTCAACATTGGGAAAAATAGGGTTAATTTCGTTTTAATTATGCACGTACATGAAACGAAAATAGTTTTTGCTTTGTTCAATCAGCCTGAAATAACCAAAAATTAAAAGAAAAATCAAATTCACTTAGTCGAAATTAATAACTAATATTCAGTCACACAGTTGACTGTCAAAAAACAATATATTTACAAAGAAAAATGTATAGCTATTATTACATTATAATAGACATTATTACATGCTTTTTAAAGAATGAAAAACATTTATAATTTTTGGCGATATAATGTTACTAGTTGAAAAAAAAAAGTTTTGAACCAAAATTTGTTCTAAAGCATTCATCTATACACTGGTAATTAGTAATATGTATGACATATGAAATTTATTCAATAATTCGTGTAATTATTTTTACCTGTATCACTAACATCAATACACAAAAGTAACTATTAAATAAATCTCATCTCTCAATCATTCAATGCGTAAGAATAATTACTTAAGTTTTACAAACAGTTTAACACTTGTGAGATTTTTTTATGCTGTATGCAGTGTGATGAACTGAAATTCGAAGATTGCTGATCATGTTGGTCTGTCTATCCTCTCTGGCTTGGTCTTCGCGTTTCTTCATTTCGCGAATGCAAAATAAGAACACGAAAAATAAAAGACAAATACAAATAACAGAAAATATCGTTTAGGGCCAAGGAGGGAAAATTCAACTGCGCGACTCTCCTCACAGAAAACTAACATGAATTTTCAACAGGGCAAGTGGTAACTACTATACAACGTATAAAAAGGACGAAAAATAAACATACATAAAAATATACAAATATAACACATTTAATACACAACCGACAGTTCACATACACTATTTACACCATTCCAAACACTTTACCAATAACAATTACTACAATAAAAAACCCTCAGACATAAATCATCATTGGCGCCGATAAATAAAGATAATGGCGTAAAAACTCAAGATTTTATAAAAGAGATTTGACTTCACAGATTCACACAGACTAACTGAATATGGCGAATTTACGAAATGCTTCTGACAAACCAACCTAGCATGACGAAATTTCAGTTCAATATTTGCCAAAGGAATGTTAACTATTGGCAACCGTCGCTACTATAATTCGGGTAATGTTTCGAGATCGGTGTTGGTTACAACAACCTTAAACAATTTAAATACATGCAATTATATGAAATACATTTTTGTTGAATTGAACTTGAGATATTTAACGTCGGCTGTGATGACAATAAAAAGAGATCGTGCCCACTTCACCCACTAAAATTATTTAAAATTTGTCAAAGAAAAAATGCACGATTACAAACATTCAATAAATACTAATTTTCGTTTTAACCCTAAATGACACTTGAAAAGTGAAAATCGATGATACCTTTAAAATACCAAAGTTCTGTAGGTATTTTTGACTAGGTAAGCGGAATTGGAACGAAGAAGATTGGTCGTCATTGTAATTATGAAACAAGAACACAATAGTAAAATCGATCCGACTAACTACTACTTTCTCTACTCTACTAAATTAATAGTAAAATAAGTTAAGTAGATAATAAGTTAAAAAATTAACTAACTTAACGCGAATTGCTCGATCGACAGCAAAGGGAATGTCAAGTCTTTTCGGAATGGCTGATGACATAGTGACTCGTTATAATGGAATTCTGCCGAGCGTGTCTCGACGAGCTGTTCCTGTGGACCATGGACATGTCGTCGCTGCGCTCGTTGTGCTTGCACCAACAGAGCAAGTAGCGGTTGAAGTGTTTCCTGAAGGCTTTGCTGACGCAATACAGGGCGATCGGATTGATGCAGGAGTTGATGTAACTCAGGCAGAAGCCCACTATTCGAAAAGTATGCCAAAACCGGTTGTAATCCTGTTCCCCGCTCGGAGAGAAGTGGAACCACAGCATAAATATGTGGTACGGCAGAAAGCAGACGATGAATATGATGACGAAGGCCAATACCATCTTAGCCACTTTCTTCCTCGCCCTGACCTGGTTCGATTGCCCCTGCAACTCCCCTGGCATGTTCCTTGTGCTCAAGACCAAATGTCTCGCCATGAGAACGTAAAAGCCTCCTATTATGAAAAGCGGGCCGGCGTAGTACGCGAATGATTTGAACATCACTACGCCCTGAATGTAAGGCGTCCCGTACTTTTCTGGAAAAGGAGTGCAATAATATATGGTCTTGTTATCCGTGAGGTCAGCCGTCCGTACGTTGGAAAAAATTGCGGCTGGTAAAGCGAGAAGGACAGACAATATCCAAATGGCTACGGCGGTAAAAATCGTCAACGGTTTAGTCGATATGTGCCTGCGTATCGGGTTGACTATAGCGCAGTACCTCTCGGCGCTCAAAGCGGTCAGCGTAAAGACGGACACTCCGATCGAAACGTCCTTCGTCACCTCGGACAGCTTGCAGACGAAATCGCCGTACGGCCAGGATTCGATCGTGTACAGGGTCGAGGTGAATGGGACGCACGTCACGATGACCAGCAGGTCACCCAAAGCCAGACTCAGGATGTACGTATTTGGCACGTTTCTCATAGTGCGGTGCCTGACGAAGATGAGCACCAGTGCCCCGTTGCCAAGCACCCCGACAAGGAATATCATGGCGAAAACGACTGGCACGATGTACGTCTCCAACCTTTCCTCGTAGGGGACATATTCTTCTGTCAGGTTGTAATGGTCCTCCAGTGACGTGTCCTCCATTTTCTGAAACAGAACACACCAGTTAAACCAGTCCTTAAAAAATGAATAAATTTACACACTGAATTTATCAAGTTTAAAACGTTCTTCTTATTTCTAATTGACCAAATTCAATAAATTATTTTTTTTATGTAAGGTCTTGGTAGAGATGAAAAAGTTAGTGTCAAGAACCCGCGACTTTCAGCCCAATACCCCGATGCTCTAACCATTTGAACTATTGTAAAATCATTTTAAAAATAAAACTACATAAAAGTACATTAAGTATTAATTTATTATACCAAAATGAACCCATATTTTTTAAAGACAGATACACACCTTAAACAATGCGCTGATAGTGTACAAATGCCATCATCAAATAAAAATAATGACAAATGAAATGGCCACGGAGAGCTTTAGTGAAGTATTCTTCATTTTAATTCATTAAATTCACTAATTTCGTGGTCCGCTTGACCAATTAATATATTACAATTAATTAAGGTTTTTAGTTGAGATAAACAAGTCAATGGCATGAGCGGGATTCGAACCCACGATCCGGCTAGATACGCCGCTGCTCTACCACTTGAGCTATCGTGACCTCGATCCACTCGGACACCAACTTCCCACCTCTACCCCACTTTTTGAATTTTCCCTCCTCTTTGCCATTTTCAAATGTCGTGTAATCGGATTGGATTCTCGGCGACAAATTCGGGTTCGAATCCCGCTCGTGCCATTGACTTTTTTATCACAACCAAAAAACCTTAATTAATTGGAGTAAAAATAAAGCAAACTAATTACTTGTTCTACAGGAGAGCTCAACGTCCGACTGCCTGCTGGTTGTCGCGGATGATAATTTGTTTTTGTTTCACACCATAGTAGCATACTTTCTTGTGTGTACTTGTTAAGAATTGTACATTAGCGATTTTTAGTACATACATTACATGATATTTAATCATATATACATTTATATGATTGTTTTGCCCTGATGATGATATAAAAAAAGGTCGAAAACATGGCAGTAATAACGGAATTTGCTTTTTCCTTCAAGACCTTGATCCAGAAAGTTCGTGAGTAAAGAATTTCTCCGTACTTCCATTTTGTAACGGCCTATTTTCAATCTAACTTTTTCTTTCTTATATTCACAAAGACTAACTTTGAAATCAATTACATAGGCACTCAAGCTAGCTGACCCCAGAAAGGGCTGTAGTTGAGTATGTTATTAGTTAGCGAGATACTCAACAAAAATTTTCTACTTTAACACGATTAACACAGTTTAAGTTAATACCCTCAGCACTGTATTGAACATCAATATTCAAAGTAACATTAACAACCAGTAATAAATAATAAATTTAACACTTAATACACTTGCATTTAGTACAAAAAACCACCGTAAAATATCTGAAAATTAACTACTGGGAAGAAAAAAGAATAAAATACATCATAAATGCCCTCGGAGACGTTGGAAATGCTGCATGATTTTCCTAATTCTTTCAATACACTGTTGCTGTTGTGCGTACAACGTTAATAACAAATTCACCAGTTTTCGTGGTCCGCTTGACCAATTAATATCTTTCAATTAACGATGAAAATAGATTATCGACCTGCTGGATACAAGAAGTTCTTTTCAGAGGATCTTCGGAAGAGGTCACTAACTGGTATAGTAAGCCAATAAATCGGGGAAGATATTTTGATTTCAACTCTGCACATTCTTTTTCACTAAAGATAAATTGTGCCAAGAACCTAATCAGTAGGGTGTTGGGTCTAAGTAACAGAAAGTTTTTGGAAGAGAATGTAAAACTAATTTTCAATTTACTTAAAAATAACCATTACCCGGTGGCATTGATCAAGAGACTAATTACTGAATTCAGGCATAATCAAGTTAATGTTAGTAATGGCAATGTCGAAATGACAAATAACTCTATAAATGTTGAAAATGTTTTTCCAAACCAAAGTGCGATGGTACAACAAATCGAGATGGTAAATAACGGGTTGGCAAAACCCATTTTTTTCAAGTCTATCACATATATACCTGAAGTGTCTCAAAAATTAAAAAGACTCTTCAGACATAAGGTTGGGGATGTAGGTATTGCATGTAAATATAAGAACAACCTAAATGTATTACATGCAAATCTAAAAACAAAAGAACCAATCGGATCACATTGCAATGTGGTCTATCAGGTGTCATGTGGTGAATGCAATGTCAACTATGTAGGTCAAACAAAGCAAAAATTGTCTGCGCGGTTGAACCAACACAGGTTGGATTGCGACAATAAAAAAAAGATATCTGGACTTGCCACCCATGCGTTAAACAATAATCACTTTTTCAAGTTCGACTCCCCGAAAATTTTGTCCGTGGAGTCGAACTTGGAAAGGAGATTATTGATCGAAAAAGTATATATATAAGTGTCACCCCAAATACCTGTAATCTACAAACTGATAGATTGGGATCCATTTCGGTCTTTGCAGGCCTCCTAAATGAATACAGGATTTCTAAACAAAGGAGGGAAAGGAGAACATCGCCCTGGTGAGTGGTGACGGTTATTGTTAACTAGGAGAGAAAAAAACGTTTGTTTTCCCGTAGCCTTTGTTTCCCCTCGTTCACAGAGAGTTTATTTTTATCGGTCTTTATTGATTTGATCTGTGATCCTACTTTATTGTTGTTTAAATTTTTAAGATAATTTGATTGTGTATAATATATATATAGTTAAAAAACGTTTTCTATGATCACTTGTACCTGTTTTTTGGTCTTATATGAGGTAACCTTTCTTGACCACGTTTCTAATTTTATTGTTATTGTAATTTTACGTATAATTTTTAATTATTTATGTTTCTCAATTTAAATTAATATTTAGATGCTGAGTCACAAAAATCATTGTACTTCTGTGCCCAAAACACCATGTTATTTAAATTCCTATTAAGGTTTTAAAGTAAGATATTCAATTATTATTGTAATTATTGTTTTTTCATGTTATAATTGTTTGTTTATATGATAATAAAACAGGCCCTGAAGATGACAGTATAAAACTGTCGAAAGCTCGGCGAAAACCGTAAGGAAGTTTTCTCTGTTTTGACCTCTTCCGAAGATCCTCGGAAAAGAACATCTTTCAATTAATTAAGGTTTTTATTTGAGATAAAAAAGTCTGTGTGACGAGCGGGATTCGAACCCACGATCTTCGGTTAGGTACTCAGCTGCTCTACCACTTGAGCTATCGTGACCTCGATCCACTCGAACACTAACATCCTATCTTAACCCCGAAATTCAAGAGGGGTTGAGAAAATTGAAAATTGAAAAAATCAAGTGATAGAGCAGCGGCGTATCTAGCCGAAGATCGTGGGTTCGAATTCCGCTCGTGTCACTGACTTTTTTTGTCTAAACTAAATACCTTAATTAATTAATAACAAATAAGTCTATCAGCCTAAAAAGATTTATTTTAATTACGGCATTAATAACGGATAAAAAGGCGAAAAATACAGTGTAGAAAATCTTGTTATGATTTGCGAGAAGAGAAATAAAATTTTCTTTAGGGAAGGGGAGTTTATATTCGATACAGTCAGAATGGCGCAGCCCGATACTCTTGAATATAGTCGACAGATAAGAAAAAACATAAAAGGAAAGGTGGTAGAAACAAAAATGAAATAAAATCAGACATAAAAATGCGGGAGTTTACGCGGATTATAGTACAAAAGGTAAATCGTGTGAAAAGTGTTAAACCCCTTCCTTTCTACAATAATCAAAATCTCTGGAATTTATAAGACTTCTTTGATCTTTTACACTCAATTTTATAAGAAATGACAAATGCTGGGTTAAATATAAAATAACTGGACAGCTTTGAGTTAGTTGGTTAGTGAGGTAGCTGTGCAGGGAATGATTGTACAGTGGGTTCGGAGGATTTTGGATTGTAAGGAGGAGATTCGTTGGAGGTGGGATTGTTTGGTTGAACTACAAAGTCCATTGACGTAAGTCCAATAGATGACAGATTGGTGGTCTAAATTGGGACGATTGTTTAGTCAGTTTTGATACATAATTGCCCAGCAGTCAGTCAACAGTGTGGGTTCATTAACAATTAATCAAGAAATAAAAGAGAATTTATTATTTTAAAATTTACATTCAACAAATCTTTAGATAATACGAGATATTCTTACCTGATTTACTTTTTCCTTGATTTAAATATTTTCGTACAATTTATTAGTCTCAAATAATTCGTCCATCGGACCGTCCATTTTGCTCCAATGTTGCGTTATGGTAATGCATCTATAGCCTGGAAAAAATCCAAAATAAATTAATTCAAGAGGAATAAAAAAATGATTTTTTAAAACAAAATATAAATTCAATAATTTTTTATTTGCAATAATTTTTAAGGACGTTTTTATTTAATTATAATATTCTTGAGGAAAGATTGTAGGAAAGTTATCGGTCTAAAAGACAGGCAATTAATTTTTTAAAAAAATCGCCATCTTTACCCCAGAAGAACAGATCAATCAAACGGTAAATGCCCGATTAGCCGAGCTTAATTAATTAATTAGTTTGTAGATTATAACCCCTCTACTTTACTCATTGTAATTAAACAACGTCAAAACTATGAAATCCTGAATTCATTAAACGATCATAAGGACTCCTGTTTCAATTTAGTTTTGAAATCAATCTTCTGATCATTTATCGAGTTTTTTTACAACATATTACAACCAAACACTCAAAGTTTTGGTAATTTATATTATTAATCGAATCGACGTAACAACTAAAAATATAAAAACTTAAAAATATAAATTTGCTAGCCTGGAAACGCTAATCCGTCTGTTGTAATCTACTCAACAGGTAAACAACAGCAAACATACGATCAGTTGATTTCATTCTTTATTTTAAATTATTATTATTTTTTTTATATATTTATTTTATTTATTGCTATCTGTACATAATATACATTGAGCAAACTAGTCCTGTCAGACCAGAAGGCAGTGAGGAGAGAAACCAACTTTTATTTAATTGGGGGGGGGAGTAAAAGTTAATTTGGTGGGTTAGATAGAAGGTCACGAGGCCATCGTCGTTTTAAACGGCGTGGAGGATTGTAAGGGTGAGATGTTGAGGAAAGAGTTAGGGCTAAAGGGTTAGGATGGAGGGAGAGTTTAGAGTGAAAAGTGAAGAAGCGTGTATGGATAAGATCTTTCACGAAAGGGATTTTAAGATCTTTATGGATCGTTTGATTTGTGACGTAGAAGGGAGCATTAAGGATATTGGATGATTTGGCCGAGCCCCACAGCTCGACTCCGTAGGTCCAAATAGGTCTGATGAGTGTTTTGTAAGCGATTAGTTTGTTATGTATGCTTAGTTTTGCAATTGCACTAACAAATTATCTCTAAGGAAAGCAATAACATTGAAAAGAACGTTCGAAACATTGGTAAATCCGATTTACTACGCATGTCAGATATACTACGCACATCCTCTAATGCTGTTTACAAAAGCTATCAGATATGCCAAATATCATTTTCCCAAACAAATTTCAGGTCCTCACATGAGAATACGACAGTGAAGAAGTTAATAACTGACCAACACATGTTGATGACTGAACGAGCAGGCTGACGCCAATGTTTATTAAGAATGTTATCAATTTCAGTTTATTACATAAAGGCCTCAAAGACTGCTGGGAGGAAGTGATTTCCAGGGTCGGAATGGTATGGGATGGTGATAAGGAGACTAGGAAGCAGGGTTTGTACTCCCCAGGTACTGCAGCCTTCTGGCTTATTGTACCTTCCTAGTTCCTTAGTTTAGTGCAATGGACTCTATTCTTCTCCTTAGGTCTTGTCGCTGCTACAATTTCATTCTCTAAGTTTTTCTTATGTTAGGTTGACTAACCATTGAGCTGTTGCTTCGCAGTCGAAGACGATATGGGTGGCTGTTTCCTCCTCCTCATTACATAATCTGCAAATGGGATCTTCATTGTATATACCCATGTTATGTGGATATTTTCTCAGATGCCAGTGACCGGTTAATAGTTTAGTAATAATGGGAGCCGTGGCCCACTATGTGTGGAACTACGACGACGACGGGTGGACGACCACACTGGTTTGAGACTCGAGACCCCGAAACGGCTCACCTCGTGTTCTCATCCACGGCCTTTTTTCTCAATCAGAGTTCCTTCATTCTATCCTGTGACCCCTCCCAACCATTGGTTGCAAGGGGGGTTCCGGGCACAAAATAAAGATGAAGCCCTGAGGGCGTGGCAACCTCTCTAAAGCACAAGCTGTACTCGTGTCGGCCTAGGGTCGGGTTCCTTAGCAGAGTCCGGATTCGTGGTGGCGCGTGGTGACGCCCCTGGCGGGAACTTAGACAGAGCTGTCTTCTATCTGTGACCTTCGTGAAGCTTGAGTATGGCCAGCGTAATTACCCCCGGCCTCACGGGAGACGTTTCGACTGGACGACAGCGTGTAACCGTTGAGGACGCGATGATCATGCTGAATAGTCCCTCGAATGCGTGAGTAAGCGAACGGAAACGGGTAGTGAATCGATGTCTCTAACTCGAGTATGCTTTGCATTGTTGTGCGTATGACCGGCGTGATACCCTTGGGGAAGCGAAGGATCGGACCACCTAGGCTGAGCCTATGGCGTTCCCGGAAGTTTCTACGCTAGCGGAGCCCCTATTCTCAGGGAGATAGAGTGGCCTTCTCTATCTAGGGAGTACGCGGGAGAACAGGCTGATGTATTTTGGCCTGTTAGCCCTTTGCGTGCTGCATACGACCCGATGCACAATGCGGGCCCGACCATTCGGAGTGGACAAGAGGGAGCGAGGTTTTCTCGGCCCTTAGGGGGCGCCTCTACACCAATGCTGCAACGTAACACCATTCAGTCGTATGCGGAGGTCGTCAGCTCTCATCTTGAGAATCAAAACGTCCGATAAGGCCGAAAAGGCCAGGTGCGGTCGCTAAAGATCCTCTTGTATTGTTGACTGGTTAGTAGTCCTACCACTCCTCTGAGTATCGCCTTCTCCAGTTGCGGCAGAGATGTTGCCAGTATTGGTGAGGGTTGTTTCATCATAAGTTTACTATGTCTAGCACCGTTAGAGTTTATACACTTTTCCTTTTGTTTTATTTGGATCCATTCTGCGATGGAGGATTCTATATTTGTTTTTGTTATCCCAAGTATAGGTTCGGGGTCTATATATGGTCTTGCAGATCTTCCTCTAGCCAGTCTCTTTGCTTTCTCGTTACGCAAAATTTCTCTGTGCCCTGGAACTTAAGTTATCAGGTTGTTTTGTTTCCCCAAGTTTTGGAGATTTTGGATGCATACGCTGACTAATTTTGATATGATTCTTTTACATGCTAATGCTTTAATGGCTCCTTGGCTATTAGATATTATGAGAATTTTTTGTCAGTGTAACCTCTTTTAAGATTTTCCAGAGCACAAGCTTTGATGGCATGTATTCTGCTTGAAAGACCAAAGTGTGCTTCCGTAATGAGTTTGATTGCTCATGTTTTGGGCTTGTCAGTAAATGCCCGATCCGGTTCCTTCGTTTGTTTTGGAGCCAGCTGTATACCATATCATTGTATCTGATGCTCTCCTGTGTTCTTCTTCTCCTATATAGTCCGTTGAAAATTTGTAGGATGTTGTGAAGATTGTTTCCGGGATCATTTAGTCAGTCCCCATTTTAATGAATGATTGTCTGATTTTGTTAATTATAGTTGTATGGCCGAATTGTATAGTTCCTATCAAATTTAAATGTTTTTGAAGCTTAAATGAACTTTTCATAGCCCCTCCTTGTATGAATATTTCCAGTGGAGGTAGGTTTAGCGAGTTTCTAGTGCACTTGTAAGGATTGTTCTCATTGCCACTATTATACATTGGTTTGCTGGTATTTGTATGCTGCCTAATGTTTGAGTAGATGCTTTTTGTTGGGCTTTGGTCCACCAAATTAATGATCCGTGGGTTATTTTGGGTCTTATTCCTGCCGTAGGCCATTTCCGGTTTTCATCACCCAGATTTGCCTAGGGTTCTTCCTGTGATCATTAGCGATATTTTACTTTTTGCTATATTATGCTGCAGGTGAGGGTTCCAGGTTAACTTCTTATCGAATATTATTCCTAGGTATTTGACCTCATTTTTTTAACTACAGCATTTCGTTATAGAAATGTAAACCTTGTATTTATATGTTTCTTTTCTTGGTGAAAGCAATTAAGGTAGTTTTTGAGGGGTTTGCACACCGTCCCCGTTTTGGACACCATTGTTCCACCGAGTTTGAGTTTAGAGCTCTTTGGTTGAGCTCTTTTAATGTTGAGTCGAATTAGTATGACAATATCATCTGCATAGCCTTGGATAAAGATTCCTCTTTCATTTAGTTTGCATTAAGAAGTCGTCCACTACCACATTCCACAGGAGAGGCGAAAGTATTTCTCCTTGCGGACATCCTCTCGCCACCGCTGCTTCTAATTTTTCGTGGAACATGGAGGCCTGCAATTTTCTGCTTTTTAGCATTGATTCTATCCATCTGCAGCAGGTTATGTAATCATTGCTTCAAAAGGAATATTGTCAAATGCTCCTTCAATGTCCAAGAAGGTTGCTAATGCATAATAATTTTCCTTTCTGATAGACATGTTCATATTTATGAAGGTTTTTGTTTTAAGGAGCTGCTTCTTAACCTAGACAAAACCAATATAAGATAAAAAACATTGAAGATTATAGGAAACTAATCCACGTATTAAAAGAAAAATTATTGTAAAAACCCCCAATCCTCACAATGAAATTTTTTGCCCAGTTTTATTTCTGAGTCTTCTTCGAGAAATTATGGCGTTTATCGTCAAGGAGTAAATCATTTAAATATTTGAGGGTCCCAGGGCAAACGATTCGACCAGAAATAACAACAAAACAATCGTAAATCACAATCTGTACATGGTTCTTGTCGACTTCCCGTCATTATTTATAAACGTCCATTCCTTGAATAACAAATGGACTCTTTCATAAAGATCATGAATAAATTATTTTATCACTCTGGCTTGAAATTCCTTTGCAGGCTTACATTTTTTTACGCTGAATCTGAAAATGATGAATCAATAAGTATGTTTTCAACTCGTAATTATTTTTAGAATTAGCATTTTAACTTTATTTTATTTTATTTATAATTTCCACTATTACAGACTTCAATGTTGATCTGACTGTCGTTTATATTTAAATAAATGTTGGTAGTAAAAAGTACCTTAATTGTTATCACTTGCATTATCAAAGTCAATCTTTTTTAATGAATGTGCCTAGGTTTAAAAGAAGAGAAAGTGGATATACTTTTGAAATTAACTTCTTGTTTTCTTTATGACTCGAAATTAGAAGTTAACATCAGTGACATTTTCATAACGGAATATCACGCTAGACTTGGTACCAGATGATTCAAGACAAATCGGGAGTTGTCGAGCGAATGATGCGATTTTCCCTAAGCCGTCTGATTGGATGGTTTTGATGCTGTTAAATAATTAAGTTTTACGCCGCTTCGCCAAAACGGTTTATCTAAAAATCAAGACTGCCATCTGCCCCTTTCGATATTGGATTAACGTAATCTAGTTGATTGCGTTATACAGACGATCCTTAAAAGTTCGAAACGATGGCCTGTTTATGCTTTACTTTCAGTTTGAAATTAATTTTCTTTGTATTGCCGACTCCTTGAACAATCATTTTACAAATTGAACCTCTGACGTATTGAACCACGTCATCATCCTAAAAAGTTTGACAGTTCAATTATGTTCGTGTTCTCCCTCCGTGTTCGTATGTGTGTAAAAAAAATCTGACATTTTATACATTTCGTACAAATAATTTACATTTTTTTGATTAAATCACTACATGATTTTCAATCTCGTTTTCAATAAAATTTCAGAATAAGTGAAAAATAAAAAGCTTACGAGGGTTTCTCTTCTTCTACATGAATATTGACGATGTTAAAAGTAATTTTTTAAAGATTTTTACTACTTAAATTTCTACACCAACCATTCTAGATTTTATTTATGATTGTCCAAAATAAAATAAAAATATTCAAAATTTTATGTGTAAATTTTTAAGTAATTTTAAAAACAATAATCACTACAATAATAATTATTACAAGCATAAAACTTAAAGAGATTTAAGAATAATAATTATAATTATACGTTTATTGCACACATGAAAAAAATAAAAATTACAGATAATTCAGACAAGAAAATAAATGACAATTAATTAAGGCTTTTAGTTGAGATGAAAAAAGTTAATGGGACGAGCGGGATTCGAACCCATGATCTGCGGCTAGATACGCCAATGCTCTACCACTTGAGCTATCGTGACCTCGATCCAGTCGGACATCAACTTCCTATCTCAACCCCACCTTTTGAATTTTCCCTCCTTTTTACCATTTTTCAAATGTCGTGTTATCAGTTTGATTCTCGACGACAATCGGTGTACTTCATTTTTTTAAATCATTAATTCACTACTTTCTTGGTTCGCTTGACCAATTAATATATTACTATTAATTAAGGCTTTTAGTTGAGATGAAAACTAAAGCTCTCCGTCGCCATTTCAATTGTCGTCGAGAATCCAAACCGATTACACGACATTTGAAAAATGGCAAAAAGGAGAAAAGATATTAATTTGTCAAGCGGACCACGAAAACTAGTGAATTTAATTAGGCAAAAAGGAGGAAAAATTCAAAAGGTGGGGTTGAGTTGAGAAGTTAGTGCCCGAGTAGATCTTCACTATAGCTCAAGTGGTAGAGCAGCGGCGTATCTAGCCGAAGATCATTAGTTCGAATCCCGCTCGTGCCATTAACTTTTTTTCATCTCAACTAAAAGCCTTAATTAATTGTCATGTATTAATTGGTCAAGCGGACCACGAAAGTAGTGAATTCAAGAAAATAAACTTAATACGGCAAGGTAACCGTCTGCCGGAGCTTGGATTAATCCTATAAAATAAACGTACAAATGCATTAAGCTAAATATATGCTAAATGTAATATCTATAAGAAAATACTAAATAAAAAGGACACAAAATTGAGGAGTAAAAATCATTGAGCGGAGCTGAGACCGGAGAAAGTGAAGCACCAAATATCAAGGGAAAGAGCGGAATGAAAAGAGATGAGCAGTAAAAGAGAAAAAGAAAAAGGAATTACTAGTTAAATTCGTTTACTATTAGCCTTCGATAAGCCCAGGCCGCTTTCGCATAATTTATCAAGTGCGTTCAATCTGGTCCGTTGAGCAATTTTATGAATCTGTCCATTGATACGGTTCTTTCGCCGAACGCAGACAAACGATACGCGGACAGAATGGGGCATTCCTCGACAAAATGGTTTATGTTTTCCTTTACCCGGTAATTGCATAACACACTCCTGTTGGCTGAGGAGATCATACGGCTTATGCCGTAGGTTCAGCAATTCTCCCCTCAGTTTTAGGATAAAATCTGTAATGTTCTTATTTGGATTTTGGTCCCGAACCAAGCTGGCACATCTAACTCCGTGATCCAGCATCCTATACAGTACCTACGGGAAGCCTGCACTCTCGTGCACTCTCTCTATGTTGCTCACCATAAAACTATCCTTCAGTCGACTAATAATTGACTTAAGTTGAAGAGAGAGAGCCTTACTCCCGGGTTGTAAAAACGACAAACCTACTCCCGCCCTGTCCGCCAGTCTCCCCCAGTCGGCAGACCACAATATCCCCAGCCTGATGATCTCTTCAGCCACCATACGGGGGAATCTGGAGTGGTCTATTCGGAGCACCTTAACCAAGTAACGACCACTCAGAGTCAACGTGAATAGAAAGAAATTTAGACACCAGATAAAATGTACTTCTCGTGTAGAAATGTGTGGTGATTAGTGACCGTTAATCGATATTTATTTAGAAATCGTGAGATGCGGTCTGGTGTGATGTAGGTTTCAGAAAAACATTTTCTTTATCGTGCCAACGTTTCGATCTTTATTGAGATCATCTTCAGGGCATGGGATTTACAAACATTGTTTACATTTAACAAATACATGTAGGATGTGGAAAAAAAGTGAATTTGTACAATGCAAAATATACTTTTTATATATTCAATCAAATTCTACTCACTCAACGTGTTTGCCTTCTGTGTAATTGTGTCATTCTTGCGTGTCGTGTCGAGAGTGCCAGTGAGATTTTGTATTACTTCTTGTTGTACTTCTTTTCATTACAGTATAAAATTTATATTGTGTCTATTTATACAATTACACTCGAATAACAAATTAACCAGAAAAGTTCTTGCAGTTTTTCATTTGCTATTGTTACAGTTAATCCACATTTCTATATCCATAGGAGCATTAGGCTTTCACATCACGTAATATAAAGAGGATAATGCGTCAGTTCATAAAGAAAAAGTGTTTTGCACAGTTCATTGTAAATTATAAAATATTTTCTTTCTTATGGTTTCAAAACTTTATTGTACGAATTTTAGCTTGGTACTATGCGAGGGCAATTATTAACTTCTGCAATGCGTTCGGTGATAAAACGATAAGTGGATAAGTCCAAAAGTGATTAAAACGTTTGCTGCTGGTAATGAGCTGTCTGCTAGACCTTACGTCTTCAATGACGATAAATTGAGAGAAGTTATCGAACATGATTCCTGTCAAACATGTCAGAAGCTTGCCAAAGTGTTCAACGTGAATGATGAAACCATTCAATTTACCTTACATCGACGTGCAATGATGAGCTGAGCAAATTGCTTCCTTACAATCATCAGACACAAAACATTTGGCTTTAATTGTTTTGACGACACTATGTAAAGAGATTTTTTTGACAGGATTGTCACATGCGACGAAAAATGGATCTCGGAAAGTCATCACCCTTTTCCCGTTTAAGCGAAAACGGAAAGTTCTCAGCAAAATGTGTGCTTTGAGTTTGGTGAACTACTTTTTAAAGATTGAAACCACTTTTGGGCAGTTCGTACACTTATTGCGTCAAGGAAATCATCAGGGCAGATTTTACGAGCTGCCTCGGCCGATATACTACCGACCTAAAAATTCGTACAATAAGCACGCACAAATTATGGTTCTTGAAGCCTAGAAAAATAAAATATTTTTTCTAATTTACAGAATTGTTCAAGCTTCAAGATATCTTTCTTTATATCATGCATCATCCTCTTCCTTATACTTGACGTAAACACCATATCCTCCCATATAAATAAAAAGCTAGATTACTGGAAATAAAACAATAACAAATGAAAGATCGCACGAACTTTTCCGATTACCTGGTATAAAAACTGATTCAAGCAATAATGGATTTTAAAAGATGATGGGTGAAAGTACAATAATTATTGAATTTGTCAAGCGTATAGCAGTTGTGATTCATGATTCCTTTCAGGAGTAATACCACGAAAAACGTAAGAAAATAAACCCTCATCTTTTAATAAAATAAATATAACAAATTCCATAAAAACTTATGTTTAACTGCTGAGATTAAATTACAACTCCTGGGAACAGGGGGTATATTTACAAGTATATTGATTGTATAATTAAAGGAAAAATTGAGATACTGATCCATTAAAAAGTTACTTTTGAAAAAGCGATTATCATCATTATCATTATTCACTAAATTTCGTGGTCCGTTTGACCAATAAATATCTTTCAATTAATTAAGCCTCTTAGTTGGGATAAAAAAGTCAGTGTCACGAGCGGGATTCGAACCCACGACCTTCGGCCAGATTCGCCGCTACTCTACCACCTGAGCCATCGTGACTTCGATCCGCTGGGACACCAACTTCCCATCTCAACCCCTTTTGAATTTTCCCTCTTTTTGCCATTTTTCAAATGTCGTGTAATCGGATTGGATTCTCGGCGACAAATGAAATGGCCACGGAGAGCTTTAGTGAAATATACTCCATTTTTAATTCATTAAATTCAGTAATTTCATGATCCGCTTGACCAATTAATACATTACAATTAATTAAGGTTTTTAGTTGAGATGAAAAAGTGAATGGCATGAGCGGGAAGGAGGGAAAACTCAAAATAAATAAATAAAAAGAAGTGGGGTTGATGTCCGTGTGGATCGAGGTCACGACCACGAAAACTAGTGAATTTAATTAGGCAAAAAGGAGGAAAAATTCAAAAGGTGGGGTTGAGTTGAGAAGTTAGTGCCTGAGTAGATCGTCACTATAGCTCAAGTGGTAGAGAAGCGGCGTATCTAACCAAAGATCGTGGGTCCGAATCCCTCTCGTGCCATCCACTTTTTTATCTCAACTAAAAACCTTAATTAATTATAAAGAAAATGTTTTTCTGAAACCTACATCACACCAGACCGCATCGCACGATTTCTGAATAAGTTTCGATCTTTATTGAGATCATCTTCAGGGCCTGGGATTTACAAACATCGTTTAAATTTAACAAATAACATGTAGGATGTGGAAAAAAAGTGATTTTATGCAATGCAAGAACAAATATTTTTTATTTTCAATCAAAATATTTGTACTCATTCAATGTGTTTGTTTTCTGCTTAATTGTGCCATTCTTGCCTGTCGTGTTGAGAGTGCCAGTGAGATATTGTTGTTTTATGTTTATATACGTTGGATTTTGAAGGGGTGGGGAAGGTAATCGGTATAGAAAGACATTTTTGTATAAGGAGTCGGCTTTTTTGAGGCGAAAAGAGCCGACGAAGGGAAACAATGTGTTGGTAGTAATAATGATAATGATGATAATCGCTTTTTCAAAAGTAACTTTTTAATGGATCAGTATCTCGATTTATTGATTATCATTATTGTTAAGATCAGATAAATCTTGTTTACACAATGGTGGTTTTAGATTATATAGTTAATTATTGTAAGAATGTGGCTTTATATTTTTGTACTTTCAATAGTAACCTTCCTCACACTTGATAACTATCTCTCTCTCACTCTCTCTCTCTCTCTCTCTCTCTCTCTCTCTCTCTCTCTCTCTCTTCTATCTATCTATCTATCTATCTATCTATCTATCTATCTATCTATATATCTATCTATCTATCTATCTCTATCTCGCTTTGATTAGCTTTCAAGAAGATTAAAGTATCAAACATTTCAGGATCGGCGGGGACAAGTCCAACTTCATCGCCACCGATTTTGAACACACCTTTTTCCTCATCGAGATTCGAAATAATCATTGGATAAGTGTAACATTGGTGTTCCACGACCTTCCTCCTTACAGCAAATTTTTAAAGCCGTCTGAAGTAAAGCCCAACTCGAAATAATCCCAATCTGCGTTTTAACTCCCCCAATACGTCAAAACTGCATATAGAAAGTTCTTCAAAACTTTAACTTTCCTCTACTACGAACGTATTAAATCGTCACTCTCAAACCTATATCCCAAAAACCCTCTCAGCCACATATCACCCTACAGATCTATCTCCCTTTTCCCAGTTATGCTCAAAATCTTCAAAATACTCATTTTAGATCGTCTAATACCATCTCTGTTTAGAATAAATCCATTTTTTCTCATCATTTCGGGATTCCTCAATGTTTCAGGGTTGTTGAAAATATTTCATTTCTGTAGACAACAAAGTACTGCTCAGTCGCATTTTCTTCTTGATCCAAGATTTTGAGGATCGGAGTGTGGCACCAAGGTGTTTTCAGAGACAAGAACGATCCGAACCGGCGTCCCACATGGTTGCGTTCTTGGACCCTTCCTATAACTATATATACCTGCCGATACACCATTGCAACCTATGCGGACGAAACCGCAATTTTTTCTCCTACTAAAATGCTATGCAAGACTTCTCCAACATCCAATAGCACTGTAAATTCCTCGAATAATCAAACAAATGACGCAACTAGTTAAAATTATGTTAACTTAAATTATGTTCACATTAAATAAACTGACTTGTCAACAGCAAGGTACTACTGACTTCTACATGGGATAAAAACAAAATAAACTTTTAGTACTACTAAGGAGATGTCTAGGACCAAAATTAGACTTGACGGTAAAGGTACCAATGCTAAACACAACACTACTTCGTCCTTTTATCGACACAAGAAGCTTTAGCTTGAAAGCTATAGAGTACCATACAATATAAAATTAATCCAAGCATTGTAATCCGAAATTCTCAGACGGATTCTCCAAATTCCTTAGTACGTCTGTAACATCCACATTCAGTTCTTCTTTGGTTTATTCGGATAGTCTAAAGGCGAACAAAATATGTTCGCCCCATGTATTCATTAATATCAAATAATTAACATTACAATTAGTTATAGAAATTATTTGGTACAAGGTTCAGCCTTTATTTATTATAAACACGGCCGCTCTCAATTAATTATATATAAGTGAACAAACAAAAAATTTTAATTACATTTCATGTAAAATAACTTTTAAAAAAATGATCAAATATAGTTGATATACCCATATCAATATTTTTTGTTTATATTACGTTTTCCACATCGGCTGACATCGGTCCAATCATAAAGTTCATGCTTCGTTTAATTTTTGTGTGCAAAATTTGAGCATTAACCATGGCGTAAAATATGATTTTTTCCAGTTTGCTACATAAGGTTCTTACACGATTTTAAGCAAATCTGTAAAAAAACAAAACTGAACGTAGAGAAAGTGATCATTGACGCACAAATATTAAATTAATGGATTAGTATTGAGGAAATGAATTGGGGGAAAAATATTTTTTATAATGTACTTCATCAAAGTCTCCACCGTATAGTTTTCAAAGAATTGTCTTCTGGTTGACATCTTCTCTGTTCCATCAGTTAAGCAGCTCTAAACAAATGACATAAACAGTTCAGAAATGAATAGGGATACTGCCAATTTTGTAATTTTTTTTCCCTAGCATTTTTATATTATTTTCATAATAAATTGGATTAAAATTGATTAGAAATTATTGTTTTTTACTGAAGGAAAATTTATTTAAGGAATTTTGAAAAATAACAAGATAAAAGGGGGCGTCGGTGGCCGCAAGGTTTAGTCTTTGACACGGCGCTCATCACTGTAAGGTAAAGGTCCCGGGTTCGAATTCAGCGGCCCGACATACTTACAAATGGGCTTTTCTCAAAAACACCGGCACCCCGAGGGTTGATATAACCTCTGCTGTTAACCCTCGTTTAAAAATTAAAAAAAAAAAAAACACAAGATAAAAGGTGTGAATTTCATAATTATGTGTATGGACCCAATAATTTTTGTAAACTATTAATAGTGATAAAATTTCCCCTGTTAACTAAAACCTCTGTGCACCTTTAAGATTGTCACTAATTTCATGAGGAATTTCACTCCACAGATGCTCACATAACGAACTGCGGTGAAGTTGCCTTCAATATGGAGTCCAGTATATTATGACTATCACTATGTTTAGTATAATATTTCAATTCATAGGTTAAAATTTATCTATAATGAATTGCTTAAATAACTGCGCTCAGTTGTTGCAGCTCAACTAGCTGCGGATGGTGATCGAAAAGCATCCCACATGTGCTCATTGGGATTAAAGATTTCGATACAATGGGGGATGGGGCAGATGGAAAATTCCCAAGTTTTCTAGATACTGATGAACAATTCTGCCTATATGAGATCTGGCATTGTCATCCAGAATCCAAAATCCATGTCAATTAGATCCCTGGTTTGAGGGATGTATTCCTCGATAATTTCTTGGACATAACGAACTGCGGTGAAGTTGCCTTCAATATGGAGTCCAGTATATTATGACTATCACTATGTTTAGTATAATATTTCAATTCATAGGTTAAAATTTATCTATAATGAATTGCTTAAATAATGAACTATGAATTTTTGCACTTAAATAATTAAACAATTTTTTTTATCAAAAAGTATAGCTTTGAACCGTTCTAATCGGTATGAGTGCAGGACTGGCCAGACTCTTCTCTGATCTGTTAATTATTTAATTCAACTTTAGTTCTTCCCCTCTAACTTTTAAAATAAATGACAGTTTATTATGCGGTGTAAAATCTTGTTTGTGCCCGCATATGAAGTTGTTTGTTTTGCAACTGTATTTTTTAGTATAAATAATGTATGAACTGTTGTATGCTTATACATATAAATATTTAACGCCCTTTGGTTTATTTCTTGGCAAGGTTCGACATATCCTGAACCGGGAGATGTTTTCTTTTATTATGCTTTCTGCTAAAAACCGCTTTAGTTTTGATTATCACTAAGGCCAATAATTGTCGGCAAAACTTACACTCAGCAAAGCGGGTCTTCTTCTGTTTCTAAGTATAACACTTAATCTGGACACTTATTAAGCAGAAGAAATAGTGTTTTAAGGAGGAATTTTTGGATTTTTTCTATTTCCAAATGTTCCGTAATAATGTGCGAAATTAGACCACAATGGATCTCACTGCCACATCGAAAGCATTAAATTTACCTTTCAAAAGTATGTTGTCATTTTTTATTATTGTATTCCACATAGTACCCAGAACAAATTTTCGTTTCGCTGTTTTTTCTTGAAAATGTATTTTAGGCCAAAATATGTGTATTCCTTCACTACATCTATTTTTTCCCTTCCAAAAGACCAGTTTTACATTCCGCGTCTGACGCACCCCAGTAACTTTATATAGGTGATGTGCAGTAGAATAATGAGCTGAAAAGCCAACTAGATGATCTTGTAAAATGAAGGGGAGTTTAATAATATATTTAATAATAATTAATATAGAAAATATTGGATTGCAAAAATGGTAGCTCGTGGAGTTGAATGTGAAAAAGCGGTCCGAGAATAGAATTTGTAAGAAATTCATTTGGAATTAGTTCGGACGAGAAAAGATTGGATTAGGCCTTTTTCCTCCAACTGTAAGAAGGATTTAGTGTATGTATCTGTACCATTTTTTAGGATATCTTCATTCCATATTTATTTATATTTCTATCAAATTTTTAAATTCAATTTACTTTTCTTTTATTAAAAACTGCTATATTTAAAATATTCTTATAGTATTGTGTGTGGTGATTAGTGACCATTAATCGATATTTATTTAGGAATCGTGAGATGAGGTCTGGTGTGATGTAGGTTTCAAAAATACATTTTCTTTATCGTGCCAATGTTTCGACCTTTATTGAGATCATCTTCAGGGCCTGGGATTTACAAACATTGTTTACATATAACAATTACATTTAGGATATGGAAAAGTGAATTTATACAATGTAACATATATTTTTTATATATTCAATCAAAGTGTTTGTCTTCTGTGTAATTGTGCCATTCTTGCGTGTCGTGTCAAGAGTGCCAGTGAGATTTTGCTATTTTGTGTTTATATACGTTGAAGTTTGAAGGGGTGGGGAAGGATGTCGGTATAAAAAAGACGATGATCTCAAAAAGATCGAAACGTAGGGACTATAAAGAAAATATTTTTCAGAAACCTACATCACACCAGACCGCATCTCACGATTTCTACAAAAATACTTATAGTATTAATTATACTCAATGCAACATTATATATATATATATATATAAGTTATGTTTCGAGTCCGAGTTTCTTCTTTTTTAAAAACAACTTTATTTAAAAATAGATACAAATTCAACGATATGCCCTCGGTGAATTGTTTAAGTATCAAAAGAAGCTCAAAGACTGGTTTTACATTTTTCCCTGGCTCGCNTATATATATATATATATGAAACATTGTAAAAATTATACTCACAAACTGAAGGCACAATATTTCAAAACTTAGATACGATGATAAATTAACGAATTTTTAATTGTTTAATTACGTCTTTTTATTGGTGTGATTATTATTCTAATTATTGTAGGAAAGAAGAACAGTAAGTAAAGAATGGACAAAAGTTGAGGGGTGTGATTTGGTTTCTTTGAGTCTGATTCTCTAGTTTTTTGAAACTTTTTTCCAAACTGGATTTTGGAGCGATTTACAAGCGTCCATAAAAACAGTCGATAAACAAGAGGGATTAACTGAAATAATAACGATATCCGCTGCATAACAAAGGAGTACTGTTTAGGATTGAAAAGAGAATAGGGCCTTTCGGAACACCCGCTTAGGGATCGTATATGGGAGAGAGGGATGTCCGGATTCGTACTTGAAAGTACCTCTCGGAAATACAAGAGTTTCGGAAGTTTTAATAAAGGATAATTCAGCAGATCAAGTCCTAATGATACACTCGACATTTAGCTGTCATCTGCATTCCTTCCAATGCAATGATGTAACTATCTTGTGGCTCTGTTGAATGCGAATTGATGGGATGAATGTTACTGGAGCTTTCAAGGATGGGAAATAGTTATTTGAAGAGGTTTGTTTTAATGGAATTTGCCAAGTAATTAGAGCAAACTGATTGACCGAATGAAATAGGGGTATATTGATGTATTTGAGTTTTTGGAATCAATTTTATGTCTGATAATTTCAATTTGATTAGGAAGTAGTTAGTTCTAAGGAATGAGTTGTATATAGCGGTAAGGAAGTTTTTATTAAGATTTGGAAGGTTGTTATGGTGATTAGGTCAAACCGGAGTATGTTTTTATCATGAGGTGAAGCTTAGACCGTTGCTTTACAAAAAGATTCATATATCGTGGGGTGATATTGGACCGTAAACTGACCTACACTCCCCATGTCAGTGACAAAGTAAACAAGAGCAAATCGGCTATCCGAGTACTTTTCTCTCTGCTCTAGTCTAGCCTGTCGCCTGCCAATAAGTTTCTTCTGTACAAGGTGGTGGTCAGACCCATGCTCCCTGTCCCTCCTGGGGCCTGACATGCAGGACTAATGTCGCTAGGCGGGGGCCGTGGTAGCCGAGTGGTTAAGGCGTCAGGTATTAATTTTGAATATATTCCTGAGTATACCACTTTGGAATAGAACGATTTGTCCATTTTGGTTTTATTATATCGTTATTCCATTTTACAGTTAAGTATTGCTGATATGCTTTAAAAGTATTAGAGTGATTAGAAAAATCAATTTGTAAATAGTCTGATTTAGTGCAATTGACGAATGGTGTCATATTATTATCGTCGATTAAATGCGAAGAATATTTAAGTAAGTTGCTGATTAATTGTTGAGTTTTATGTTCCTAGTATATTCCGCGGTCGAGGGTTCGATCCCCACCGTCGCCTATTGACTTTTTTTCTGAGCCTAAGGGGACCGGTGGCCGCAATTGAAAGAAATTGACACATCACTCATCAATGGAAGGGGTTGGATCAGATCTCAGTGACCCTGAATTTGGTCCCAACCCCCTTGAAAAATGAGTTTCTTCGATGGAAGAACACCGGCACACGGGGGGTTCAAATTCACACTCGTGTTGCGATCCCCCAAAAATGGAGCCAGGGATAAAATACAATAAGCTGCAGTGCTCAGGAAGGAACTCTTCCAATTCCTGGTATCCGTTGTTTAAAAAAAAATGTCGCTAGGGAACAGGTTGTGCAGAACAAGTTCCTGAGGCTTGCGACGGACACTCCCGGAACTACACAATGCGACAACCATTTTCTTGGTGCTGGAATACATTAGATATGCAACTATTAACTTTTTTAAACAGTGCGAAGCTTGTACCAGGACGAACTAAACCCTATTTTGTTGAAGGCAACCTCACCACAGTCCGTTATATCCAAGAAATTATCGACGAATATCCCTGAAACCAGGATCACATTGGCAGTGATTGCCGATTTCTGGGTGACAATGCCTGACCTCATAGAGGCGGAGTTGTTAATCCATGTGTAGAAAACCTGGGAATTTCTCATCTGCCCCTCCCCCTCCCCCATTGATTCCTCAGTCCTCAATCCCATTGAGCGCATGTGGAATGCTTCCCAGAGAATGTTTTCGTTCACCATCCGCAGACAGTTGACCTACAACAACTGACTGCAGCGTTGCAAGATCTATGAAATGAAATTCCTTATGAAATTAGTGACAACCTTACTAACAGTATGCCTAACGGGTGCACAGAGGTTTCAGATAACAGAGGACATTAAACACGGTATTTTTTGTTTTAACAAAATTATTGTCCAATAAACAAAATTATGGAATTAAAATATTTTATTTTATTATTTTTTAATATTTCTTAATTAAATTTTCCTTCAGCAAAAAAGATAATAATTTCTAATAAATTTTATTAAAAATAAAATAAAAAAGGGAAAGTAAAGATTTCAAAATTGTAATATCCCTAGTCATTTTTGAGCAGTTTATTTTGAGTTTTTTCTATTGATAAGTAAAAAATTGATAGAAGGTGCCATAATCGAATATTATTTTTATGTGCAAATGTACAACAAAAGAGGATTGTAATTCAATTTTATTTCAATTACATGAAAGGAATTTATTTAAGAGCGAGTAAGCTCTTTTAGGGGAATTGATAGTAATAATATATCAAGACGATCTCCGATTTCCCATTTTTCGTATCGCATTAATTTTGAGATAACAAGATTTAAGTTTATAAACTGGGTGGTGTAACGGAATACTTAAAAACTGCGGAGTGGCTTTTTCAGAGTAAATCGACTCTCTTTCGTAAAAACTGGAAATTGCCTTTTATTTATAGTCTCAACAACACTTATCAACCCCCCCCGCACAGCCAATTGCCTTGTATTCCTTGTAATGATTGCCGTCAAACGCCTTTCCTCTTGCATTTTATTATATTTCGATAAGTTTATATAACAAGATTTTAAAAATTATTATACAACACTTTTAAAAAGTTTATAAAAGAAATCTTTTTCATGGATGAAGCTAGGGAAAATGAAAATACGCCTGTTTACTATGCGCTGGAGGGCCGTAACTGTTAAAACCAATTGTCTCCATTTCCTCCTTACTTGGATAAGAAACATAAAATTCTCTTTTAGACAGGTCTTCATTATTGTTCATTTTGTCCTTCTGTTTCACGTTATTACGACAAGCAGCATGCACAACGCGCCAATGTACGATCTTTGAAAGAAATGACGTATTAAACAAATATTATTGTTGCTACGAAATGTGGTTTGGAAATTACAAAATCACCCTTGTGGAAAATCCATTAATTAATAATACGAGGAATTGCTGTGTTGGGCGTATTTGGTGATGGACAGGAAAATTATTGGGTGAGTTGAAGTCATTCGTTAATTATTTTCTGGCGCCCCATTTTTTTTATAACCAAGAGTTGATTAATCTAGCTTTATTTAATTATTTGCATTTAATTAATAGCTACAAGTTTAAAAAAGTCAAAAATTGGACAAAAATGTATTTAGACATGTTATAAATCTTCTGTTTCTTAACAATATTTTGCAAATTCAATCTTTTCATGACGGTATTGTTTTATATTTACCATAAAACTTGCAGGTATTATTATTTATTATTCCAAGACTCTCTGGCAAACTCTAAAGAATATTTTTTATACTGCTCCACTTTGACTTTAATCTTTTTACTTTCCCAGTTCATCTATACAGATTTCCCTAAGGAATTTGATAGAATCGATCACTATATGTTATGGTTAAAACATAGTCTGAGGACGGCGGTGGCCGAATGGACGGATCGCACGACTCGCTTTTGATACGCTAGCGGCCCTCGGTTCAAATCCCCGCACATCCATGGCTTTTTAATTGATAAACAAGTGTTTGAAGTGGTTTGGCCCCTCGTCCGCGACACCCAACGACCTTCTCCACGAGAGGAATTACTTTCGTTTACTGTAATTTCTAGCATTTGTTAAAAGGTTTTTTGTCATATTTATCCGACTAGTTTTCACTCTCATTTTTTCCTTTTGTACAAGACTATCAAATAACCGGAGGTCAAATTTCCCGACGATATGCCTTTGCGTTTCAGAACTTCTTCTCCAAAGAAGGAAAAGGGTTTTTCAAAACGTATGGTGATTAGTGACTGTTAGTCTATGATTATTTGAAAATCGTTCAACGTTTGGATCTTTGTGTGTGGTGATTAGTGACCGTTAATCGATAATTATTCAGAAATCGTGAGATGCGGTCTGGTGTGACGTCGGTTTCAGAAAAACATTTTCTTTATCGTGCTAACGTTTCATATATCATTACATTACATTCCATACATCAAATGTTTTTCACATACTCTAATTGTCCAACAAGTTAGCTTTCCTTTTCCTATTTATCCCTTTCTATATAATCCTGAAAGGATAATCTGCCCGAACCATTACCAACACATTTTTTCCCTTCGTCGGCTCTTTTCACCTCAAAGAAGCCGACGCCTTATACAAAAATGTCTTTTCTATACCGACTTCCTTCCCCACCCCTTCAAAATCCAACATATATAAACATAAAACAGCAAATCCCACTGGCACTCTCGACACGACACGCAAGAATGGCACAATTACACAGAAGACAAATACTTTCAGTGAGTAGAAATATTTTGATTGAATATAAAAAATATATATTGCATTGTATAAATTCACTTTTCCACATCCTAAATGTATTTGTTAAATTTAAACGATGTTTGTAAATCCCAGGCCCTGAAGATGATCTCAATAAAGATCGAAACGGTGGCACGATAAAAAAATTCACTAATTTCGTGGTCCGCTTGACCAATTAATACATTACAATTAATTAAGGTTTTTAGTTGAGATAAAAAAGTGAATGGCACGAGCGGGATTCGAACCCACGATCTTCGGCTAGATACGCCGCTGCTCTACCACTTGAGCTATCGTGTCCTCGATCCACTCGGACACTAACTTCCCATCTCAACCCCTCCATTTGAATTTTCCCATCCACGTCACTTTCTCACTCCAGGTTCATGCATTGTTTCCTGTGACCCCTCCCAACCCTTGGCAACTAGGGGGGGGGGGGGTCCGGGCGCAAAATGGGGTTGGCAACCTCTCTAAAGCACAAGCTGTACTCATTTCGGCCACGGGTCGGCATGGGGCGGCGGGTGCCTTATCCGTGGCACACGAGGGTTAGGGTACCAGATCCTGTCTGCATAGACGGGGGAGGGTGCATAACCATCTGTACTTAGGGGTAATAGAAATGTTCCAAGGTTCAGCCCCTGTTTCAATGTGAATGGAATCGACCGTGGTGAGACCCCTGGCGGGTACATAGAGAAGAGGCTGCCTTCCATCTATAACTTTCGTACGAAACTTGCGTATGACCATCGTTATTCACCAGGCCTCACGGGATACGGCGGATCGTTCAGCAGCTTATAAGGGTTGACGACGCAGGCAGCACTATGATTACACTGAAAAGTCCCTCGAATGCGTGAGTAGTGGCGGATGGGAACGGATAGGGAATCGGTTGCTCCTACTCGAGATTGCTTTGCACGAGGTGTAGGCTGAGCTCGATTGGAGGCTTTTACCGTAGGCTGTACTCTTCTAGTGGGTGGTTAGGAATTCCATTTTAAACAAAACCGCGGCCGGGGCGGATCCGGTAGTTTCTACGGTAGGGAAGCCCCACTACTCTGGGAGGTAGAGTGGCCTTCTCTATCTAGGGAGGCTGATGTATTTCGGCTTAGGTAGCTCTATGCGAGCGGCATACGGTTCGATGCTTAATGCAGACCCGACCACTCGGAATGGGCAAGCGGAGAGCGAGGTTGACTTGGCCCCTCGGGGCTGAGCTGCTTCTACACCAACGCTGCCTCAGTAAACCCCTTCTGTCGTATGCGGAGGTGCGTCAGCTCTCTTCTTGAGAATCAAAACGTCCGATATGGCCTGAAGGCTAGGTGCCGACGTTAAAGATCCTCATTGTCCTTTTAAGGCCGATCGAGTATACGGGAAAACAATGTTCTAAGTCTGTTTGGAAAACGAATTATTATGCTATACTTAAATCTGTCTCCACTGGACGATTTTTGCCCAGGATCTATAGTTATTTAATTATCCATGAACAGATTGTTGTATTATGCAATTATCGGTTACACACAAGTAATAGGTTTCCCCTGGTGTTCCACAAGTTTCTCATTTCGGTTCACTCTTATTTAATATACAATATTTCATCAACGATCTTCTTTCCATTCTAAACTACTCACCTCCTCTTAACTTTGCTGAAGATTTAATTTTTTAAACCATTATAGACGATTGATTTTTTCTTCAATCTGACTTAAATGCTCTCTACCATCTGGTCTTTAGCGAACCACCTTCTTAATATTAATAAATGATATGTGAGTTTTTACCGAACTAGTAACCTCTTTACAATCTTACTCAAAATCTTATTCGTCAAATTCAATCTTAAAGTACAGCGCTACTCGACCCTGGACAGTACTGACAGTAATTGACGTATATCTCTAGCACACTAGATATTTTGTTTTTATATTTTAATAAAATTCTTTTTATCTTACCTCAACGTAAATGAATCCGGATAAAGACCTAGAGAAATGTTTATAAATTTGGTAGTAAATTATTAATAGTTGATTTTAGCAAATGCTGATCAACAGCTCTAACGAGAATCGGTAAATCGTTTAATGACAAATTCCCCGGTAAAACATCTGAATTGGCCGCCAAACGTGGAGTCCCACAAGATTTATGAGTATGTAAGGATTTACGAGACATGAACCATCACTGCCAACTATCCATTTATCGGCGTATTTAGTCAGTTTTGTTGCACATAAATAAACAATAACAAAGAAAAAACGTATTTATCTATCTGTATTTTAAAATTACAAAGAGTACATAATTCTATGTGGATAGTTATTTTCAACACATAATGTTTAATTTGTTTGCAATATGGCTCGAGCCTTATATCGATCTTGCATAAGATGTTCAGCCAAAAGCACAAAAGCAATGAGATTTGATTGTTTTAAAAACTGTTCTCCATTGCAACTCCTAACTTATTACAGTATACCTTGAAATCTCGACTGACCTAGTTTTTCTATTTACCTTTAGGAACAACGTCAACTAAGTACCTAATAAAATAGCGAATTATCCTTCGAATAGTTTTCCCAGAATCACAGCTCGTGGGATCATCAATCGGCACTATAATTGGTACAATCTCTGGAATACCTATTAGATCTCATTCGACAGAAGTGAAATTCTCCTTGGATAATCCCAATTCTTGGGCAGATCCCTAATATAGAATTATATCGAATGTCAAATCCAACCGCCAGATGTTTACTTAAATGGACTTATCCTTCGTTTTATTTTCTGTTATAGAAAAATATGTAGGATCTTTAATGTCGCTAGAAGGGAAACGGGATGATCTCACTCCCAGCTTTTTTTGTTCTTTAAAATCAAAGACGAACTACTGTTTTTAAACTATAATCAACGTTCTAATCAAGGATATCTTGGGTGCCAGGGCACAGGGGAATTTTGGATAACGAGGAAGCAGACAAACTGACCAGAGGAGGATCTGCAAGTCCATACATAGGTCCCGAACCTATACATGGGATAACAAAAATAAATATTGAATCCTCCATCGCAGAATGGATCCAAACAAAACAAAAGGAGAAGTGGATAAACTCTAGCGGTTCTAGACATAGTAAACATATGATGAAACAACGCTCACCAAGATTGGCAAAAACACTGCTGCAATTGGAAAGGGCCAAACTCAGAGGAATGGTAGGACTAACCGGTCACTGGCATCTGAGAAAACATCTACACAACATGGGTATATACAGCGATGATCCTGCAGATTATATAATGAGGAGGAGGATACAGCCACTCATATCATCTTTGAATGCGAAGCAACATTGAGGTTTAACCTAACCTACGGAAAAGATTTAGGGAATCAAATTGCAGCAGCGACAGTCAATGACCTGATACTTCGAAGAAGAAGGATCGAGTCTATTGACTGAACTAAGGAACTAGGAAGGTACAATAAGCCAGAAGGCTGCAGTGCCTGGGGAACACAAACCCCGCTTCCTGGTATCCTTTCCACCATAACATACCATACCATACCAGGATGATAAACTCAACCTATGTACTTCATCCCCCTACGACCTCAACAATAATTATGACGAATTTTTTTTAGCATAATTTCTTACAAGCAGTAAATTATGCCATTATCAAAGAAGATTATCATCTTATAATGAAAGCTTATTATATCATTTTATTGCCGATGTAAAACACCACTAATGTTTATATTTTACATTATTTGTGCAAATGTTTATAGTCTTGACAGACGGCAATGAGCCAGATTTAAATTACTATGTAAAAATAGATATTAATATTTCTTTAATAAAGTAATATAATTTTTATTACACTGTTTTTTAAATTTGTTTAACTTTCAAGGCTTTACGATCTTAACACCAGTGGCCAAAACAGCGTTTGCCTATACCAGGATGATAAAAACAACGAATGTCCTTCATCACCCAGCAATCCTCAACAAGATTTAAAACGCATTTTTTTAGCAAATTTCTTGCAAACAGTAAATTATGCCATTATCAAAAAAAATATTATCTTATAAAGAAAGCTTATTATATCATTTTATTGCCGATGTAAAACGCCACTAATGTTTATATTTTACATTATTTGTGCAAATGTTTATAGTCTTGACAGACGGCAATGAGCCAGATTTAAATTACTATGTAAAAATAAATATTAATATTTCTTTAATAAAGTAATATAATTTTTATTACACTATTTTTTTAAGTTTGTTTAACATTCAAGGCTTTACGACCCCTGCAAACCTCAACAAGAATTATCACGGATTTTTTTTACCATTGCCAATGAAGATTATCATTTTACAAGTAGAGCTTATTATATTATTTTATTTCCAAAATTTTCACAATTCAAACGCAAATTTTTCATTAGTTTGTGCAATAAAGCCAAAATAAAAATAATTCTAAGATAGATCCAGTGAAGAATTATCCACTGAGTATCGGGCGATGGCAACATTTCGGGTTTTTTATACTTAAAAAATGAAACACGAAAGGATAAAACAGAGACGATTATCAGACCAGGATGATTGGAACGACCCTTTATCACACCGTAACCCAAATTAGAAAGCTCACAAAAAAATTATTCATTTTTTACTGAATATATTCGACAATTATATAATTACTTACTCCTTGTTGCTAGAGCTTATACAGGGACTTGGCTTCCTACGAAATGGTAGTCTAAGACAGTCAATTTTCTTCTTCATTGCGTAATGTTCTCTTCCACTTCATCAACAACAATCTGGACCGTCCTATACGCTTTCTACCCTCAGGATGGCCAACCTCGTGGTGTTTTATATCCATTCTCATCAGGTCAGAGCAGTCTTCCTTTTTTATTATTACCACTGTTTTATTACCTTTAAAGATCCATCACATCAATGTTCATCTGTCTAGGTACATTTTCTACTAAGTAACACTTTTTTCCTACAGGCTTAGTTTCCCACTCGTAGACCGAATCCCAAAAATGTATAACACCACTGGTCTTAAAATATTTTTCAAACGAGTTTTCGTTTTCCTTAATAAAATTTTGTTAAGCGATGTTTTTAATAGTGCTGCTAAGCATCAACTTTTTGCAAGAAACTATGTCCCGGTTGATCGCATTCTTCGCTAAAAAATACTTGCAGCTTTCAACGCATTGAGAACGTTTGCTTCTTCGCGATGAGATCTATGATCGCCCAAGCTCGACGGGCCGTTAGCTTATATTTCTTCGTTTCTTCATTCACCTTCAGACCATATTCTTCAGCCCCCACTGTCAATTATTGAATGAATCTTTTAAAGCTGTTTGCGACGACTCCGTCAAAGCTCTATCATGCGAATGCCTCGTAATCTGTCGGCCATTTACACGTCCTTCTAGATTTTCAGCTCAAGTATTCAATTAAATAGTATAGGGGACGCCGGATAACCTTGCGACAACCCCACGTTTACCGCAAACTTTCAGGAGATCCCGTCTTCAACAGCCACCGTTCCTTTGAAAACTTAATTACTTCATTAAAAACATATTATAATTAGAGTTCAAAGCTTTACAACGCAATTAAAACTTTAAAAGCCAAAACAGAGAAAATACACTGAAAAAGAAATTTCTTCTGTGAGACCAGACGTCAACTAGAATTCTCTCAAAAATTTATTGTTAGTTATATTCTTCTCAACGGGAATTCTCCTTTATTCTGTTATATTTGTTCTACGAGTAGGTCATAAATCGAAAAAATTACTATGAGGTAATCAAACATCCTCATATTAATATCTTTTCATGTTTTTTTATAAATAAATCGCCAATTTATCAGTCGTTGTGGAATAAAACTGAAAGTAAAGTTAAAATGGATTATGGAGAAGAAGAACGGTTCCGGTATTGACAGAGATTCGTGTTCTGATGTTTGAAAAGATACTTTTTCTCTAGGAGAGTCTCTATATTACATCTGGGCTAAACGACATAAGGTTACTAAATAAATATAAATCGATAGCCTGAAACAAACATAGGGAAAACCGTCGGAAAGGTTGTTTTCTATTCATTCAAATTCTAAAATATTTAAAGAAGTTTTGTTTGTCATTGTCGGATCCGTCGTGTTTTAAGTCACCTAACTTTCGTCCAGCATACATCAACCCATGAATTTGAATACTGAATAACACATTTCAGTCGCACCAATACCCTTTATTTTATATATTTTCAAACTCTTCAAATGGCATTTTTTTCATAACCTAATGTTATAAGTAATTGATTCAATCATATGGAAAAAAAACATTTACGCTTAAGCACGAGTGAAACCGTACAAACATAAAACATCGATTTCGGACTAAATTCTAAATTGCGAACATGTCAAACCGCCTTTCACAATTGATTACCTCTGCAGTAAGTAAACACACGTTAAAGTTTAACAATTGTAAATTTTCGCTTTCACGCTGATGAGTTTCATTATTTTAACACTCGGTAACAACGCTACTGCATGAGTTTGTTAAAAAAAATACGTCACCAAATAGAAAAACCTTATGGATGCAATTTCCTGGCAATATTTTTAAATGCTGAACACTCTAATTTCATTCTTAGCAATTTAATTTTTTGATCAGTTTTTAAATCACACGTTCTTTTTCCATCTGACAATATAGCGTGGAATTTATTTACCCATGTTACTTGCAACGATATTGTTAATCTATTGTGAAATTGTTGAAAATTATGACAAGTTGCGTTATTTAATGTGAATTGGTATTTCTTAAGTTAAAAAGCAAAGACAGTAGTATATTTTTTATTTGCTGAACCGGCATTGAGTCATTTATTGGGTCCGTCTTCACACTGTTGAACTATCAAACCAGGTTCAGCAAGAGTTCGCCGATGTAGACCAACATCCAGAAACAACTCTATTTTATTTATTTATTTATTTTTTGTACAACATAAAAAGTAAAAAAAAAAGTTGAATTGTTACAATCAATGTGGAGTTGGAAAAAGTATGTACAAAATGAAATGAAAGAAAAATTGGAAATAAACTACATTAAATTCAAAGAAATTTCATAACTAATAGCTTCTGAACCTATAACATAAACATAAGCAAACAATAATAGTTATTAGACATAAATAATTACTTAAAATATAATACCACAGTGATAAAATTGTCCTCAAAAGCCACTAGAATGAAAAAGCAATAAAGACAAATTACAATGAGGAAAATAGTGATGTGTAGAAGGAGGTGCCGCATATGGCTTGAGCATATGAAAACAGCTGTAGCGGCAGCGGAGGATATGGATGTTGATTGAAAAGGTCGGGGAAGATTCGGTCCAGAAGGTAGTTGATTTCCTTTGTGTGTCCTGAATATTTGGTTGTGACTATTTGGAATTCTGTTTTGTACATAATATTGTGGTATCGTCGTATTGGTCGTTGAAATGGATTGGAAGGTTAGTAGTATAAATGGTTTACAAGATGAGACCAAGGGTGTTCCCTTGTGGGAATCCCTTTCCTTCAAAAGTCTGTACCTTATTGTAGCACTAGGAAGCAGCAGGATTAGGAAATAAGGATTAAATAGGAAAAGTTGTAGTTTGTAAACTTGTGATCAATTAAAAGAAATGGATTCACCGTCTATCAAGCTAAGTCCAGCAAACTTTAAGTCAAAAGTGGACGATAATTGCTGCTCATTGATTTTAGTATGTCCATTTTACCATTTTTTGAAGTATGTGGCAGCACAGATTGCAGAACAATACAGAGTAACTGACATTATCAAGTAATTAAAAAGTAAGAATTCTGTAATAGTTTTTTAGGGATTCATGCATTTCCTGTGACTTGTAAATGTGTTATTGTGCTATTTAAATAGTTCGGATTTAAATCGTTCGATTTCTGAGATTTTATATTCTGAATGTACATACAGACAGCTGTACAAAGCTGTCTTCCTTTCTTCTTCTACTGCCTAACACTAATAAATTATAAAAACGCACACTGGCACGAAGGTGGGCGGTGGGAGACTCGAACGACGTAAAAATTGTGTGTTATTCAAAGTGTACGAGCTTTCAAGTATTTGAACAAGATAAATGAATTAAAAATTTTGGTTTTCCCGCCTCATCCAAACTTGTCCCTTTATCTACTGAGGATTTTGTGGATAATTAGCACGTGATAAGTAAACAAACGTCTCATCTAAATAAACATTGCAAAATAGCACAGTTGCGTCACGAAACTCGACTGTCACACACCTAACACCATGAATGGTTTATGTAAACAGCCCTGTTGTCTATTGATGTGAGACATAAAAGTTCATGTTGCCTTAATTTTTCTTCATTAAACACATTACATCTCACACAAAAGATATCATTAAATGCGCTTACAGTACATTTTTTTATTTATAGCAAGGTTATTTTAACTATGCTACTTTTATAATTTTCAGGATTCCCTTCTTTTGAGAAGGAGGTACTCCCAACATCTACTTGACCATTCTGCAAAAATGGGAGCGATGCAGATGTCAACCCAAAACGGAAATTTTACCGAATCAAAAATGGTATTAATTTATAAAATACTACTCTGAAGATATGTTTGTTGATCGACCTGCAGATAATCTATGTAGAGTTTCAATCTTCGTAGAGGTCATTAGACAGGTGAAGAAAGAAGAAGACTAATTGTTGGGTTCACCAAGCTTTCGGCAACTTATAGTACCATCATCAAGTCTTATTTATTAAAAATTAAAATAAATCATATACAATTAACAATTAACAAAATAAAACAATATACATACTTTTCCAAGAGTGCAGAAAACGAATAATATTGAAAAACTATTGTAAAAGCGTTTTGGTTTTAAGGTTATGAAGCATATGGCCAGCAAACTACATTTTACATGGTGAAAATAGACAATTTTATATATATGTCTATTTTCACCATGTAAAATGCAGTATCCTGGCCACTCTTGGGAAAGTATGTATATTGTTTTATTTTGTTAATTGTTAATTGTATATGATTTATTTTAATTTTTAATAAATAGGCCCTGATGATGGCACTATAAGTTGTCGAAAGCTTGGTGAAACCAACAATTAGTCTTCTTCTTTCTTCCCTGTCTAATGACCTCTACGAAGATTGAAACTCCACATAAAATACTAGTGTTAGTTTATGAAAATTATTAATCACATCACTTAAGAATTTTGTCCTCATAATTTTTCTTATCAGAGATAGTTTTATTTTCTCGTATATACCATTGTCTAAACAAGGCAATACTGCACTATTAAAGATAGTGTACAATGGAACAAGAAAATGTTACCCCTTTTTTTATGGCTGTTTCTATGTTTTAGCAAGAGATCGGTTCGAGTTGGGACACACCCTCTAACAATGATCCTAATGATTCTTCATGGCAACTATCAGCAGAGAAAGACTACGGAGTTACTCCAAACATGAATTCCACTCAATGGAGTTGCATGAGCGTGGCTGGAGCATCGAAAGAAGTTGAATATGCATCTAGAGATCTACCTTTGTCGATACAGAGTGTCTTTAGAAATCGATCGATCGGCAGCCATAAGGAAAAAAGTAACGACACGGTAACAAAGCAGGCGGTGAAAATAGCTTCTTATGAGGCTGCGTCGCCAGCTGCGAGCGGGCAAATATCACACAAATCGTCTTTATACAAAAAACTAGCAAATAAGCATATGCCTATCAACGCGATGAAACAGACGTACGAAATTACAAAGGACTCTTGTCAAGAATCAGTCGAATCTTTGAAACGGCATTCTGACGACATTAACGACGAAGTTAACAAACTGATAGCGGCTGGTAAGCAAGATGAAATTTCGAAGCGCAGGACCCCGGCGAAGGGCGAGTACCCTGAGGAGAAGGTTACGTCTCCTTTATCGATTTTGTCGCGGAAAAGTAACTCGATGTGCAACATGGAAAAAGAAATGAATCCACCCAATTTTCACAATCTGGTCGCACGTAAATCGCAATCGAAAATCGCACAATTGAGCTCGGAGGACTGGCCGTTGCCAGAGAGCCGTAACTCCCAAAGATTCCCGTGGGACGGCTCGACGTCGATGGTAAAAGAGAAAACCACTAATCCGGAAAATGAGATGCTTTATCAAACTTACGATCCAAACTTTTCATTTAAACTGGACATGTAGTGTCAGTTAATAACAACCTTTTTCAATTGTCTCTGTCCTATTTTTTTCCCAATACAGAATATAAAACCTTAATTTTGATTGTAAACTATGGAAGAAAAAAATACCATCATATTACTTAAAATCAGAATTTCGGTCGGGTGACTGACTTTAGTGTGATAAGTTGTTGCTGTTTTTTCTTTACATTCACGCTTCTTTTTTTAAATAATTTATTTTCTGTTTTAATCTGCAGCCATTTGAGTGTCTAAATGTGGCTACCGACTTTCACCAGGTAAAATAGGGTATTTGATATTATTTTTACAAATCTCACTCTGACTTAAGATTCCTCATTTCCCAGATCTTTAAAATTAATGAAGCAATTCTACACTTACATTGTTATTACATTTAATTAATTAAGGTTTTGAGTTGAGATAAAAAAGTCAGTGTCACAAGCGGGATTCGAACCCACGAACTTCGGCTTAATACGCCGCTACTCTACCACTTGAGCTATCGCGACTTCGATCTCCTCGGGCACTAACTTCCCATCTCAACCGCAACTTTTTGAATTTTCCTTCCCTTGTTATTACATATTTTAAGTACAAGGATCGGGGCATCGGTGGCCGCAACGGTTTAGTCTTTGACACGGCGCTCATCACTGTGAGGTAAAGGTCCCGGGTTCGAATCCAGCGGCCCTGCATTCCAAAGCGACATACTTACAAATGGATTTTTGTTCAGAAACACCGGTACCCTGAGGGTTTATATGACCTCTGCTGTTGCAAACCCTCGTAAAAAAACTATAAGGATCAATTTTAAAAGACATTTACATAATAAACTGATGACAAAGAAAAATTATATTATTAGTTTGATAATATTGATTATTATAGGTAATGGAAAGCTATCGGTTGAGCCTAATAATGAGTAAGTTAAAACTGTCCTCAATTGTCTAAGTTTTGAATGAAGTTATGATATTCTTTTGAGAGGAGGATCAATCCTCGTTGGATCAACGCCCGATTCTGTGAGTCGGAACGTTTCAGGTTGTACGCAACTGACCGAAATCATGATAACCATTAACATCTTTCGCCTGAAAGCCTGCCTAATTTTTGCGATAACCCATTAGAGAATAAGTGAGCGCTCCGTGTAATCCAGCAGTGAGAACTAATAGGCCTGGAGAGAAATAACGTCGGAATATGGACGAGGGGAATGAATATTCCACCCGGTGGAAATATTCCGTTTTGGCCCAGGGTAACTAAGTTATGACAAATCTCTTCCTCCTAATCGCGCTCAGACGGCGAAAGTAAATTGTTAGAATATTTCAACACGGCTTTGTTAGTCTGAGGTTCTTCCCTCTTGTCTCTTCATTATCAAAGAACACAATTACAATTCCATAAATGACTTTTACTAATTTTTGAAGTTATTGTATTTTTTTTGTTCGGCTTTAATATTGACACACTTGGACTGAATTTTGACGTGATTAAAGTAAACATTTGAACATTTCTGGAACTGTACAACCCACTATTACGTTCATTACAGCACTGATTTGTATGGACACTCCCGAAATAAGGCATTTTGTTTAGACAGGTTTTTTTCCCCCCTACAATGGTTCGCAACGCAGAGGTTATATCAACCTTCGGGGTGCCGGTGTTTTTGAAAAAAGCCCATGTGTAAGTATGTTTGGATTCGAAGCCGGGACCTTTAACATACAGTGATGAGCGCCGTGTCAACGCCTAGACCGTTGCGGTTACCGACGCCCCTAGTTTTTACAGTTTTGAAATCTATTTAGTGCATAAATTACCAAATCATAAATACATTATTAAAATTTCAATTAATTATACTTTCTCATTTCAACCTGATAAAAAGTATAATTAATTGAAATAATTAATATGAAATTATGGCTGCTAAACACATACGGTTTACACCAACTTTATTTATTTTTTTTAGGTTATTTTTATCTTGATAATAAAGTGCCTTTTTATTTTTTGACACGTCGTTTTGGAACGAGTTTCAACGAACTCTATATGGAGAAAGTCAGGTTAGACGAATCTGCAATTTCTTTTTTTTTGTAATTGCATTCATTCTATTCAGTGCATGGAGTACTCAATATTCTTCCATCGACTTGCATACAATAACAAACTAATCTTATTGCGGTCGATGGTATTTTTTATAAATATTTCGCCAAAGCTTGAGGGGCGATGGGTTTGCTATTGCACCACCAGCCCCTCCCCATTCACTCTAATAAATACACTCACTCAAGCAATATCTATTGTTTACCCATTTACTATTTATTTACCCCCATTATTATATTAAGAAAAAAATACTAATTTTATATTTCTACTTACTAACTCCTAATCAATTTTTAAAAAAATATTGTAGAAGGGTAGATTAAAAATTAATAAAAACGGAAATTTACATTGTGTTTACTTTAAATTTATTACTTATTTACTAACTTGATTTACGATAATTACAATAATTAAATGCAATTGTAAAAGGATTATTTCACATATAAATCTATATACCAAAATATGTTTTTAAAACATATTGTTAAAATAAATCAAATTTGACTGTATGGTAAAATTTGTTTAACTAGTTATAAATTCAGTATTTATTACCATATTTACCACTTATTAGCAATTATTTTCTGAATTAATCACAAAATTATTATGTATTTAACGATTATTTATGATTAATACAACCAAAAAACCGCGTCGGAGCCGTAAAACCAAAAGGCCGTAAAGGTCAACAATGAAATTCCTTTGTGCTGACCTAGATTATGCCATAAAATGATTTTTTATTACATTTATTTGTTATTTACAACTACAAGTGATGTATTAAGTAAATAAGTTCGTATATGTTGAATTATCATTTGAGGCTCTTGTAGGAGATGTTGCCCAGTGGTAACACTCCTCCACACTGATATCTTGTTCAGTCTTCACACAATGAGAAGGTCTGGGGGCCACTTTCGCTTCAATCGTCTTGGAGGATTCTCAGGTAGGGTTGGAAGTGATAAATGCCGTACGAATAGATTACTGTGTGTGTTCAGTGATTGATGAAATTTTTTATATCGGGTTTTGATGAGTTCATGTACAAACGGGATGTGTAGGTCTTTGTGGATAGTGTAATTTGAAACGTAAAAAGGAGCATTTATAATTTGACGGAGAATTTTAGATTGGATTGATTGGAGACGCTGGGAATTGGAATCCTTGCTTGAGCCCCACACTTCACAACCGTAGGCCCAGAGAGGTCTAATCATTGTCTTGTAAATTAAAAGTTTATTTTCAAGGTCTAATTTTGATCGTGAGTCGAGTAGTCTTTTTAACAATTTATAACGTCGGTTTGTTTGCTGTCTTTTCAGTCTTGTATGGGGATTCCAAGTCAGTCGTTTATCCATGAAAAGTCCAAGATAACGCACAAGGTCAGTGGTAGGCAATGGAATTCCATTTATACTCACCGCAGGACAGACATTTTTACGTAAGGTAAAATTGATCTTTGTGCTTTTTGTTAGGTTTACCTTTATTCTCCACTTTGTGAACCATATTGTTAATTCATTCAGGTGTTGTTGTAAGTGTTGAGTGTTAATTGAGGGGTCCGAATTGCGAGTAAGAATCGCTGTATCATCAGCGAATGTGGGTGTCGAAATGTTAACGTGTGTAGGAATATCTGCAGTGTATATGGAAAATAGAAAAGGGCCAAGTATGCTTCCCTGAGGAACACCCGCCCTTATGCGTATATAAGGTGAGAATTCAGTTCCCTGACGGACTCGACAAAATCGATCTGTCAGATAAGATCTCAGTATAAGATAATACGTATGAGGGAGGATGTTCCTCAGTTTCCAAAACAAGCCCGAGTGCCAGACTCGATCGAAGGCCTGTTCTAAATCAAGAAAGACACCCAAGCAATGCTGTTTTTGTTCGAGGGATGAGGCTATATTGTCAGCAACACGATGTAATTGTTGAGTTGTCGAGTGAAATGTGCGGAACCCAAACTGATGATCTGGAATAATAATTTTCAATTATTGGCAGTAATCGTCGGAGAAGTAGTTTTTCTAGTACTTTGGCAAGGATAGAAAGGAGACTAATGGGTCGATAGGAATTTGGAAGATCAGAAGGTTTATTGGGCTTATGAATCATTTTAATTATAGAGAACTTCCATTGCAATGGAAAATATGTGGTCCTGAGTACAGCGTTGTATAAGTATGTTAAGAATAGTAAGCCTTTGTGGGGCAAATTTTGTAATATTTGTTTTGCAATTAGATCATAATCTGGAGCTTTTCGTGAAGGTAGTTGTTTAATAGTGTGTCGTATGTCTGATGGAGTAAATCCTTTAGGAGGATAAGAGAGTTGCAAGGGGACATTCAAGTCGTGTTCAATGTTAAGCTGATGGTCATGATGAAGTATGTCATGGTGTGAAAAATGAAAAATGAAATTATTTTTAAGAAACAACCTCGTTTTCTCCAAAAATCGTAAAAAATTCCATGAGGTCAAATCAAAAAACAATTTTCATATCAATGTTAATAAAGCGAAACTAAAGGCCTATGAAACCGTTTCGATTCGAAAATACCCTCGAAATTACAAATAGTAGTTAATGTTTAGTGGGTGTTTTTTCCGACTATAAATAACCCATTAGATTGAATTGCGACGTAAAAAATTGTTTATTTTGTCTGTTTGGTTGCTCAAAGCCCGCCGTGCTTCTTTGCTCGTAAGTTGAAATTAGTGGTGCTTTGGCAGTCGACTCGGTAACCTGAAACATTGAGATATTTTAGGTGTTAAGGCCGACAATACATGTCATGAATAAAACTTAAATAATTCAAAAATACGTAGCAATAAGTGATCTGATTCTACCGAGTTGACTGATGTGAACGTGTAATAAATACACTACAGACAAAAAATTTCACCCACTTGTAATATAATTTGATTTGTATATATTTTTATACATTAATAAAAGTTTCACGTTTTTTAACGTTTAATAATTGAGACTTTGTCTAAAAAAATGATTTTAAAAATTTAAACTGCTAAAAAAAAGACGATGAGATAAAAAATTTTAAATTTTTGTTTTAGATTTGTAATTAATATTTCAATATCACGTATTTCTTCCTCATGCCTAATTACATCTCGAAGACGCCATTGCATACTTTCTACAAGTCTGGAAATGTCTCTATGCTGGAGGTTAGTCCATTCTTCACGAAGAGTCCTTTCAAGTTCGTGGAGTGTATCAGGAACTAATGGACGTGTTCTTAGGTTATCTTCTTTTTAGGTTATCTCATAAATGTTTGATGGGGTTCAAGTCTGGCCTGGCTAAGACTCTGATGTTTTGCTGTTGAAGGTAGGTTTGTATTATGCGAGCGACATATGGACGGACATTTGAATAGAATTGTTTTCATCGAGGGTAGGCAACCTTCTATGGGAGGATGCAGTTTTTCGAAAACGTCTAACGGCGCTTCGCAGTGTTTGAAGAGAAATCAGATGGCTGCAGCCGCAACCTGATGGTACGTCCATCATCAATAAGTGCCACAGCCGGCAAATCCTCAGCACTAAGTGGCATTTTTAAGTTTAAAAATTGAAATTAAGAAAACAAAGATGAAATCTAAACAGTTACAGTTGAATTACAATTCAAATGAAATTGAATAAATATTTTAAATTCCGTAAAATGTAAACATTGAAAAATCCTATATCCTTGTTTTGGAAAAAGAAAGTATGTTTACCTCTAATTGATATTCTCATTTAAAACGAAACTTGTACAAATATTTATTGACAAATCCAATGATACAAATTAAGGGAAGAATTTTCGTTCATCGAGAAATTGAAAAAAATCAATTAGGTGGAATGTTTTGCCTATCAGTGTAACTGCAAGTAGCATTCATAAATGAAAATAATGTATGGAAAAAATCATACACGTACACACCTACGCGTGTAAAACGTTAGAAAAATGTTGCTAGAAGGTAGATTTTACCCATTTTACCCCAGGGAGAAACGTGTAAAGATGGACGGCTTTTTGTAGAGGGATGCCGAGGGTTCAAATATATATTCTATATTACAGGTTGCCCCCTTGAGATCACCCTGTCCCGCAAAGATTCCTAACTTAGACTTATTCAGAATTCACTGCATACATTAACTCCTTTTATTCATTCCCATCAATCACGAAATAAAAAATATGTATAATATAAATAGTATATTGTTTAAATTTAATATTTAACTTCATTTTATGTGTGTACTAGTACATACATCCCGCAATATTTTTCATTATCCTTTCAATGGGTGAATTAAATTATACTTTTTGAAATAGTGTGTAAAATGATACATCCAAATTTTTCAAGTTCATAGTAGTAGCTATACGTGTATACGAATAACGGATTTTATTTCATATATAACTAACTTGGAACAACTAAAAACCGTATGGATTAGTCCATATGTGTTTAGCGGTCATAATTGATCATATTTATAATATTAATTCATTATTCTTTTGATCTAACGTCTTGGTTGAGAAGAAAAAGTTAGTGTCACGAGTGGGATTCGAACCCATGACATTCGGCTCAATACGTAAATAATTATTTGTGGCCTGTGCTTATAAAAATACATATTATAAATATATGGTGTGTTGGAGTTTTTCTGGCGATCACTTCATTGACAATACGGTTTGCACTGTACTACGAGGACACAGGATTATATCCAGCATAAAACATAAATCTATAGATCTTTAACAAATTTTTTCCTTCCCAACGCAACAGCCTTTTGTCAACAAAGTCCAATTGTGTGAAAAAAATGTTTAGATAAATAACTGACTTAAACGCTAATAAGAATTTATATTAATTTTGGTGAAAATTGTAATAATGAAAAGTTTTTACTTAACTATGCCGTTTATTGACAAGGGGCCTGGTTGTTGGATCACGTATTGAACCCAACCAATTTGGATTCCGAAAAAGACATTCAATAATAGACCAAATTCACCGACTAACGGACGTAATACAAAACTCTCTTGGAGGAAAAGATTTGTTCTGCTATCTTCCTTGGTGTCTCATGACGAACAAAGTCTGGAACGAAGGACTCATCAATAAACTAAAAGGGATGCTACCATAGCAGTATGTCGATATTATCAGTTCCTACTTAACTGACAGACTGTTCAGAGTAAAACAAGAAGATCAATATGCAAAATTTAAAACAATAAATACAGGAGTGCCACAAGGTAGCATATTAGGTCCGCTCCTATACTTGTCATACACCAGTGATTTTCCAAAAATAGATGGAGTAAAAATTGCTAAGTTTGCAGATGACACAGTGGTGATATTACTAGGAACGATTATCACCCATTCAACCAAAATCCTCTAAAATGCATGTAATAAGATAAACGAATGGACAAAAAAATGGAAAATCAAGTTAAATCAGCATAAATCAGTTCATCAAATCTTTAGAAACAAAAAAGTGGACCATGTTCCGTCGATCACAATCGATGGAACATCTATACCATACAGCAATTCAGCTAAATATCTGGGAATGATCTTAGATGCCAAGCTGAGGTGGAAAAAACACGAGAAGAAAAAAAGAACAGAAATAGGTTTAATGTATAGACAACTATACTGGTTGATAGGACGTGGCTCCAATCTTGCTATACAAAATAAAATATTACTATATAAACAAGTCATAAAGCCTATGTGGACATATGGTATTCAACTATGGGGTTGTACCAAACACAGCAATATCAAAATCATACAAACACTCCAAAATAAAATCTTACGTAACATGGTCAATGCACCTTGGTACATAAGGAATAAGGACTTACATAGGGATCTTAAAATCACTGAAGTCACGGCGGAAATACAAAGATTTGCCGCCAAACACCAGGCTCGCCTCAGCCAGCACGAGAATGTGGAAGCAACTAAACTCTTACATTACCGAAACACGGTTAGAAGATTAAAAAGAACAAAGCCATATGAACTTGTGTAGTTATAAGTGAATAGTGAAATGTAAATCTTATTGTACCAATGGGTTTATAAGAATGTATATATTTATTTTATAATATTATTGTAAAATTAATGGTTGGTCTTATCAGACCAGTTTTAATAAATAAATTTAATTTAAAAAAATATTGAACCATTTTTTTTAATGATTCTCCACTCCAAAATATCGGACATGTATGCACCTCTCTTGAGAATACGTCCTGGTTTCGCCAAATTTTTTGACGAAAGCTGAAATTTTCCGTTTTTTAATATTGCCATTTCGCCTTTCAACTATGCTCAAATCAACTATGTGAATATTCATTTTACGGCATTTTTTTTACGATGATTGCAATAAAAATATAGTAAAAACTATCAAAATTTACGAATAACCAAAAATTGTTAAATAACTAAATGTTTTACAAGTAAAATAGTTCATAAATTTTGTCCGTGGAACTAATATGAAATTTCCTTTTAGCACCTCCAGAGACCCCTAAATATACATTTTTGCTTAAATTTAAATTATCGATTTTTTTACCCCTAAACTTTTTACGATTTTTTAGAAGTCGTTATACGAATATCTGGTTAAAAAGATTGAACGTCTAACGACTAAAAGGAATTTAACGTCAAACAGACCAAGTGAAAGAAGAGGAACTTAGTTTTGTAATAGGACACGTATTATTAAAATATATACAAAATCTATTTTTTTTTCATAACTTGTTCACTTATCATTCAAAATGGTTCACTAGGTTTTAGAAAAATGAACGAAGCAATCAGAAAATCAACTGAGACCTATTTCCGCGAAAGTCGGTACCTAAGGGTTTTGTAATGATAAATTCACTAGACTCCAATAAATTTGTACGTCAACAGCTTGAGACCACCAACACGAAAGCGGATAACACGATAAATACCATCGCTTCTCGAAGTTCGAGTTTCAAAAATAATCCCAAAAAACGAAAGTAACTCATGAAATATTTAGAAGATATATAGAGAAAATATAATATTGGTTTGTGTGTGGTGATTAGTGACCGTTAATCGATAATTATTCAGAAATCGTGAGATGCGGTCTGGTGTGATGTAGGTTTCAGAAAAACACGCACTCTCAACACGACACGCAAGAATGGCACAATTACACAGAAGACAAACACTTTGAGCCCTGAAGATGATCTTATTAAAGATCGAAACGTTGGCACGATACATGAAATGTTTTTGTGAAACGTACATCATACCAGATCCATCTCACAATTTCTGAATAATAATATTGGTTATTGATTCTACAGTGAAAAATAGAAAAGTTTGTAAATATCAGGTTAAGGCCGTATATTTTGTGAATTGTAGACCTGAAGATAGAGAAAATATATACGCTGAAACCTGTCGGCAATCGAAAAGATCTTTTTATATCACCTTTTTCCCAACTACTGAAGAGCCCTTAAAAAGAATTTCAAGAAATTGATTGACTTTAATCCACACCATCAGTCCAAAACCAATCATAAAATTATAGAAAACGTGGCGTCAACAAGTGCTCAATTTTAAGTCTGATCACTAAGTTATATTTGCTTCTTTTGTAATCAGGTCGAAGAAAAATAAATTTATTGTACCTATTTTAATTACAAATAATTTAGTCAAAACTACTGGAGAAATATTATATGTAAATCATTTTAAAATGTGCTCTTTTTTTCAGTAAATCATCGTTAATCTCCGAAATTTTTTTTTCTTCTTCATTTAATGAAGCAATAAATTGGCTGCTGCGTTGGTATCTTTGTTTTTCAGGATTTGTTGTATTGCAATTGCTTCGAAGATTAAAAAAATAGTTTTATACTTATAGAGCACGTGTAAGTTCAATAAGTCCCCCTTATGGCGTGTTAAAAGTTCTAAGAGCGAAAACCCCAATCAATCCAAGTGGCTGCATTTTAGATTATGTCCCGTAATTCTCCGACTCATACTTTTCCAGCATACTTCCGCCATTTCGGATTCCATTTCCCTTCAATATGGAAATTGGTGTAAGAACGTCGATCCTTCATGCATCGGGCAATGAAATGAAGTGAAATTGGATTTCTGGTTCGAGGCAAGTTTCACTTAACATGTTAAGAAGATCAATCACCAGTTTCAATTAGGGCCTAAGTGATGAGGTTGAGAAACATGGGTATTCAAGGCAAAATGTTTCATGACCCGTATCATAACTTTATAGAAGTCTCGGTAAAAAAAAGTATACAACAAATGTGGCAGATTTAAAAAAATGTAATTTCTCTAATAGGATTTTTTTTGTTTACTTTTATCTGTACATTGAGGAAATTGTGTAGTTATATAAAAATATGAAACTCTCAAACCAGGAGACAGTGGAAAAAGAAACCAACCAGTACTGAAACATTATTTTATTAAATTTCGTGTGTTAAGACTGAAGGTCGCAAGGCCATGGACGATTGTAAGGGTGAGACATTGAGGAACGAGTTAGGGCTAGTGGGTTAGGGTGGATGGATAGTTTAGAGTGGAAATTGAGAAAGCGTGTTCGGATCAGATTCTTCACGAAAGAGATTCTAAGATCTTTATGGATCGTTTGATTGGTGACGTAGAAGTGGGAAGTCGGAGAACTTTAGATTGAAAAGATTGAATACGTTGGAAGTTGGATGTTTCGGCCTAGCCTCACAATTCGACTACGTAAATTTAAAGAAAAGTTCAAACTTACCATTCATAATTCAAACATTTTGGTCGTATTTACTAAATAAATATTAAAAACTATTTAAAAGTAATAACACTGAAATTTTTCGGTAAGATAAAAAAATGCTACCAATTTTACTTTATAAAAATTCGTTTGCACTGTTGAATTACTTAATATTCGTCAAAAAACTTTTGGTGTATACATATAACATTCATTTGCCAAGTGATAATGGAAGTAATATTTATGTCATTATATACTGATTACTGTTCAATTCTAGGTTAATACATTGAAATCAATTCACTAGTTTTCGTGGTCAGCTTGACCACTTTCAATTAATTAAGGTTTTTAGTTGAAAAATGGCAAAAAGGAGGGAAAATTCAAAAGGTGGGTTGAGACGGGAAGTTAGTGTCCGAGTGGATCGAAGTCACGATAGCTCAAGTAGGTCGTGGGTTCGAATCCCGCTCGTGACACTGACTTCTTTATCTCAACTAAAAACCTTAACGTTGAAATCATTTTATTAGAATTAGTAAGCTATAGAAAGGAGTAATATGACGAGGAAAGTGTTTGGCCAAGTGGGTAAGAGTGGAGGTTCAAAGTGGAAATTGTGAAAGCGTGTTCGGATCTAATATTTCACTAATTAGATTTTATGATCTTTATGAATCATTTGATTGGTAAAATAGAAACAGATTTGCAGAATACGCCAGAGAATGTTGGATGGAAAGGATTGGATTTGTTGGATGTTGTAGGACTTGGCGAGCCCCACAATTCGTCTCAATAATTCCAAATCGGTCTGATGAATGTTTTCTAAGCGGTTAGTTTGCCATTTATATTTAGTATTGATTATGCAATTCCCAAATGGTGTCTCAGTAGTACATATCTTTTGATAAGTTCTTGTATTTTTAATCTTGTATCGTTCCATGTAAGCCTGCTATCTAATTGTAAATAGAGCACAAGGTAGCGATATTTTTTGTATTAATAGGATAAGAGTATCGTGAAAAAAATGGACAAAGGGCGACGATGGGAATCGAACCGACGAAAATATATGTGCGTACATAATAATACATAAAATGTATAAATGGGTCGAATTAATTTAGAATATGATAAAACTTTGTAAAATGTTTTACATACTTTAACTTAACTATTTTGTTATTTATTATTTTTACCATTTTTAAACCTTTTCTTAAATTTGTAGGACAATCATTAAATAAATCTATGTGTAGAGTCTTTTCGTATATTTTCTGTATGCTGAATTATATTAATGGGAGAATGGAGATGGTAGTTAGTGAAGAAGTGAGGGACAGTGAGTAATGATAAATTACAAATTTTGAATTTAGAGGCATTGAACCTTATATAAGCAAGTAGGTCAGAAATTTAATAATTTGTAAACAAATTCACAGTCAAACCTTGTTCCTCTTGCCTCTAAAATATCGATGTTTAGAACTGATATTAGGTGTTCATAGTTGCAATCAAAATTGTGGTCCAAAAACGAATTACACTACCTAAGAAAGCGGTGCCGGACCATGTCGTTTCTCTTAATTTGATAGGAGTAGGGGAACACCAGATAACAGAAGAAAGTTTAAGCATTAAGCGAACAAAAGAGGTAAAATGTAGTTTTAATATTTCTATATAGAGTTATAGAGCATATTTTAGATTTATGGTATTGGGTTGTCCGGAAAATAATGCAGGATTTTAAGTTTTCATTAAAAAAAATCTATATAAAATATTCTGTTTACGTTTACAGGATTACTCATTTGTATGAATGTCAACACTTATTAATCCTCTTCCAAATGATATTGTTTGTTTACCTCTGTAGCATTCCGCTACTTGGAAATAATTCAGTCATCCTTATAATGTCAAAGCGAGAATTTCGTACGATTTTCTTTTACGAGTTTAAACTCGGCCGAAGCGGAGCCCAAACGGCTAGAAACATTAACCAAGTCTGGGGCGAGGGTTGTGTTAATGAGTGCACTGTGCAAAGGTGGTTTAAAAAATTTCGGGAGGGAGATTTCAGCCTTGAAGATGAAGAAGGTCGTGGAAGGCCTTCCTCTCTTAATGATGATGTTCTGCGATCAGTGGTGGAAGAAAACCCCAAAACAACTGTTCGAGAACTTGCAGAGCAACTCAAAGTCAGTAAAACGACCGTCGCTGACCACCTCAAGGCGATTGGAAAAGTGAAAAAACTCGAAAATTGGGTTCCACACTCATTAAACGATCGCCAAAAAAATCAGCGCTTTGATGTTTGTGCATCACTTCTTTGTCGAAACAAAAATGACCCATTTCTGGCCAGAATTGTTACATGTGACGAAAAGTGGATTCTCTACGATAACACTAGACGTTCTGGACAGTGGCTCGACAAAGGAGAAGCTCCAATACATTTTCCAAAGCCCCCAACTCATCAAAAAAAGGTAATGGTTACGGTATGGTGGGCTTCATTTGGTTTAATACACTACAGCTTCTTAAATCCTGGCGAAACCATCAATGCTGAATCATACTGTAACCAAATTAATACCATGCATCAGAAATTGGCAGTAATGAAGCCCTCTTTGGTCAATCGGAAAGGGCCCATTTTGTTGCATGACAACGCTCGACCACATGTGTCACGTGTAACGTCACAAAAATTATTGGAGCTTGGCTATGAAACTTTGCCTCACCCACCCTACTCTCCGGACCTCTCGCCTACTGACTACCATTTTTTTAGACACCTGGACCACTACTTACAACACATAATATTCAAAAATCAAACGGAACTGGAAAATGCATTTATTGACTTTATCAATTCTAAAAATTCTGAATTCTACTCAGACGGAATTAATAAGTTACCAACACGTTGGGATTTTGATTAAAGAACATTGCTTTAAAGTAACTAGTTTCTTTTTTTTTGTTTAATACCAAAATCCTGCATTATTTTCCGGACAACCCAATACATAAAGGATAATTGATAGTCAAAGTGTATATATCAACTTTTGTAAAAGTTTAATTACTAATAGAGTAGATGAAGGTTAAGTCAGCAGATGTGGTAAATATAAAAAAGGAAATATGACTGCATTTAGAGATATTAAACAAAATATCATTCAAAGAGCACCATTTGTGAAGAGAGGTAACGTTATCCTGACGTATGACTTGATCAGAACTTGATTTAGAGGCCTTTAATAGTTTAAGATCATCAGGAGAGAGTAGTCATTTTGTATCGGAAAAAGCAGTTGAATGTCGTTAAGAACGAGAAGAAATTAAGTTATTTAAAATCGTGATCGTTTGAAAGAAAATTCGCCAAAATACCACAAAATCATTTACTAATATATTAAAATTTTATTAACAATTCATTATCTAACAACGCATATTACCTTCTGTAGCCTGGTGCAAATTCATAATTAGCCGTCTTTGCAATAAAACTTAAAATTTTAAAAAACTCACTATTTTTCGTGGTCCGCTTGACAATTATCATTCAATTAATTAAGGGTTTTTTTGCATCAAGCCGAAGGTCGTGTGTTCGAATCCCGCTCGTGACACTCACGTTTTTTATCTCAACTAAAAAAAACCTTAACTAATTGAGTTTAAAAAAATATTTTTTCCAGTTAACGGTTTTCTATAAACGTACGAACATACAAGTTTGTCTTCTATAAGCCCAGACTAAACGTTTTCATGAAATACATAATTCATGGAAATAAAATGTGAAGCCTTATGTCTATTCCCCCAGGTTCCATGTATTAAAAAGACCACTGCTGGTTAATTTGGGCTCGTCCATAAAACATTATTTCAAAATACCCGTCTGTCATCTATCAATTCAACCATTTTGGATAGAATATTAAGTCGACGCTTTCAATTGCTTGATCATCCTAGTTCATGGGGGCATGCTTTAATCGAAGGCAGTTCGAAAGTTTTAAAATTAGTTTTGCTTGAAAGGATGGAAAGGAGGTTCACAAACTATACTTTCCTAAAACTTTTAACATACATTTCGCCTTCATCATGATTTAACTATTATTTCCAATTATTAATTTGTCAATAATAATGTACAGGGGCGTCGGTGGCCTCACGGTTTAGGCGTTGACACGGCGCTCATCACTGTAAGGTAAAGGTCCAGGGTTCGAATCCAGGGGCCCTGCATTTGAACCCGACATACTTACAAATGTTTGTTTTTTTTTCTCAAAATCACCGGCACCCCGAGGGTTGATATAACCTATGCTGTTGCGAACCCTCGCAAAAGATAATAATAATAATTAAATTCACTAATTTCGTGGTTCGCTTGACCAATTAATATATTACAATTAATTAAGGTTTTTAGTTGAGATAAAAACCTTAATTAATGTAATATATGAATTGGACAAGCGGACCATGAAATTAGAGAATTTAATGATTGAAAATGAAGTATACTTTACTAAAGCTCTCCGTGGCCATTACATTTGTCGTCGAGAATCCAACCCGATTACACGACATTTGAAAAATGGCAAAAAGGAGGGAAAATTCAAGAGGTGCGGTCGAGATGGGAAGTTGGTGTCCGAGTGGATCGAAGTCACGATAGCTCAAGTGGTAGAGCAGCGGCGTATCAAGCCGAAAATCGTGGGTTCGAATCCCGCTCGTGCCATTGACTTTTTTATCTCAACTAAAAACCTTAATTAATTGTCATAATAATGATAATAATGTACATTTGAAGCCATGTTCAGGTAACTCGTGTTTTATAAGTCTGAAGATTCTGGCTAATTACCAGGTTTGCGTCGAGATCTAATCAACACGAACTCCGTTTATTGTTGATCGATCGTAAATAATTAGTTTTTCAAATTAATCTCTACAATTCTTTCTGCAGAGCAGCCTACTAATTTGTCTGATAGACGACCTGAGATTTTCCTTAACGTGTCACATAACTTCCAAATAAACCTGGCTTTTGTTGTACTTTGCTCGGGTCGAATAAGGCCCGGCGACCGTTTAAACCAATTTCCTATCTTGGCAGTTATTGTAAAACGAATTGGATGCTGTGCGGTAAGATATTTTAGAGCATATTGGTGTTTAGCTCCACACGCTCTCTCATAAAAAACCCCTTTAAAAATATTGGCCCTTTCTCCGTCACAGAAAATAGTTTTCGTGTTTTATGTTTAAAAATATTAATTTTAAAACCTCATAAAGTAATTAAAATTATTCTAAACAATTTACTTTACTCAAAAATCAAATTACAGGAACCACGATATCAAAGTTAAGAATTTGTAGACACTATGCCATATTAAATTATGGACCAATAAAATTAGGTTCTATGAACACCAGCTCAAAATGAAAAATAATCAATAATTCCATGAAAAACAAGGCATGAAAAAATTTTCATCTTTAGGCTAAAATTTGTTTTATAATTATTATCCTCTATATTTTCGCCTTATTACCACAAAAATTCTCCCACGCCTTCCCAAAAAAGGACATCATATTCATTACATACCTATTTAATTCTATTCTTCGTACAACCTGCTTCCCTAAAACAAAAAACCAACACATCGCACTACTTTAATACGCCAATAAGTTTTGAGTAAAATTTTAGAAAAGCCCTATTGAAAAGTATTCATCAATTTGCTTTTCATAAATGTCACTTTCATGTACAATAGTTCCATGGCGTGGTAGACAATTCCTCTATTATTTCAGCCTACTTGAGATGGGAGAGTACTGTTTTGGTGCTTTTCTTGACGTAAACTAATCTATTGATCGATTTGGACCCCGGGCTTGCTGTTGATGCTTAAGGACATCCTTCCTTCCATCTACTAACTCATATTACACAGTTACCTTACTGACCGAATTTTTGAGTCATCGAAGGCCATTCGCGTTCTGCGTATATCTCTAGCCATGTTGGTGTTTTTTCAAGATAGCGTTCTGACTCCCACACTAAACCAGGTGTACACAGCTGACATTACATTACACCCCTACGACATTCACCTAGATTCAAGCTTAACATGGAATCAGCATACACGGCAGAAACTACAAAACGGAAACTCTACAAACTTATAGGATGGAACTCCAAGCTATCAACCAAAAACAAGCTTGCAAACTACTAAACGGTGCCCTCCAAGAATTGTAGGAATATCCAACTTATCCAATCTTTTCAGTCTAAAGTCCTGAAATTAATTATAAATGTTTCATATTATATCTCAAATGCTGCCCACCACAACCACCTTACAATTCCATTTATACAAAAATTAATTTCATAAGACGTCTTAAGAGAAAATAGCCCCGCGACTTTCTTTCTGTGAAGTAGGTAATGAAGTTTCATTAGTGAAGTGGAAGAATAATATCGATTATTGCTTTAAAAACATCCTGAATTCACCTCTTTAAATACAATAAAATCTTTCCCTTCCATAATACTTTATTAATTTATACCTGTCAGATGCCTAAAGTTAAAATGCGTGCCTGCAGCGTACAGTATTTTTTCAATTTATTTCGCATTGAGATTTTGACATAAAAATAAAATTAATTACAACCTCTGCTGTTGCGAAACCTCGTAAAATAAAAAAATAAAACAGTTGTAGTAACTTTACTTCTATTATAAAAGCTATACTAAATAAAATTATCCAACAGTATGATTATATAAATATAAATGTATTTCTTCTTTTCATAATTTATATTGCTCTGAATCAGGCCTCCTGCTAATAAATACAAGTTTTTACTTAAAGAAAGCAGGCGGTTTTATAGAGGTTTTGCTATGATTATTTCAGTTTAGTGTTTAATTTGTATTGTAGAAAACGTAAATTTATAATTTCTATTCTGTTCTATTTGCTTCCCTCAATGTAAATATGTAAATAGTTCTATAGATGCATATGTGTCTGCAATTACACGTTGTAATCAGAAATAGCAGATGGTAATAAATAATAAATAAAGAAGGATTTCAAAATTATATTCCTCTAACTTTTGTTTGGCTTTCACTTTTAACATTTCACATTCCAGCAAGTGTTTCATGCTGTTGACCCCATATCCTCGGCCCATTAACGCAAAACTTTTCTTTTAGTGAAAAATATGGAGCTTGACGTGGCACTTGCATTTGCACATATGTGGCACAAATGGCTACAGTACAACATAAAACCTATCCTTCCCTCCAATTAAACTAACGCATGTGTTTATCAGGCCGTTTCTTTCGGGTGCGACAAATATTACATTAGATCCACTACTGATCTTACGTTGCAGGAGTATCGCAGGGCAGTGTTATTTGTCCAATACACTTTACCTTTTATACCGCAGATACTCAAACTACACATTCTACACTATTTGCATCTTTTTTTAATGAAACAGCAGTACTATACTCTGACTCCGATTCGGCAGTTGCTTCGGAAGATCGCAGGTACATAAATGGAATAAGATAAACGAATGAAAGTGCGGGGGTGTGACATGTCACGTACGTGCACTCGTTAAGAAAGATGAATTACAACATATAAATCCCCTATTCGGTATAAACAGCAACTTGTTTTCTGCAAACGAACGCCAAAATAAATTTTAATTGTATGTAGGATAACTGTTATCCTTATACAGTAGTACAGGGGTTCATGTTCTGTTCCGTGTCGTTTCATTAGAGGAAAACAACGAAAAACGCCTACACTGAACGTTTCGATAAATCATCGGATTTAATGACCGGACCGTAAATTACTTTTTAACCTCCGCACGTCATTTGCACCACTCGGTCATTTATATCTAAAACAATTTGGAATAAAGGCTATTCATTTTTTTATATTCCCTATTTTCATTATGAAATTTCTTTATTCACAACTTAATATAAATATTTTTATAGCCTTTAAATTATAATGCCAGAGCGTCAACAATGACCATATTTCGCTGATTGGTTGAAGCGCCGACCACGTCTGGAGAGGATAGAACCACGATAGTCTCTCTTAGATGTTTCCTGAGGTCGGAATGTTTGATCAGAAGAAATTTGCGGACTTGAGCTATTAACTTGAATTCATCGCTTTCTTAATCTACAGTTTTTGTTGAATTAGCATCATACTTTTTTTCAAGGTCAGTGAGTCTTTTTTTTAATTAATGAATTCGGTTGGTTATTTCTTTCTCTTTTAAAATAATGTGCTGAAGCACGGCAGAGCCGCCATTCTTTTGTTGTTGTTCTTTTTTTATATTTTAATTAAAGCCCTTTTTTATATACAATTTTAATTATATTTTTATTTTTTAATTCCTTTGCCACTATTCTTCGGACGGGGAAAGATCCACAAGAATTAGGTTTTAATTTCGATTGGTTTGTCAGTAACATGCCATAGTCCGTCATGAAATAAATTCTCGCAGAAAATAAAACATTATCTTTCTTACAAGTAATTAATTAATAATTTACACTTGTGCCAATTGCCGCACTTAAATAAATTTGATAGTATGTGTACGTCTAGCCTTCTTTTATAAAAATGAAGAAACTAATCATTAAATTCACTAGTTTTCGTGATCCGCTTGACCAATCAATATATTTCAATTAATTAAGATTTTTAGCTGAGATAAGTGTCAGTGATACGAGAGGGATTCGAACTTGAAGTCACGATAGCTCAAGTGGTAGAGTAGCGGCGTATCTAGTCGAAGGTTGTGGGTTCGAATCCCGCTCGTGTTACTGACTTTTTTATCTGAACTAAAAAACCTTAGTTTATTGAAACTAATCATTGTTAGTCATGATTTTTTTTGTCTGTCTTTTACCGTTAATAATCCTCAGCGACTGTTTTTGTATACTTCAAGGGTATATTGGTTATTAAAGTCATAGTGAACGGTATGATTGGACACGGAAAACATATACAATGTTTTGGAAGATTTTGGATTGCAAAGATTGGTTTTGTTGAGATGACGGGATTTTTATAAATGTTGTAATAAATTGTAAGAAAGGCGGCATTATGCTCATAGGTATAATAGTTACCGCATAGGTAAGGATGATTTCAAAAAGGGTAAGTGTCTGAGGTGAATATTTTTTGTGCTAGACGAGCCACGGTTGACTTTAAAATCTATGTATTAAGAAGGATTTTAGGATCTGTTTGAAAACAGGAAGACTCCCTTAAACGATGAACTAGATTATCGACCTGCTGGATACAAGAAGTCTTTTCAGAGGATCTTCGGAAGAGGTCAAAACAGAGAAAACTTCCTTACGGTTTTCGCCGAGCTTTCGACAGTTTTATATTGTCATCTTCAGGGCTTTAAAACCGTAATAGGAAATTAAATAACATGGTGTTTTGGGCACAGAAGTACATTATGTTTTTTCCGGCACAGCATCTCATATAAGTCTAAAAAACCAATAAAATCCACCTTTTTTAGTTTTTCAGGTACAAGTAATCACAATACGTTTCCCAAATATATATATATACATATACAATTAACTTATTTTAAACTTTGTTTCCCCTCGTCGTAGAGATTTTGTTTTTATCGGTTTTTATTGATTTGATCTGTGTTCCTACTGTATTGTTATTTAAATTTTAAAATAAGTTAATTGTATATGTATATAATATTTGGGAAACGTACTGTGATCACTTGTTCCTGAAAAACAAAACAGGTGGATTTTATTGGTTCTCTGTTTTGACCTCTTCCGAAGATCCTCTGAAAAGACTACTCCCTTAAACGTCCATGAATGTCTTATCAGATAGGAGTTTGCAAAACCAAAACAAACTTTAAATACCAAAAAATATTTTAAAATCTTGACAAAAGAAAGAATGAAAAAAAAGTGAAAAAAAAACACAACGAAACCTTGTAGAAAAAAATTGTATGTAAAACCACTTATATGAACTAATGTTTAAATACTAAAACAAAACTAGTACGTCATTTATAAAATACAAAAAATAAAAATCTATTCCGTTCTAAATTTACCTCTAGCTCTCATTGGCTTCGAACTGAGCAAAAAAACGTAACATTAAGACGGGTAATAGTAGACTAAGTAAGTTAATTACAAAAATATTCGTAATAACAATGAGAAGTAATATTTCAAAAATTTCCCCGATTTTTTTCCGGCCTTGTTTTGTGTTAACCACGTTTGCCGAGCCGGAGCAATTTGTACAGTCCCGGGAGAACGTTTCTAGACTGCCAATCGCAATAATCCGGAGAACAAACAGCCCCCTCCAGAGGGAAAGCGTCCCGGAGAAGGCGAGAGGAAAGTGTTTTCGTACGCTGAGATTCTTGTTCGAAGGACCTGACAGCGTAAACTTTAATCTGCCTCTTTTTCTCTTAACAACGGAAAATGGTGTTCCGGATGGATTATGTACCAACATGAAATAGATTTGTCTAGTGAAATTTCAACAATTACAATAGATCAACTTTATTCAAAAAACGCATTTGATTTTTGATGATCTAATTTATCTTATAACTGAAAATACAACACACATTCCTTTATATTTGCAGATCATTGAAACTGTAAAAAGTAAGTTAAACGCTATCTGATTAAAGACAAAAAATCTCATCTAAACAATAGAAAATGCCCATTTCATGTAAATGAAATTTAATGTAAAGAATTAATTATTTTCTAACAAAGAAGCAAAAAGAAAAACTTTGCGCTGTTGTTTTAGTTTTTCTAATATTTATTAAAAATAAGACCCCCCAGACGAGGCGATATGTGAAAATTGTCATTTCCTTGCCTGGAAAATGAAAGCATGTAAAATGTTACATGTCTATTTTTTTTGCAATTTTAGCCTTTGCTGTGTATAAAAAGACTAAGTATAAAAAAATAAAATTTCTGATTTAGTAACGGATTAATAGATATGACCGTAACATTCAAAGACCCATTTAGATTGAGCAAAACCTCTCTAGCATGATGCCATCAATTTTCAATCTGGGATCCATGTAAGGTAAAATAATCAATAGTGACGAAAGGAAGAAATTTTAAATTTATTAGGTAACACGGTTCGTCTTAGGTCTTTTGAATGGTAAAAAATGGATTAAATTTAATGAAAATCCCATATTAGGAATTCATATTCATATCAATAAAAACTGATGGACAAAGTTAGCACACAACTCAATTTCTTTAGTTTAAAATTAAATCCATTATCTTTCTACTTTAGTTACAGATTATTACGAAATATCGCAGTAAAACTAAACCGTAATTATTAATAATACAGGTTTGTTTACTTTTGTACTGATTAATCTCATTTGTTCAAACATCTTCCATTCTGCTACGCCTAATGATCACTTTTAGTCTTTTTCCTCCAATGACTGCATTTGATATTATTCTTATCTCAATCAATTAATTGACCGCGGTAGCCGAGTGGTTACCATGAGAGACTCTCACGCCGCGGTCGTGGGTTCGATTCCCACTGTCGCCTCTGGCCCTTTTTTCCCGATAACCCCCAATTTCAACACACAAGAATTCGTACTATGGCTAATATGCAAGATCATAAGGCCAAAAAAAAAAAAAAAAAAAAAAAAAAAAAAAAAAAAAAAAAAAAAAAAAAAAAAAAAAAATCAATTAATTATTCTTACTATGTAAGGCATTGGTTTAGATAAAAAAGTCAGTGTCACGAGCGAGATTCGAACCCACGACCATCGGCTAAATACAAATCCTGCTCGTGAAACGGACTTTTTTCGCTCAACCAAGACCTTACATAGTAAGAATAATTAATTGATTGAAAGACGTAACTTGGTCAATTGACCACGAAAACGTAAATGGATTATTCTTATTCTTGAACCTTTTTCAATAACTCCATTCAGGCATTTGTGACAGTATGTGTCAGGGTTATAACATTATTAGCAGAAGGATACAGCCACCGCGAAGTCGCCAGGGTACTGAAAGTAAATAAGAATTGTTTTTCAGCGGTTCAGAAAAACAGGGCTTTGCACAAGAAGTCAAGATTGGGTCGTCCTAGATCTACGGATGAGACAGAGACCATACTTCTTCATCAGGCTCTACGGAACCGAAGCTTTACGATAAATAAGATAAGAAATCTGATAAGGCAAGTCCGAAATGTTTCGATTTCCTCCAGGACTGTACAAAGATGCGAAGCTCAATGAAAAAACCTAAGGGCCCGGCACCCTTCTCGTGGACCTCTTCTAACTACACATCAGAAAATTACCAGGCTTCAATTCGCACAGGAACATGTGACTTGGACATTGGAAGGCTGGGTACGGGTTCTCTTTACAGATGTAATCTTCAGATGGGCGTAAGTTCATACGGAGACGCTCAGGTGAAAAGTGCTGTATGATTCCTCAGGTGGCATTGCACGGTGGGTCATTGCTGGTCTGGGGTGGCATTTTCTAGAATGCCCGCAATAAATTGGTTGTTGTACGAGGAAAATCTCAAACTTACACAGAGTTTCTTACAAGTCCTAATCCAAAACATGTATTGCCATTTCCCCCTTACATCGGTGGGTGATTCTTGCTAATACAGGATAATTACAGGACAACTACAAATACAGGACCCCAAAGACCGCGTACTGTGGTGACTACCAGAGGTTGGAATTGAGTGCTTGGTGTAGCCAGCTCGAATTCCAGATTTGAACCCAATCGAACACCCAACTTAAACGACGACTACGTCGGCAAATGACTTATTTTAACAACCAAACATAATTTTGGTATGCAAAAGACAAATAACCTGAATAAATTAAAATTTCAAGGATTTTACCGAGTAGCCAGCGGGGTTTTGAAGCTGAAATTTGGCCGTTACTTATCGTTTTGGTCGGCCAATTTCGCTGGGTAGGACTATCAGACGAATCATTTCGACATCTTTAGTGGTTGGACAGATTATAAGCAGAACCAAGAAAGTCAACAAGCCCACTGCTGAATAAGTTCTGATATACCGATCGAACTATTTAATATTTTTTAATCTGGTCGTTACAGATCATTTTGGTCCTAGTTTGTCTGGTTTGACCAACGCGTTTCGGCATTTTAAAATGTTCACTGTTGGGTCGGTGTGATTTTTCTGAAGTCAAGTCCGTTTCAAGTTTTGAAGTTGAGGTGCGTATCTTAGGGTTATATTTTTTGTCGATGTCTGTTAGATTAGAACTGAGTGTTTTTGTACTTCACGTCGGTCCTTCTAATCCTCGGTCCTTTTCCTTTTTCGTATAATGCTTCGAACGATGTGAATGTATGATATGATGTTAATTTTTGAGCTTATTATGTTTTAGTGCTATATACATTATGTTTGCATATTTTCAACTTCCAAGTATGTTCATTTTTGTTTTTGTAGTTTTCTTGTAGCTGTTCCTCTTTTGTGTATTAGGCCTGGTCTTAAGTTTTTACTGCCAAATCAGTATAACAAATTAGTTTGTAAATTTCTATTTACGTTCTTTCGCTACTCTCTTTATTACACAAGGCTGGAAAAAAGGGCTGATTTAATAAATATTTCAATTTAAATGACTTTCATCACTCTGAATTAATGTTATAACTAGCAAATTAAATAAGCAAAAACAGAAAGGAACAAATACTTCCAATTAAGAAAGTAACTTATAAACCCATTCCTTTGTTCTTATGCAAATAGTTTTACAAACCTCTCTACAGAAAATGAATATTATGAGCTTATATATATAATCATACAGGGTGAATTGCTACTCGTGCTACAAACTTCTCCAGTAGATTCTTCACCCTAAAATGAACAAAAAAGTTCATATTGTCCATGGTCCGNGTTGAGAATCGGACCATGGACAATATGAACTTTTTTGTTCATTTTAGGGTGAAGAATCTACTGGAGAAGTTTGTAGCACGAGTAGCAATTCACCCTGTATATAACAAATATTATTATTATGTAAGTATATTTCAAATAGTGTTCAAACAAGTGTATAAACCAATATTTCTTCATGAATAATAAATTTAAAAAATTGTAAATTTTCAATCCTCAGTTCTACCAAGGTTTTCTTTCACTCAGTCTCAACAGGAAATAATAACAAATTAAATTCCACTGATTCAACTGCGCTAAAGATTTTGTCGAAAACAATAGGTTTTCTGAAGAACAGAGATATTAAGTTCAATTTATAAATGCCTGGGGCGCTCCACCTCTTCAAACGTCAAACACGAACAGTGGAATTCTAAATACGCTCATATTTCAAATCCCCGCCCTTCTTCCACTTGGCGAACGAGGTTTTATTGTAATCCCAACTATCAAGTTTGACCACGTTCATAACCCGAACCATCCCGACTCGGACATGGTGCTATCTCGTTTGAACAGACGGCATTGTTCATTTTATTAAATAATAAGAAAAAGCTAGGGGTAAAAAACATGCTTTTGTTGAAATCGTGTTTCATATCCCTTTACGCGCCAATTAAGTGGGTATTTTGAGCCAGTACCAAATCTTCACAAATGACAAACTACGGCGCATTACGAGGAAATTTGGTATTAATTATTAACTAAATTAAACTAAAACTGCTCAAAACTGAATAGCGATATTTCCAATTTTGCAGTATTTACTTTCCTTAGCATTTTTATTATAAATTTCATTAACTTTTATTAGAAATTCTTAGGTTTATAAAGTTGTTTTAAAATTTAATTTAAGGGATTATGAAAAATAAGAAAATAAAAAGTTTTAATAACATAATTTTGTTTTCTGGACACAATACGTTTTTTGAAGTCTGGGCAATGGGGGAAGAGGAAGATGGGTTAATTCCCAGTTTTTCTAACCATTGGTGAACAACTTTGCCTTTATGAGGTCTGGCATTGTCATCCAGAAATCAAAAATCTCTGCCAATGAGATCCCTGGTTTGAGGGATGTACTGTTACATAATTCTTGGACATAACGGGCTGAGGTGAGATTGCCTTCAACAATATGGAGTCCAGTTCGTCCTCCAGTGTAAACCTCTACCCAGACTATTACACCGTCTCCTCCAAACTGCACTAAGCACTTTGTACGCATCCCATGTCCTCGGTAGATTCTTCGACGCCTACTATCTCTATACAGACAGAAACGAGACTCATCAGTAAACATAACGGCATTCCAATTGGTGTTCTATTCTAGGCGCTCGCTGCACCATATTCTTATGAGTTGCTGGTGGCGGGCTGATGCTGCAGGTCGTTTCAAAGGGGCATACGATGTGAGGCCAACTTCCCACAAACTATTTCGAATCTTTCATGTTGTTAAAGGCCTTGACATAACATCTTCCACTTCATAAACGGTTCCGTCTTGCAGCAATGACAATATTTCTGTCCCCCCTTAACGGCGTTATGCTCTGATATCCACTACCAGCCCTCCTATTGGCACTTCCAGTCCCTTGGAATCGGATGAAAGCCCGGGAGACCTCGCTCTGAGAAACGCACACTGCTTCTGCGATATCCACTTGCCGGTGACCTCGATGACTCATTCTCACAATAATATTGCGATATTCTGGTTCAGGATGATGTCTTTCCATGGTTAAAGAGAATACAACTGGTTTAAAAGGAGAAAAGACGAGAAAAAGTGTTTGTTTTCAAAATCAGCAATCTTCATGTTTTCTCTCCTTAAGTAAATCCTTTATTAAATATGCGGATTAACATTTGTTTGTTTTTAATTTGTATTTTCTATGTTATTTTATCCATCTAACAAAATCCGTCGGTTAATTTAATTGAAATTACATGTCACAGTTACATATTAACAGAGGGGGGGGGCCGCGGCAGCCGAGTAGTTAAGGCTAGTAGATCCCGCGGTCGTGGGTTCGATCCCCACCGTCGCCTCTGGACTTTTGTTACGCCTAAGGGGACCGGTGGCCGCAATTGAAAGAAATTGACACGGCAGTCATCAATGGAAGGGGCGGGATCGGATCTCAGCGACCCTGAATTAGGTCCCAACCCCCTTCAAAAATGAGTTTCTTCGATGGAAGAAGACCGGCACACCGGGGGCTCAAATTTACACTTGTGTTGCGAGCCCCCCAAAAAATAGCCAGGGATAAAGTACAACAAGCTGTACAGCTGCAGTGCTCAGGAGGGAACTCCTCCAGTCCCTGGTATCCGGGAAAAAAACATATTAACAGAATAATAATAAATTACAAATACCCTTTTCATTTTTCGTAGTTTATAAGAAAAGTATAGAAAAAACTACCACTTCTCTTTTATTTCTTTTGTTTGGAAAAAATTAAAAAATATTTATTATATATGGAAAATATGTTTCAACTTACAGTACGCCCCCTGGGCTAAGCAACTTTTTTTAATGGGAACCTATCATTTTGAATACGCACTTAAATTCTGCGACTTTTTTTAAGAAGATTTTTACTTTGGAATATAGAGAAAAACAATCAATTCTACTCATTATATTGAACACAGTTGATATTGGTTGTTGGTCTCCGAAACGCTGTACGCATGCTAAACCGGCACGAGGATCATTTATTGGGTCCGTCTTCCCTGGTTTATTGAATTACTGAAACACATTTCGCTACCTATTTTTAGTGGTGTGTGAATGAGTTTGTTTCTGCATTTATCAGTTTGCCTCTTTAAGTGTTTTATACCTCGAGGTTCTTCCGTTCGTTGCGTTTTCGTCTTTCGTATGCGTTGTGTATGCAAGTCATGCTTGTTTCTATTGTCTTTGGTAATTGAGATGTATTAAGTCTGTGGCGTAATTTCATTTCCCTTCGTTGTCTCTGAAGGGTCTGAAATGTACTTTGAATCGATGTCTTAATTTCCTTCCAGTTTATCCAATGGATATATATTCGCACTGACGTGTGCGGCTGTAAATACCGTTATTGTCTAGTGGGTCAGCTGTGTCCATGTTTGTTCTTCTTAATACAGATTTTTTTTTAATGTGTAAAAATTGTCGATTTGTAGTAGATGTATGTTTCGTTTTCGTCTCGGACGAAGGGACAGACAGTTACTCACTGAACCTGGCGCAATGACGAAACTCCTGTGGGTAGTTCAACAAACCTGCGAGTAAAGACGGACCCAATAAGTGACCTACTGCCTGTTCAGTACAGTAAACCAGTCACCAATATTCAACAGTCAACGGCCAGGTCAATTCACCAGCCAAAGCAAGCAGTTCCAACCAATTCGTACTAATGTTTGTTCTTAAATGAACTCACCCGTACTTATATACAATTCATTTAATTAGGGTGAAAACTATTATTATTATATACAATAGAACAACACCATTTCCTTCAAAAATCGGATCAGAGGACCCAAATGCTCGCTGACGTGCTCAAGTAATATTTTTAAATCGGGTCGCATTGTATTGGGCCAAGGAATTGCACCCTTCATTTAGGTGGGACTCATCGAACAACCTTTCTCTGCATGCCGAACACATACACGGGCTTTGGCTCAATAGTAGGTATCCGTGTGTCAACCTCTCATGACCTATACTTATTTGGGCGAAGATGACCCTTCTTCCACGAATCAGATCCTCCTAGGGTCACCCATCGGCAGCGCTCTTTATAGGCGAAGCTTCGCAGTCTTTTGACACTGCCACCTTCTTTTAAACATGTTTTTTATTGCACTCTTAGCGTCAGAGGGCCGGATCGCGGAGGTTAGATAAGGAGGTTGGGGCATCCCTGCCTTAACCTCCTCGTTTGCCTTTTCATTACACTCCAGACGTATATGTTCATATACCCAGACAACAACCACCGTTTTACCCAGACGATCCTGTTCGTGGTATCTCTCCAACAAAAGCACTACGAGAGGGCCGACAGAGACCTGTCAGGGACCGCAGTCGGTAGGCAGAGCCACCAAATTCGTCTTGAATAACGCCAAGCGCATGCCAAGTCGGATGCGGTACTGCCGTATAAACGCTACAGTGACCACGAAGTAGACATGTGCCTTCGTCAATCTTAAACCCGCCTAAGACTAGCCGAAAACCAGTGTACCGATCTCCACTCCAAGAACTTAGATCGGAAAAGTTATGGCGGAGTAGACGACTTGGCTAGCCCGACGAGATTCTTCCGGACGAGTACAGCTGAGAGAACCCAGGGCGGAGTCGGACCGTTGCCCAACTCCAATGCCGTTCCACGTGTCACTCCCGCCCACCTTAACGCTTCGCCAAAGCGTTTTCCTAGAGGTCGCGTCAGTAGCTCGTATATTCTACAATAATGGCATTTTAGGATCGCACCTGAAAGCGGATGTCCCTGTTTGGCCAGGAACCCCGTAGCAAGCGACCTCTTTTACAATCAACGAGTCAGAGATGCTGAAGAGAAGTATAATATAATATTTTCGAATTGTTCTATGTCGGACACAAGATGATCTTAATCTGACGTATCCCCCCCTCAAGAGCATGCCTGGTCATTATAAAACTACATACTTAAATTATAATATTTTTCCCATGTTCGCTGAATTTGAAATTCGCAGTGCACTCTTTAGTTTATGCTTGTGAAAATTTATATAGTTTGTTGTACTTTTTGTCTATTGTTCACTCGTTTTCTTACATATACCTAATTCGTTCTAATGGTATTCCTTCAATAATAAGGCGAATATTCGCTTCTAGAAGAAGCATTTGCTTGCGATTCCCCTTCCTCATTCCCTAGGCAACCGTTATGAGCTTTAACCCATGTAAATGAAATTTCTCGTCCTCACTTAGATTGGTGACTTGTTACCTGATCTTGCTAGGCGGTGATGTAACATTTATTTTACTACAGATAGTTCTATATTTGACCGTCAGTGTTTATTTCAATTGGCTAGTATTAGAGTTTATTGTTGTATTATTGAAACCCCTTAATAATTCACTAGTTTTCGTGGTCTGCATGACCAATTAATATCTTTCAATTAATTAAGGTTTTTAGTTGAGATAAAAAAGTCAGTGTCACAAGCGGGATTCGAACCCACGATCTTGGGCTAGATACGCCACTGCTCTACCACTTGAGCCATCGTGACTTCGATCCACTCGGACACCAACTTCCCATTTCAACCTCACCTTTTGAATTTTCCCTCCTTTTTGCCATTTCCCACCTTAATAATGCTAAACGCCTGTTTATTTATGCTACCGGCTTCCAGGAAAGAAAGTATTATAGTGACTACCTCAGTAAATTATTTATTTGGCTTTCATCGATAATTATGTAGTATGCAGAATGAATTAGTTCGAATTTTGGATCAGTTGATTTTGTAGGATGATAATATTTATGCTGAGCAGTGGAAGGTCAATTTCATGCTATAACCCGTTTTTATTGCATATAATTTCATATCTCATCACAATAGTTTGGATTTTGAATTCATTTGGAGTAGTCCTGAATATTACGCAAGCTGCCTAAAAAGAGATATTACTTCAAAGCCTTTTTATTCTGTGCAACATCAAAAGGGGTTAAAGTTCGTGGGTTGTTCTTTTCAATTTGTTCTTCAGTGATGAACGCTTAATTCTATTGTTAACGTGATATGTGCCTGGAGAACGTAATTGATTTGAAATCTCCTTCAGGATCATTAGAGGTTAACTAGTTATTGAGACTTGTTTGTCGTTCTACCACTTTCAATTAGAACTTCTACCGTTGCGATGGGGTACCTGAGAAGAGCGAAAAGTGAATTAGGTCACCGGCCGTGTCTACCGTTAACTTTCTTGATCCAGTCCATTCAACTGCCTATTCGTACTATACTTTCCAATGGGTTAGTCCGATCTTAATGCACTCATAGAATTGTACCGATAAGTGTTAGAAAAACACACTTAAAGGAAAATCGATTAGAGAGAGAAAATATTATTTACATGTGTTAACAGTACACTATTTGGTCTTCAATAAGGATAGTTTCAAGTTAGTCGATTTTTATAATTAGAAATATTTCAAATTTTATTTATATAAGTCTACCAAACAAACACTTCGGCGATTCGGAAAGTTTTCGCCAGGAAAATAAATCGTCCTTTGGCATAGGTCGTTAAAGGCCAACCGAGTTCACACGATAGCCGCAGCCCACAAAGCAGGAAACAACCAGCTACTGTTTTCAGGTGTAATTTGCCGGATCGTTGTGCACTCGAAGAAAGTTTACCGGCGGAAATATAACGGACGTCAAAGATTCTTTGCGAAAGGAGCCGAATCAATATTAAACGACACCCGTTCGGGTAAAAATAATGCCCCATGTACGTTTGCTGAGTTAGTTCTGTATTGTTGTGTAATCGAAAGGTCTGGCCGTTCGACAGTCGACCGATCCAGATTTTAATCTAAACTGAAAAGATTGTCTAACGTTCGGACTTTTACGTATATTTATGCAACTGGGATTATGTAATTGGCCGTGCCAAATTCACGTGATGAGCCGTTGACACCATGGGTATGTTACGCGTGGAATGCCAGTCAACAGCACTCTTACAAAATATTATTAATCTTCTGAGGCATTTATAAATATTGAGAGCATTACGCCTGAATGTTAAATAAAATATCGTATACCAACAAAAATAAAACGTAAATAAATGTTTCTGCTTTCTTCATTTAGTCAAAAAATGCTTGGATTGACGTTCTTACATGAAAAATTTATTACTATTTTCCACTTATATACAATTATTCCGGCCGTAAAAAATATCTCAACCTGAACTCCGTTAGACCTGGATATTGCCTGGAAAAATGTTAATCAACTCTACTAAATTAAAATTACATATTCAGCATGTGGGACCACGTAGGATCTGCCAAAGCCGATAATTTAGGATAAGCACATTTCTCTTTAAAGGACGCCAGAATGACAAGTCTAACATAAACATTCAGCATCTTTTACAATAAATGAAACTTATTTTTCTTATCAAGAGTCTCGTTCATAGCCTTTTAATGTAGCATCAGGTTTTATTTTGTGTTATTCACAGACATTGTAAGTAAATCCTTTTTAAAAAGATGGTTCCTACTCACATTACGTTATTTCGCAACAATCCGGATTTCGAGCCCTTTAGCTCATCTTCAGGTTGCAAGGTTTCCACAAAAACGTCTCTCGACATGAAGTGCAGAAGTGAACCCGCTGATACGCCCGCCAACGCGACGTTCCAATGAGAAGCTGGGCCTTTAATGGCGCTCAATTTGAACGTGCGAAAATCGGGAATTTTAACACAAATAACAATTGTAATAGTAAATACTGTAAGAAATTAATTGTAAATTAGTGATTAAAGATAAAAAATTAAAAAGTAAAATATAAATAAAAATAGTTTTAATAGTTAATTATTTTTTATAGTTAGCAGGAGTTATTATTAGATACTATTAAAACCTAGCAAAAAACAACGGGTATCTAGAAATATTTATTGATAGGTTACTAGTTAAAAGAATAAAAAAATTAACTTTAAAAGAATCAACAATAGGACTCAGCCACCCCACCATAAATGAATTTGATGAAGATTTCCGTTGTTTGCCGGTGGTGAATTAATTGGTGAATTATCGGAAAAAGTTAGTAAAATTTTTAAATGAGAAGGTTTTAGAATAGCTTATAGAAATACGGGGTGACTAAAATCATCCTTTCAAAACCTAAAGACAAAGTAGACAACTTGGCAAAAAGCGGGGTTTACCAACTCAATTGTAATGACTGTGGTATTAAATATATAGGTCAAAGCGGTAGGGAAATAAAAACGAGAGTAAAAGAACATTTGCCTAAGTCGAACAAATTTGCGGAATTCAAGGACCATCTAAAAGAAACAAAACATAATTTCAATTCAAATTTAAATACAACAGTATTACATAGGTTCAACAAAGGGAGAGAAGTAAATTGGTTTGAGAAATTTGAAATTAAAAAATGTAAAATTGAACATGGTGATAAATGCATTCATAATATAACAGATTCTGATCTACCTCCCATTTTAAATTTGTATATAAATAATATTAAACGTCCAAATAATTAAACTAATTATTCTAATTGTTGATATGTTTTATAATAATTTAATAATATTAAGGTATTATTCCAATTTTTATTTTTTAATTTTTTATCTTTAATCACTAATTTATTTGTGTTATAATTCCCGCTTTTCGCACGTTCAAATTGAGCGCCATTAAAATCCCAGCTCCTCATTGGAACGTAGCGTTGGCGGGCGTATCAGCGGGTTCACTTCTGCAATTCATGTCGAGAGACGTGTTTGTGGAAACTCTTCAACCTGACGATGAGCTAAAGGGCTCGAAATCCGGATTGTTTATGAATGTTTTTTAATTCAGAATACCAAATCAATTATCTTCTCCCGACTTTCAGTGATATTTGTTTTATATACACCGGGCTCTCATGTACATTGTACTACTTTATAAGTATGTAATTATATACGTTTCAAAAACCACGCGCCTGTATGTACAGCGGTTCTGCCAGTTTGAAAGCTTAGCATATAAATCGGATTATTACTGGGAAAGTACTTAAATACCCTTTTTCACTATCAAAATCCCATTATATGTTGCAATTATATGTAGTAATCATTTGGTAGCGATTCGGACGTAAATGAAAACATCCTTTTGTATGGTAGATACTGCCCCTTATTTCCGCGAAAATGTGAAGTATGTCAAAGCCCTTGGATTCAAAGGGAATCTTAACGGCTTTGTTCAAATTGTACAATGCAACAGAACAAAGGGTTTTAGAATTATTACATGTTATAGGACTCTTTCGTTGATATTACCGTAGGGGATAAAAAATCTCAAGGGAACAAGTTTCCTTCCTTTGCAAGACTAGCAGTATTGTACTTCAATTCTTTAGAATAATGTGTAAAGTGGCTTAGTGGCCTTTTTTTTTCTTTTGACAAATTATTAGAGCTATTTCAACAAACCGTAAATTATTACGACTACCTTTTTACAACTATAACCTATAGGCCATTTAATGAACGAGAATAAAAAAAAATTGAGGGGCGTCGGTGGCCGCAAGGTTTAGTCTTTGACACGGCGCTCATCACTGTAAGGTGTACTTACAAATTGGCTTTTTTTCAAAAACACCGGCACCCAGAAGGTTTATATGACCTCTGCTGTTACGAACTCTCGTAAAAAAAAAATAAATAAAAATAATAAAATAAAAAAATAATTAATTCATATAATTCCTGACATTTTCGACATCTTTCCATCATATTTTAATTTTGATTATTAATAATATTTATTATCATGTATTTTTGTAAATGGCTGTCCAACCTTATATGAATGAACGGCAATTCGTTGGCCTATTTCAAGGCGCAATGTCCAACCATTCCGCAAGACACGTCGGTTATGGCGGTTCCTTTGTCTTCCCCTCTGTAAGGACATTATTTATCACAAAAATTTCACTTTACTTGATATATTGCCTGTATATTTAGTGCAAATCATCGTGCTTTTTTAAAATATAGTTAATCATAAACATTAATTAATCATACGGTAGTACCAATTAGTGTACAACAAGCACCTGAGGCAAACAGTTGCCAGTCTTTTCGAATGCATCACATGAACCCGGCGGATGATTTTATATAAATGCCAAAGCATATCCTCGTGCGAGTAACGATAGCACCAAGGAATGTTAATACGTGTGTCGGTGGTCTCTAATGACGTTTTTTAGAATTTGAAGACACCCTTTAGAAAGCCTGTTTGAATCCCCAATCTCTTCCTGCTTCTTCTAAAAATCTTACACTTTGTTTCTTTCCAAATCTCGCTAGATTTGTTTTTATTGTTCTCCAGTGATTGAAGCCCATCGTTTCCTCATTTTATCCATGTTATCTAAGGTGCTGGTTGAAACTATGTATCTCAGTACCACGACAAAAGGAGTGGTTTTGATTTCATTGCTTAACCTGGTTACTTTGGTTTGGCAATTCAGCACCATTCTCGAACTAGAGACACACGAGATAAATTCTTTGATGGTTGATTGGCTATCCGACATGACATCTATATTTTTGGTTTTATATCTTTTGCTTAAATTAAATTGAATACATCTCACAATTGCTTAAATTATACTGATTTACTTGTCAATGGGCTTTAGATATTTCGTTTTGCGGTCAAATTTTTCTTTCTTTAGCTAAGGTTTTACCTTCTTTTCACACTTTTTTGGTACTTAAATTGTTTGGATTTTTTCTTTAAACTGAATTATCCTGGTTATGTCGTTTCAATGGAGATTCATCGTTTACTTCATCGTTTGAGGTTGAGGAAATAATATTACGATTTTTTTCATGCCAGCGGTTGATCTATTTACATTACTCCAGTGATATAAATGGATAAAATAAATAGACTAAAGCCTCAGTATTTTTATGAATTATCAAGTGCTTTCGTTTTCACGGCCTTGCATAACAAGTCTAGGCTGCAATCCAAATAAAATTATGCAAATGTTTAAATAATTATTTCGCATTATTAAATCTCTCAAATTTTTATTCATATTTAAGGGTAAAAATTTTTAAAATGACTTAAAATTTTAATAATTAATCTTTATGTAAGGTATTGGTTAAGATAAAAAGTCAGTGTCACGAGCGGGATTCGAACCCACGATCTTCGGCTAGATACGCCGCTGCTCTACCATTTGAGCTAACGTCACTTCGATCCACTCGGACACTAACTTCCCGTCTCAACTCCACCTTTCGAATTTTCCCTCTTTTTTTTACTATTTTTCAAATGTCGTGTAATCTATTCGATTCTCAGCGACAAATGAAATGGCCAGGGAGAGTGAAGGTATATTTCGTTTTACTTATTAAATCCATTAGAGTTCGTGGTCCGTTCCAAGATGAGAAGTTAGTGTCGGATCGAAATCACGATAGCTCAAGTAATAGAGCAGCGGCATATCTAGCCGAGGGTCGTGGGTTCGAATCTCGCTCGTGACACTGACGTTTTTTATTTCAACCAATACCTTATTACGATTAATTAATTGAAACGTAGTTATTTGGTCAATCGGACCAAGAACTCTAATGGATTTAAAATTTTATGTTGTTGTATTTTTGTAAAAATAATTGCAATTTAAATTTTAAAAGATAAAAATATTTTTGTAGTCAAATAAGATTTCTTTTTATAAACATAAATAATTTCTCAACACTTGATTTTTTTTTAAATTTGCCGTAAAATTTTTAGAGAAGCCGGACTTTACTGAAATAAACAAAGCACAACTTCATTTTACACTGATGATATCTCAATTTTCAAGTTCCTTTCGATTGGATAAAACCGTATGTAGTTTCAAATTTCCTTCAATCCTAAAACTTTGACTTTATACAGCTCTAATTATCGTTTCATTATTCACAATACCGCAAGAAAGTTTCGTAATCTGATTTACATTTACTTGGGAGCCTCTCTCTCCTAGTTTTCTCTTTTGTAAATAAGTTTGTTCATTGCTTCTTTATGCTTTATTTCACACATCCTCATCCGAGCCTCTGTGTATGGAAAACATAATTTATGTGAGGTTCAGAAAATAGGTAAACATTTTCCATGTAATATTATTATTTAGAAAATTCAATTTTTATTAGATTTTTACATTATCTGTTTATTTTATTTTTAATCTGACGGCTTTAATTTGGACTGTTTGTTGTCTTACGTATAATGTATTTTCTGATATATAAAAACTGTTCTGACAGTAAATGATTGATCAGTAGGTTAACAAGTTATATTTACTACTTGTTTGTACTAGGTAAACAATACGAATAGTAGTTAATGATTTTTTTCCGAATCGTTTTCACATAACTCCATAAGTGAAGTCTTTCCGTCTAAATTCGATTAAGGAAGAGTTATTGGTGTTATTAAGGGAAAAGTACAGTATAAGGTCGATAAACGACGACCCGTTTGACGTATATTGTGTTAGGTCCACTACTGGCAATTATGGCCACAAAAGGGTATATTGGCTTAGAGCAAACCCTCCTCCAACCGAGATGCCTAGCCTAGTGAAAGACTATTAAGTTTTTTCTCTCATGATAATAACAAAAACGTGTTACACTTGTAAAGTTTTGCAAAAATTATCATTGCATTATAAAAAAATTTATATTGTGTAAAAATGAACTAGAAATGATGACCTGGAATCTAGATTATAGCCTCATCTTTCCAGAGTATCGGATTCCCCCCAGAACAAGGCATGCGTTCCATTCCTGGCGTTGTTGCTTCCTCTTGCATCCCAGAAATTATTTAAACTTGAATATTTATTTGGAATTCATATCGTAATAAATCCAAGTGTGCAAAGACGAGGTTTTGGCTTTGATTTCCGGTATCGCCCTTGGAATTTTAATTGAGATTTATCTAGAAATATATTGTAAAATTGTTCTATACCCCTCATCCGTGAGCCCCAACGACTACGTACTTAAAGGTGTACTAAGTTCCAATTCTCTTAGAAACCTATATATAAACAATATTTTATCCAAGAATCAATGATTGATCTTATTAATTATCTGTTTTTTGTTCAACCGTTAATGGAGAGCAATTAGAATGAAGTTTTTGTTAAATTTAATATGTTTATTTTATAATATGTTTATTAGTTTTTTAAATAAATAAATAAAAATAATTTAATTAATAAAATTAAATTAATTCTTAATGTATAAAGGATTGTGCGTGTTCTTAATGTAATCGTTTGCCGACAGGGGTAGTTAAGGGACGGTACATTTTTTTTTTTTAAACGAGGGTTCGTGGTGTTTTTGACAAAAATCCCATTTGTAAGTATGTCGAGTTCGAATGCAGGGCCGCTGGATTCGAACCCGGGACCTTTACAATGAAGAGAGCCGTGTGAAAGACTAAAGCTAGAAACACACTTACCCGATGCTACGCCATGCGACGCTACCCGACGCAAATCAAAACTCCGATTTTTCCATAAGGTTGCATTACCACCGTGCACATCTACCCGATGCTATGCCACGCTAACCTACCCGACGCTCTGCGATCCCCACTGTCCAGATTTTCGTCGGGTCGCACCGAGTACAGTCGAAGACAAAAGAACCGGTCACTCATATTTTTATTCAAACTACATGTATTATTGTCGTTATATTAATTACAACATACTTATTTTAATATAAACCAAATTAACTGTGATTAAAAATTAATTAGTTTTTATTTAAGAAAATAATTTTAATGGTTTGGTAGAAAATTAATCAAAACACCGGAATACGATTTTTTACCGCTTTTTGTACCGCTTCGGCGGTACATATACTAAAATTGGAACAATTTATTACACAGTTTTGCTCATAAAATTTAATTAACAATTTATTTCATAGTTTTTCTCGTAAAATTACACCATTTTGTAATGTCGGGTAGCATCAGGACAGGACACTCATATTTTTTGTAGTTTATTTCAAACTAAGTACATGTAATTTTGTCGTTATATTAATTACAACTTGTTATTTTAATGTAAACCAAATTAAACGAGATAAAAAATGCATAAGTTTTTATAAACATTGTTTAATTATGATGGTTAGGAGTAACTTTCTTTATAACAATTAGGTTTAACAAACAATTTATTAGATGGTTGTGCTCATAAAATTTAACTGACAATTTATTACAAAGTTTTGCTCAAGATAGTGCCTTAAGAACAAAAGATGCGTTGCGACTGTGATAGTGATTATTGTGATAAACGCTGTGGACTGTACGCGACGTGTGCTTGCGTCGGATTGATGTGCACACCCCACCAAAACGTGGCAAGCCGTCGGGTAGCATCGGGTAGCGTCGCATGGCGTTGCATCGGGTAAGTGTGTTTCTGGCTTAAACCTTGCGGCCACCGATGCCCCTTCATATGTTTATTGCAATCAGTAAGATTGTTTACAACAAATAATGTTAAATTTTGTAGATATTGTAGTTAAATTTACAAACGACATAGATGTGTCGTGAGGGGAGTTAACATCCATTCTTGTTCTCCCAGCTATGCGAAGACTAATCATCGTTCATTAGGTCGCGAGGCCATCTGCTCTTCGGTCGTCTGGTGGGAATCTATGGGTAGTTTCTATCAGGGGAGAGTTTGTGTGGAAAGTAGAAAATGTTTTGAGAATTATGTTTTGAATGATAGGGATTCTGAGGTCGTTGTGAAGCTTGTGGTTACAGATGTAGTAAGGAGCTTTGACTATGATTCTGAAGACTTTGGATTAAAAGATTTCGTTGGATAATGGCCGGTTTGGTGGTGCCACACTGTTCTACTCTGTACTCCTAGATTTGTTTTAGTAGTGTTTTGTCTGATTGTGTTTTTCGTTGAAACGTTAAATTTGTCACGGCAGTAGTCTGTAGAATAGCCCGAAATGTTGGTTTTGTTCCGGTAGTTTTAGTCGTGTGTGTTGGGTACAGCTTAGACTTGAGTCTAGATGGAACGAACATCATCCTGGTAATTGTTAATAACAATCTTCTGTCGGGGTTAAAATAAAGAAATCAATTCTTTCGTTTTTTGACAAAATTCGATGTATTATGTGAAATTAAATTTAAACTAATATAGAACAACATATTGTTCTAAACATATTATATTACCCATAAAGTAAAATAAAATGAAAACCACCTAAAAAATAGAATCAAACGATCCAGAGATGGAGATCGGTGATTTAATTAGTAAAAAAGAGTGAAACCACGAATTTTAATATTTATCTTTTGGACTACAAAATCGTGAAAATTAAATTTACATTTTGACATTCAAATTAGTATCAATGCGGACTTATTTTAAAAATAATAACATTTAAGAACCTTGATATATTAACTTATTTATGTTTTATTTTTAGATGCAACCTTCTTCACAAAGTTCAGCATGGAATATTTTTTCCATCAACCCATTGTTTTTCCTTTTATTTTAAAAACAATCCATTCCCAATTAACCCTAGTTTTTTGCTTTAACCTTTACTCATTTTTAGAAAAAAGTCCGAGTCTCTTAAACCTTTATTTTCTGATAGTTTTTCATCACCTAAAACATTAGTAATCTTCACAAAATTGTTCAACTAATCACCAATTTATTTAGTTATCATTTTAATTGATAGTAAATTAATTATTTCTCATGTATCAAAACTTTGCAAGTTTCCTCAAACAACATCGACTAATAGGACCCTCTAGATGTGGCTCATTAAAGCGCAATTCAGCCTTGTGACAATTTCTGTCCACAAATACAAATTTACAGGCTTGACGTTTGACAAACAAAAATTAAAAATGCATTTAATTTAGTACTATTTGAATCGACAAGTAAATAAATTTATTCTTGTTTAACTAAGTTTATTATTTTTTCTAAAAACAATCTCGGAAAAAAATTTCATGAATTGCTTAAGAATGGTTTATTCACATTAAAAACAGATTGCACGTTTGAATTCAGCGACAAAAACCCTTTCGAAAAATGTACAATGATGAGTTATAATGCCATTTAACATAGGCTTCTTTTCTAGAGAGTTCGATCAAAATGTTTAGATTATGAGAAACTATAGAAAAAAGTAAAGCGTTTTTAGTAAGTGTTTTGTTAGCGTTTACTAAGTAGCATCACTAAGTAAAGTGTTTTCTAAAGGGTTTTTCAAGAAACCCTTTAATAAAAATAAATTTAAAAAAAATTGGGAAACTAATGTTAAACTCACTCGGTATTACTGAGGCCAATACATGACATACCTGTGATTGGCTGATGATTCAGGATTAATTGAATGAAATGAAATAGGATGAAGAAAAATTATACATCAGTTTTTTTTAAAAAACCTTTACTGTAAAAGGATTATACCCTAATCCAGGAATAGTGAAGTCAATACAAAAACTAACAAGATACTTTAATATTGAGACAGAGATTATTCGAATTCCCATGAATAATTTAGAGAAATGATATTGTTAGGACATAAAAGTGAAAGTGGCCGTAAAAATAATATATGCCAAATAGAGAAATGGATAAAAATGAACAAAATATTGAAGCAAAACTGGTGAATATTAAAATCCCGTCCAACCTATATGAGTTTTAAACATGATCGGAAAAAAAATGTAACTATTTAAAACACAAATATTCGTTCCCTTGTTGGACGCTAGCATTGATAGGATAGAGGATATCACAGTGCTCAGTCTATCTCTGAAGTCACTGCCAGGAACGATTTAGGATTAAGTAATATATTCTCGGTACGATGCCTATCAGCTTCCACAGGAGTCCTGGTTCAATAACCCTGTCGAAGGCTTGTGCAGTTTCAAGGAACACGCTCGGACAACACTACTTCTGCTCAAGGAAGTATGAAATGATTTTCACAACGCGATGACATTGATTGATTATGTAGTGAAAGGACCTAAATCCAAACTGGTACCTCGGAATAATGTCTTGGAATTCAATAATAGCTTATAGCCGTTTTAATGGGAGTTTCTCGAAAATTTTATTCACTACGGGATGGAGACTGATAGCCTTATGGGACGAAGGAAAACTGACAATTTCATTGGTCTATGGAAAAGGATTATAGTAGAAAAATCTCCAAATGGCAAGAAAAAAATGTTGTTCACAGGACTGAATTCAAGACGTAAGTAAGGAAAACAGACCTTTTTTTTGTTACTGTTAATATGTGAAATAATGGTTTCACTTAGTCCGCTCGTTTGTTGTACATTATTTATATGTAAGTTTATAAGAATTGTGAGGGGCGTCGGTGGCCGCAAGGTTTAGTCTTTGACACGGCGCTCATCCCTGTAAGGTACAGGTCCCGGGTTCGAATCCAGCGGCCCTGCATTCGAACCCGACATACTTACAAATGGGCTTTTTTTCAAAAACACCACCACCCGAGGGTTTATATGACCTCTGCTGTTGCGAACCCTCATAAAAAAAAAATTGTGAGATTGTTTTCAATTTTTACAAAGGTATAATATTTCAATTTCTAGACACAACGATCCGTTTTTCCAGTTACTCAGCTGAAGCGCTACGACCATCGAACGTCGTGTTGTGCGGAATGGTTGAACCTCAGCGCCTTGAAATGGGACAACCAATTATTTTCTACACCTGTATAACAAGCCAAAAAAAAATTCAAGCGTATAATATTAATTATTATATTTGACTTGAAAATCTCCATATAAAAATGCTTTTCTATTATAAATAAGATGTCAGACGAATCGATTGAACTATGATTTCTGAATTAGATTTGAGCCAATCTGGTGAAAAACTACATAATTATAACTAAGTAATGGTTTTGCTAACGAAAATTATATAACCTTTAGGTGTTAAACCGACCCTATTCACACATAGATTGATGTTGTGTTAGAGTGCAGAGTTTGCTAATTTCAAGCATGCCTCTTTCAATTATTGCTAAGTCACGTTTCTCGGCATTGTTGTCAACGGGACTTAGATTTGGAGGTAAACTCAGTAATTATGACGGTAAGACGTAAATGTCAATTGCAGAAAAGGGCTGAAGGTTCGTCAGAACGTCCGTTATTTCCTTAAATTTATTTATTCTTTCCATTCCTTCCCGTTGTATCGTTTTTTATTACTTTTATCTACCAAAAAAAAACATTTTTGATTATATATTTTGCTCCAGGATCAATAAAGTTGGGACATGAAAATTCAATTTCGTGTTTATTATTATTTAAAAAAATTAAATTTGAATTGAAAATACGTTTTATGAAATTTGAAAGTAAACTCTTGTTCAGCAAAGCATCAAACATAAATTGAGCATAAAAAGTTTTTAAAACGCATGTATAAAGTTTTATTTGGAAATTCATTCCCTATGAAATATGTTCAACAAACATATTGATACTCTGTAACTCAGGTAAATGAATATTTATAAGTTTTAAATTATCGATCCATTCAGTATTTAACTATTTTTGTAGGAATATCTAAATTTTACTTATTTTGAAAAACATTTTTACAAAATTTCTTGACCTACCTTCTCAATAGTAATGTCTCAAGTACATTGTGTGGTTTATTTCTTTGATCTTCCACATTTCAAACATCATTATAATAAATGCGACCTTGATTTCAATAGAAACTGTAAATTTGTGACGTAAGAACACACAAAAGTTACATCACAAAGATGACTTATATAAAATTCGGTATATGTACTATAGTTTAGTTAGAAGTTTGTTCTCATTTCAAATTTCGCCTCCTAATTTATATTTTGCATGTGGCGAGAAAGTAAAATTGAACCACAAGCTGTCTAAAACTAATAAGAACGACGATACAGTTGCCACTTATTTGTTTCAGACGAGTGATTTTTTTAACACTATATTCACCAATAACATAATTTAATATGACGTACTAATTTATCAATGTTTGGCTATATATATTAACAGAAATATTGGTAAATCATATTAATTCTGGTACGTTAAGCTATGATTATAAATTTTGTAAAGAAACAGTTTATGAAAAATTGAAGCAAAAAGACCAAGATGAAGAATTTTTTTTTAATGTAGTCTTAAGACGACGATTATTATTATCCCTGCGATGTCATTTTCCGAGCAAGTGGGGACAGGAGCAATCTTGTCTATGGGGAACAAAAACTACACGTTTGCCCTTTTCAAAAAACCATTCAAACAATTTGACTAAAATTTTACATGCATGTTTGTGAATTTTTTTAAAAATTTTTATTTTACGAGGGTTCGCAACGGCCGAGGTTATATCAACCCTCGGGGTGCCGGTGTTTTTGAAAAAATCCCATTTGTAAGTGTGTCGGATTCGAATGCAAGGCCGCTGGATTCGAACCCGGGACCTTTACCTTACAGTGATAAGCGCCTTGTCAACGCGGCCTAAACCGTTGCGGCCTTGTGAATTATTGAGAGAGGAGTTGTGTCTAACAAAAATTTTCTAAGATGAGTAATGTTAAATTGATGAGAATTTTAGAAAAAAACATTGTCAATTATTTCAAAAGTGATATATTCTTTTTCATAAACCATATATTAGTTTTGAAATTCCTTACCCACAATTATTCTTAAATATCTACGTAATTATTTAAAAAAATTCTTATCAAAAACAAATAAAATTATAACATAGACTGGAATGTGCATTTTCGTAAGAAAAGCGTATTTGTCATTAGAGCAAAACAATTCAAAAGTCGTAATTTGCGCCGAAAAGACATCTAGAGACTACGATGGTTGTGAGGAGAGCTTATCACAGAAGAGGATATAATAACAGATTTCAAAGAACTAATTCTGCAAAGATAGAATACGACATAAGTCTATGCGTGGCCTTGGAACACAGAAGCAGGCACAGATCGCTAATCTAATATCTCAGGGCCATTAATATTATTAATTGTATAAAGATGTACCGTCATGTATGTCATATGTGTTATTTATTGGAAGTAATGCGTTTATTAGAAGAACGTTCTTATCCCCAAATACCCCGAGCAATATCGAGTACTCTGGGGTAGTGTGAATTATTTATGGTCTGTGTATTCAAGTAGCGAGAATGACAAGGCTTATACCTAATTACCCCGAGGAATATCGAGTACGCTGGGGTAGGATTTCTATCTATTCCTGGTGTGGAAATATAATTTATTAGCGTGTCTCCAAGGAATATGGAGTAATCTAGGGAAGATCGAATGCTGACTAGTCTGATATGTTTCCATTTTATTTCTGTTTTTATGTTTAATTCTGTTTTATCCTAATTGACGAGGCCGGAGGTAGGTTTAAAATGCGAAAAAGACAAGAAAAGAAAAACTAAGCTAAGAAAGAGAGGGCTGGCTATGTCCAATGCAGTTTTCCAGCCTAAAAAAGGTCTTATATTTGATTTATGTACTGCCCGTTTTTCTCCTACTCGTACCTGCCTCTTCCAGCTATACATATCAAAAGAGAAATTATAGATTTTTACTCATTACTATATGTTAATTATTAATTTATATTTATTTTTCTATATTTTCAAACATATTAAATTTCAAATTATTCAAAGTTTAAAACATCTAATGATAATGGACATACTCTGTTCTTCATGAAGAAAAATTAATAAATACGAAAGTAGCCATGTTGAAGATCAAATAAAAAGAAGCTTAGTAAATTAAAATAGTAATTATGTGTAAAATAGACCAAAACCCTGATGCTTACATCAATAATTATTAATATTGAACAGGTGTGTCAAACTGATAAGTTAGCTGGCCATTAAAAAGCTATCCATATCAAAACAGAAATTATAAATTTTTACTCCTACTATATGTTAATTAATTAATTTATATTTATTTTTGCATATTTTTAAACATGCTAAATTTAAAATTATTCAACGATTAAACAACTAATGATAATGGACACACTCTCTTCTTCATGAAGAAAAATTAATAAAAATAACTTTTAATTTAAAAATTAATAAATAACTATTAATTGATCAAGCGGACCACGAAATTTGTGAATTTAATCAAAATAACTATGAAACTAGCCCTGTTGAAGATCAAATAATAAAAAGCTTGGCAAATTACAGTAGGAATTATTTGTAAAATAGACAAAAATCCTGATACTTACATCAATAATTATTAATATTGAACAGGTGTATCAAATTGATAAGTAAGCTGGTTTTTAAAAAGTAGAAGAAAACGCGTGGAATAAGTTTAAAATGTAAACTATAAAAAGCACACAAGTTTAATCAGTTTACCAAAAATAATTACCAAAAAATCTATTTTAAAATATTTTAAATGAGCCAGCTGCAATTATTAATTTTTAAAAACTTGTTATAACACGACTTTAGCTGGATGTTTCAGGTGTTAAAAAACATCTTGTTTGCTAATAATCTCTTCAACGAACACATTTAATTTACATAACAATACAGTCGAAATTATTAATTGTTAATGTATAAATTCAAAGGTGTCAAAGCGATAGACAATCAGTTCTAATTTACACAGAACGGCGGTGATTGTTGCAATTGCTCGTGGAGAGGGCTGGGCATGCGGAAGTCAAGTGAATCTGATCGAATTACAATCTCATTTCTAAAATATCTTCTAACTCAAACTCTGTTCGGCGATTAATTTGTAATGTAAAACCTTCTTTTTTATTCGCAATGATTCTCTCTTTTATGGAAAATACAAAACGTAATAACAATATTAACATATCCGACTGAGGATTGGCCATACGCGGTTGACACTTGGACACCTGCTTTTGGGCCAAAGCCTGCGCAGGTGCCTCTTATGCAGAGAAAGGTTGCTCGATGTGTCCCACATAATAGAGGCGTGTCATGCCTTGGCTCCATACAGACAGCGTGTAGGCATGCTGCCGGACTTAAGAAGAGTTCTCGAACACGGTAGCGAGTTTCACAGTCCCCTGTTCCGCTTTTTAGAGGAAATTGGTTTTTTTATTGTATATAGTATGCCTTATGTGTTGTATGTCTATATGTTTTGTCTAAGTGCATGTATTTATTAGCGTGAATGGCGAGGGGTGAGGGTGAAATATAACGTCATCATCACCCCTCGAACGATGAGAGCGTAAGAGTGTGTGTTCGGGGTCGATGGCGGAATATTTATAAAAGTACTCCATCGACCCCAATCTAGTTTAGTTCGAGTATAGGTCGGTGGAGGAATATCAAGTACTCCACCGACCAAACGGAATGAGTGTACTGTATGGATGTATTTATGTGTATGAATGTATTTATTTGTATGAATGAAGTGTTTGAAAGGGTAAATAGAATATAGACATAGTTGGGGGCTGAAATTACCTAGATGTCAAAAAAAAATTAATTAAAAAAAATAACGTAATTATTTTAAGATAGTGAGATGGGGGTCTGGTGTGATGTAAGTTTAGAAAAACATTTTCTTATCGTGCTAACGTTTCGATCTTTATTGAGAACATCTTCAGGCCCTGCAATTTATAAACATTCTTTAAATTAAACAAAAACATGTAAGACGTGAATATGAATTTATACAATGATGTATTCAATATAGAAATTTTAGGTTTAATCAAAATATTTGTACTCACTCAAAGTGTGTGTTTTCTGTGTAGATGTGTCACTGGTGTGTGTCGTATTGAGAATGTTAAGATGTTCATTTTTTGTTTACATCTATTTGATTTTGAAGGAGTGTGTAAGGCAGTAGGGATGGAAATTCATTTTCCATGAGGAGTCGGTTCCTTTGGAAACGGACTGACAATGGAAAATAAAATAGGTAATGGTTTGTCGTTCGGGTCAATATCAATAACATACATACAACAAATAAAACATATAATACAACACATCAAACAATTCTGCATAGTCTGAATCACCAACAGTTTATCTCTCCTTTCCCTAAATACCGTCTGTATTAATCCAGAAAGACTAACTAGGCCCAACGATAAACCATTACCCATTTTTTCTCATTGTTGACTCCTTTCAGCTCAAAGAAGCCGACTATTCATAGAAAAATGGATTTCTTTTCCTACTTCCATCCTCATTTCTTTAAAATTAAACATATAAACCAAAAAATTAACATCTCACCAACACTCTCAACACAACAAACAACTCAAATTCACTAGTTTCCATGGTCCAATTAATATCTTTCAGTTAATTAAGGTTATGAGTTGAGATAAAAAGTCAGTGTCACGAGCAAGATTCGAACCCACGATCTTCAGCTAAATAAGCCGCTGCTCTACCACTTGAGCTATCGTGACTTCGATCCACTCGGACACTAACTTCCCACCTTTTGGATTTTCCTTCCTTTTTGACATTTTTTACCTCAAATAAAACCCTCAATTAATTGTAAGTTATTAATTAAAGCGGTGGCGTTGAGATGGGAAGTTAGTGTCCGAGTGGATCGAGCCCTATACGGTATAAACAGCAACTTGTTTTCTGCAATCGAACGCCAAAATAAATTTTAATTGTATGTAGAATAATCGTTATCCTTATACAGTAGTACAACGGTTCATGCTCTGTTCCGTGTCGTTTCATTAGAGGAAAACAACAAAAAAACGCCTACAACGTTTCGTTAAAGCCCGAAACACTGAACGTTTCGATAAATCATCGGATTTAATGACCAGACCGTAAATTACTTTTTAACCTCCGCACGTCATTTGCACCACTCGGTCATTTATATTTAAAACAATTTAGAATAAAGGCTATTCATTTTTTTTATATCCCCTATTTTCATTATGAAATTTCTTTATTCACAATTTAATATTAATATTTTTATAGCCTTTAAATTATAATGCCAGAGCATCAACAATGACCATATTTCGCTGACTGGTTGAAGCGCCGACCACGTCTAGAGTGGATAGAACCACGATAGTCTCTCTTAGATGTTTCCTGAGGTCGGAATTTTTGATCAGAAGAAATTTGCGGACTTGAGCTATTAACTTGAATTCATCGCTTTCTTAATCTACAGTTTTTTTCGAATTCGCATCATACTTTTTTTCAAGGTCAGTGAGTCTTTTTTTTAATTAATGAATTCGGTTGGTTATTTCTTTCTCTTTTAAAATAATGTGCTGAAACACGGCAGAGCCGCCATTCTTTTGTTGTTGTTCCTTTTTTTTATATTTTAATTAAAGCCCTTTTTGATATACAATTGTAATTATGTTTTTATTTTTTAATTCCTTTGCCACTATTCTTCGGACGAGGAAAGATCCACAAGAATTAGGTCTTAATTTCGATTGGTTTGTCAGAAAATGACATAGTCCGTCATAAAATAAATTCTCGCAGAAAATAAAACATTATCTTTCTTACAAGTAATTAATTAATTTACACTTGGGCCAATTGCCGCACTTAAATAATTTTGATAGTATGTGTACGTCTATTCTTCTTTAATAAAAATGAAGAAACTAATCATTAAATTCACTATTTTTCGTGGTCCGCTTGACCAATCAATATATTTCAATTAATTAAGGTTTTTAGTTGAGATAAAAAAGTCAGTGACACGAGCAGGATTCGAACTTGAAGTCACGATAGTTCAAGTGGTAGAGCAGCGGCGTATCAAGCCGAAGATCGTGGGTTCGAATCCCGCTCGCGACACTGACGTTTTTATATCAACTCAAAACCTTAATTAATTGAAACAATAAACAACAGTCACACATCTACACAGAAAACCCACTTTCAGTGAATGCAAATATTTCGCTTAAACCTAAAATTTCTATATTGTTTACATCATTATATAAATTCATAGTCATATCTTACGAGTATTTGTATAATTTAAACAATGTTTATGTATCCCAGGCTCTGAATTCTCAAGCACTATCCCTAAATAATCATTAGTTAACGGTCACTAAATACTACACAATATTAACATAAATATTAACAAAACGTATTAATTTAATTTTCCTATAAGGGGAACAAAAAATAGTAAATACAATTGACACGTATACAATTAATTTGTACCTTTTTGTTTGATATTCTATTTTTTCAATTCATTTATTTTTATCTTTAACTGCACATATATTACATACAGCCAGCAGATTGGATTTCAATTTGTGAGTGTGACGTAACGTGATATTATGACATTAATCATTGAAGAGGTCACTTATCCATATATTTTTCATTCACCTACGTGGTAATCGAGGATAATGAAGTAATATTATTTGTGTGTTAGTACGATCTTGTAATTACAGTGAAAACGTCTGTAATATGTGTATTTCTTTGTTACCTGTTTTTGTCATAATTTGTTGAAGTGGTGAGGAGCGGTCAAGAATGAGGTTGTTCAGAAAAACACTCACAACAATTTGACCCAACACCAATATGACAACACAAGAATAGCACCACACTGTATGCCCTGAAGATGACCCGAATAAAGGTCGAAACGTCCGCATAAAATAAAAAAGGTGTTTTTCTATATTAGCTCATTCTTGACCGCTCCTCACGACTTCAACAAAGTCTGTAATATGTTTTGATGGATAAAAACAAACATTTGGCATGTGAATATTTATTCTAGAATATTATATTTTCAAAATGTATTTTTGATTGGAGTGGAAAAATGACCGCGTTAAAGTTTTATCCTCTTGGGATTTTCTTGTGCTGGGATTTGTAAAAGCACGGACCGAGTGGAAAATATTGATTTACAAGATGTTTCAAAATTGTGCAAAATCGTTGAGAGCTTTGGTAAATTTGGAGTTTTGGACAGGCGTTCAGGATTTATACTTGCGCCGCTCCGGAAAGTGTTCTTTGCTCTCGATGTATAGCCCATTATCTAAATGCATTATTCATTGGGACGTTCAAAAAGAAAAGCTCGAGTCCGTTTCCTCGGAAATCTTTTCGTTTTTCGATGGTTTTAACATTTCCCTTGCTTTTTGATTGCCCGCAAATATCCTAATACATAAATTATCCAATAGTTGTGTGAGTACGGAACTTGTTTTGTCTTGTTTATTTGTCTGAAAGGCGACCGGACATAAATAAAGAAGAATGATGTGAGTTTTCATTAAGAGAAGGATGCCTCTGGGTGCCGCGCTCAAGGGCGGTGACGACTCCCTTGTTTGTTACGGTTGAATTAAGGGAGGAAATTAATTATTCAAACAGGGGGGGGCAAAACTCTCTTCAGTAGGAAAACTATAATTTCTGCGCAAATAATCCAGATGAAGTAAGAAATAAGCGATTTCCATTTAATTTCTCATCACATTAGCAACGAAAAATATATACCAGTACAAATTTCTAATCATAATATAATTAATTTATAATAACAAGTCCTTAAGATCGGTTGAAAATATTTTATTCTGTAAGATTATTATTATATTAAATTATAAGGGGACCGCGGTGCCCGAGTGGTTAGGGTCATCTTACTCGTATTTGCGACACTAGCGATTCAGATAGAGGATTATTTCCTGGGCGCATTCTTAGACGTAGCACAGGTTTTCGTCAGGGTCTGGCATCCAGGAATACTTTTCCGGTATACCGCAAGGTAATATCCTTAGTCCTATCCTTTATATCATTTATACTGCTGACCTACCAATACATCCTGACACTTATCACCACCTACGAGGACAACACCGCAATCCTATCCTTTAACTCGAATCCGGTCCAAGCTACCCCCAACATTCAGGAACACGTTGAGCTTACCGAAGACTGGTGTAAAAAATGGAGGACAAGACTGAAAAAAAATGTACTCAGTGTACTTTACGCTGAAAATGCAGACTTGCCCTTCAGTGTACATCAACATCAAAGAGATGCCAGTAGAAATGATGAATAGTGGAGTGAGTACGGTGTTCAATCCTTTTTAAAAAGATAGTTCCTACTCGCTGTACGTTGTTTTGCAACGATCCGGATTTCGTGCTTTTAGCTCATCATCAGGTTGAAGGAGTTCTACAACAACGTCTCTCGACATGAATTTTAAAAGTGAACCTGCCGATACCCGATACGCCGATAGGGGTTATCGGTGGATTCACTTTTGCAATTCTTATCGAGAGACGTTGTTGTAGAACTTCTTCAACCTGATGATGCGCTAAAAGCTCGAAATCCGGATCGTTGCAAAACCACTTACTGTGCATAGGAACTATCGTTTTTAAAAGAAGAGATGCCAGTTTCCACTCGACAAATTCCTGGGACTACATCTTGTCAGCAGACTGACGTGGAATCCTCACACAATACTTAAAAAGGAACAACTTAATACTAGACTTGGACTACTACGAAGACTTCTAAAACCAAAATCAACTTTGACAACTAACACAAAGTTAACATTGTACAACACTTTTCTATGACCAATATGGACGTACGATGTGGAACTGTGGGGTCCAGTCCTTCCAATCGCAAGTCCTTAGACAAATGGTCAACCACCCTTTTCTATGTCACTAACCTCACTATCCACAAAGACCTCAACATTCCTTTTTTCCACTAACTGATCCGGTCCAGATTGCAAGCCTTCCACATCAACCTTTTGAACCATCCTAACCATATAGCTCGAGCCCTCTCCATTCATTCCCATCCGGACAACCCGCAACGTCGCCTCAACCGACGGTGGCCTCGATACCTCATTGACATCTAATCATACACATTGAGTGCCAGCAATGGCTGGCTCATCAAAGCACGTGTTCTACCGTTGCAGTGCTAATGTTTTGCTGTGTGATACATTAATCACTTGTACATATTTGTATTTAAAGTTATAGTACGATAAATATATTTTTAAGGTGATTTGACCCTTCGTCCTCGCCAACCTAACGGAAGTTGAACGTTAAGCCATCCCGTATGACAGGAATTACTTTGTATTAAAATGTACAAAAAGTTAGGAAGTAGGTTTTACGGTAGATACACTCAACGACGTGAAAGTTGTGGTTGTACTCATACATTAGTGTTTTTTGAACGAGGGTATTTTATTTATGAAATTATCTGAACCTCGGGTACCGGTGTTTTTGTAAGTATGTAAGGGTCGAATGAAGGGCCTCTGGGCAAACTCCTAAACCGTTGCGGCCACCGACGCACCCATGCGTTAATCAAGTATAATTTTGATAAAACTGAGATGCAAACAATTATTACGGTTTACATTCAAAACAACGTATTCTTTCATAAAGATTTAAAACATAATAATATACCAGGCGTTTTAAAATAATCAGGCTAAAATTATTTCGGTTAATTCATTTCCAGTGAACCAACTAGGTGCTACCACTATCAACTATGTGAATCATGAACTATGTTGATCATTCACACGGTGTTTAATAAACTAGCACTTTTGTAACACTTCTTTGAAAGGTTACAGTGTTTAAAGCTAATCGATAAACATGTTAATTGTTTTTTAATAAAAATTCATTACTAACAACTCAGATTATTCTGTTTTCAAGCTTTTTATTCTACTCCATGCAAAAAGTTAGGTTGTTATTTGTTTTCCGGCTCACAACTCTTTTTTATTCAAAGCTTTTAAAACATTATAATAAAATCGTACACTTTCATTATTTAATATTTAACAGGAACGTAAATGTCATTGAACCGCCTTAATTTTTGTTTTTTTATACATTTTTTCCTTCCAAATCATTGAAACATGTTTTATTTAATAAGTAAGAAAGGAAACATATTATTAATTATACTTGGAATTATCAAGGGATAATTTGGAAGGTAAAAACTTATTTCATAACAAAACTTCGTTTTATAATAAAGCAATAAACTGTATAGATTTTATCTTTGCTTTCTTAATTCCAATTTTTAAACTTAAAAATGCCACTTAGTGATGAGGAGGTTGCGCGTGGTATGGCACTTACTGATGATGGACGATCCATCAGGTACGCGGTTATCGCCATCGTAGAGGTCTACGAAACACTGTGAAGCACCGTTAGACGTTTTCGAAAAGAAAATAAGGAACGGTTCTGAACGCCCTAGGCTAACAGAAGCACAGGATGACCATTTTTTGCCTTTGAGAATTTTGCGAAACCGGCACTTCACCCTTGTTCAAGCGATTCATCAGCTCCAGACGTTCGAGGTGTCCAAATTTCTAAACCCACTGCTCGAAGAAGAACGAATCAGTTTGGACTGATGGCTTTTCGCCTCGTAGGAAGACCAGAATTGACCGGAACCCACAGAGTTGTACGGCTCCCATTTGCTCGAGAACACAGCCACTGGCCTTTAGACGATTGGTCTGCTGTACTTTTGACAGATGAGTGTAAATTTGCTCTTCCATCTCCAGATAGGCGTGAAAGAGTGTGGAGAAGGCAAAATGAAAGGTACGAAGCCTGTAATGTTTAGCAGAGCCAACCTTTTTAACGTAGCTCAGTGATGGTGTCGGCGGGAATTTCAATGATGAGTCGCACAGAGGTGGTTGTTGTTCGTGGAAGGTCATTGACGGCCAGCCGATATGTGGATGAAATTTTGGAACATCACTGGTTTCCTATACTCCTGAAATCAGCGAATATTCTATTCTAATGCATGACGATCCTATTCTAATGCCCGTCCACATGTCGCTCGCATAATACAAACGTACCTTCAACAGCAAAACATCAGGGTCTTAGCCTGGCCAGCCCGTTCACCAGACGTGAACCCCATCGAACATTTATGAGATAACCTAAAAATACGAAAAAGAACATCCATTAGTTCCTGATACACTCTACGATCTTGAAAGGACTCTTCGTGAAGAATGGGCTAACCTCCAGCAAAGAGACTGGTAGAAAGTATGCGTCTTCGAGGTGTAATTAAGGCAAGAGGAAATACGCGATATTGAAATATATATAAGGAAACCAGAAGGGTTTGTACGGTTTTTCATTTGTTATTTCTTCTATTTCACAGAAAGATTAGGTGTTTACTTGATAATGCGTCAATTTATAAAGAAAAGAAATGAGGTCTTGAACAATTCATTGTAAATTTTAAAATATTTTCATTAGCCTCCAAACCGATAAATCGTTCTTGCTTATTGAATTTTATATAGCCTAAGGTGGCCTAGGCAGCTAGTAAAATGTACATTCGATGATGAACAATACGTGAGTGCACTTACAAAAAGGCGATCAAAAAGCTTATTTCTGGTAATAAGGCAATTGAAAATTAACCACGGTCTGGTAGACTTTCTGTCTTGAGTGACGACGAATTGAAGGAACATAACGAAGCTCATACGATGGCTTCTAATATTGGTTCCTTCTTTTATAATCTTTTTTTTCTTTTCTAAGTCACACCTTTCTTATTTTGGTAACAAAAGTTACTAAAGTTTACATAAATCAAAATTATTAAGAATATATTTTTGCCTGTTATAAAATCTCTGTTTTCAAAGTGTTTTCTTTACTACTGCTAATTCTTTAAGTTATAAAAAATAGAAGTGTTTTCAGAGGATCTTCGGAAGAGGTTTGACCTCTTCTGAAGATCCTCTGAAAAGACCAGCAGGTCGATAATTTAGTTCATCGTTATAAAAATAGATTAATAAAAAGAATTACAAAATTTTGGTATTAATGTTAAAACAAAACTTTTGTTTTGCATATTCATATACGCTATATTTCAGGTAATTTCCAAACTTCAAAGAAAAGCAAGTTGTGTGTATGTTAAACGCAAGTAAAACTTCTTGAGTATATTTGCCGTTTTCCTACTTTGTATTAATGTTGAACTCCTTTGTTGTGTTATGGGTGTAAAATTTGGCAGCAATAACCCAACAAAGGCCTTAACTATAGGAACTTTTCTGTAAAATAAGAGAAAGCTAAATTATATTTAAAGGGAGGCCACCCATGTGCCTTTTGCGTTATTATATTGTATTCGCTTACAACCACAATATTCACTTACACAATTCAAAACAACAGAAGATATTTTGCTTACGATTAATTTCTAAACATTTAATCATGGATTTTTGCCAGTTGGCAATTAAACACGACAGTTTGCAAATTAACTTAGGAGGTGAACGTTTCTTTTTCGCGTAAGAGGTGCAGAATCACAAGCTAAAACATACCGATTGTCAAATAATAAGAAATGATCAACGTTATCAAACGTCAACAACAAATTTTAGATTCTTAACACCTTTTCTCAGAAGGAAGTAAAAATATAAGTTTTCAGTATTGTTTTAAATAAAAGATGTATATACAAAGTTTATAAAATTTTACGAAAGAGAAAAAGCTTAAAAAACATTAACTAAATGTCCAAAATTTCCATTTTATTGTAGAATGCTAGCCTGGCAACGTTTTCTGGTAAATTGTATTGTACAAAACGCTTCATTGTTTGTTCTTATGTGCAATTTTTTACCAGTCGTTTTTTGTTTTCTTTGTACTGTAGACATTTTCTTTAATTATATTTCATTAGATGTTTCAAAATCTTACCAAGAAATTATTATTTAGACAAGAATTTAGAAAATATGAGGATGAAATACGTGATATTGAAATATTAATTAAAAATCTAAAACAAAAATTTTAAAAATGTTTATCTGTTCCTTTTTTTTAGCAGTTTAAAGTTTTAAAATCGTTTTTTTAGACAAAGTATTCATTTGTAAGCCTGTAGTGTATTTATTACACGTTCACATCAGTCAACTCGATAGAATCATATCAGTTATTGCTAAGTATTTTTGAATTATTTAAGTTTTATTCATGACGTGTATTGTCAGCCTTAACACTTAAAATATCTAAATGTTTCACGTTACCGAGTTGACTGCCAAAGCACCACTAATTTAAACTTTCGAGCAAAGAAGCACGGCGGGCTTTGAGCAACCAAACACATAAAATAAACATTTTTTTACGTCGCAATTCAATCTACTGGGTTATTTATAGTCGGAAAAAACACCCACTAAACATTAACTGTTATTTGTAATTTCGATGGTATTTTTCGAATCGAAACGGTTTCATAGGCCTTTAGTGTCGCTTTGTTAACATTGATATGAAAATTGTTTATTGATTTGACCTTACGGAATTTTTTTACGATTTTTTGGAGAAAAAATAAACCATAAGAGTTGTTTCTTTAAAATAATTTCATTTTATGGCATAATCTAGGTCTGCACAAAAGAATATTATTTTTTACCTTAACGGTCTTTTGCTCCGACTCGGTTTTTAGGTTGTATTAATCATAAATAATCGGTATTAATCATAATTTTGTAATTAATTTAGAAAATAGTTGCTAATAAATGGTAAAGATGGTAATAAATACTGAATTTACAACTAAGCTAAACATTTTACCATACAATCAAATTTTATTTATTTTAACAAAATACTTTAAAAACATGTTTTTTTTATATAGATGTATAAATGAAATAATCCTTTTACAATTGCATTTAATTACTTGTAATTATCGGAAATCAAGTTAATAAATAAGTAATAAATATCGAGTAAACACAATGTAAATTTCCGTTTGTATTAATTTATAATCTACCCTTCTATAATATGTGTAAAAAAATTGATTAGTAGTTAGTAGGTAGAAATATAAAATTAGTATTTTTTCTTAATATAATAATGGGCGTAAGTAAATAGTAAATGGGTAAACAATAGAATAATTTTTTACCAGTCGTTTTTTTTTTTTTTTTTTTGTACTGTAGATATTTTCTTCAACTATATTTCATTAGATGTTTCAAAATCTTACCAAGAAATTATTATTTAGACAAGAATTTAGGAAATTAATTAAAACTTAATCTTCTATGGGATTTTGTATTTGGTAGTTTAAGGCTACAATAAACAATAAATAAATCCCATATTGCTTTTAATGTATTTTGCACTGAATTAGTCCCATCTACCGATCATTTAATCATTAATGTAATGTTACCTTTCAGACTTATGTGCCCTAGATACCAGACAGCAACCACCGTTTGGCTGAGACGAACCAGCTATGATTATTATACAGACACTTTATACAAATGCCTATACTTCTGATACTTACCAATATTCTTTAATAAACGATTAAAACTCTTATTTATATGAACACGGGTCTGCATTGAAAATGAAATATTATTAAATATTTTTCCAACTTTTGTCTCCTTATCTTCATGAAAACTGAGATTGAAAAAGCTATCACTTCTTTCCCAGAGCGCGAAGTCATTCACTACAAGAGTTTGGTTACAGAAGTCCGATATTAATTTCGAAAGACCCTAGGAAAGATTGTAACTCCCTTAAAGATAAAACTGCAAGTTTAGAGATCAAGGTTGTCAGAAGCTTTTCAAGGTTCGGCGGAATCAAGGCGGAAAATTGTTCTATGAACGTAAGTTTCCTTTCCCGTACGGCGTCAAGCTTGTAATTCAGAATATTATTCGCAATTACTTAAGATTTTTAATTGAAATAAAAAAGTCAGTGTCACGAGCGGGATTCGAACCCAAGCTCTTCGGCTAGATACGCCGCTGATCTACCACTTGAGCGTGTCGAATCCCACCTTTCGAATTGTCCCTCCTTTTTGCCATTTTTCAAATGTCGTGTAATCTACTTGATTCTCGGCGACAAATGAAATGGCCACGTAGAGCTTTAGTAAGGTGGGGTTGAGATGGGAAGTGGGTGTCCGAGGGGATCAAAGACACGATAGCTCAATTGGTAGATCAGAGGCATATCTAGCCGAAGGTCCTGGGTTCGAATCCCGTTCGTGACACTGACTTTTTTATCTCAACTAAAAACCTTAATTAACTGAAAGATATTAATTGGCCAAGCGGACCACAAAAACTAGTGAATTATTCTCAATGTGGGCAGAAAAACTGACATGTGATATTCGTTGTTATTTAAGATGGTGAAACCATATAATAATATACATATAACATTCTCTTATGCGGAATTTTTTATTAAATTACGCAAAGATAATAAGACTGAACGAACTTTTTTATATAATTTAATATTCCAGTAAAGAGTATGACAGACAGTTTTAATACGTCGGTCGTCTCGCATGGCAGGACATGTATTTAATAAATAATAATAAAAGCTTAAAACCAAACAAAAGTCTTGATATAGGTGAACAATGTTTTCTTTGTCCTTTTATTATAAAAATATTTAAAATGATCATATACATAAAATTCACGGTTGAACAACACTGGTTGTTTTTACCTTAGAAACGTTTTTTCATTTTTAATCAGATTATCCTTAACTCTACCGTTTTAACAGTCCCCAGATGCGAATAAAACCACTAAAAAATATTTTCTATAATTTAATATTTATTTAAGCAGTCAATTCTGACATATTGTCTAAAAAACTAAGAGGATAAATTAATACATGTTCGTACGTCACAGATATTAGTAGGTGTTCTCTCAGTTGATTGATTATGTGAGATATAGTTTGATAATAGGCAAAAGGTCAATGTATTAGCCGCCACGATGATAGCACGTGGTAGATAGCCCGTCCCTGCTTAGATATGTACTTTGTGATAATAGAGAAAATATTAATATGTCCTTTTAGTGAACATTGTTTTCAATGGATCTAAATTACAGAGTAAGTTCAATTCAATTCATATTTCAACTAAAAAATTGTATATATGTTGTATAAAATTGTATAATGCAAATGTATGTATAATTCCTATTAGAGAATGTATAAAGAAGCCAATACTGCAACAATGATATTGAAGGAATCATATTACAACCCAACAACCAAAACGACATATTTTTAATGATATAAGATAATACTTAGCATAATACTTTTTAAAATTTATAGCATTTTATAAACATGGTACAGAGAGTAAGTTAATTAATTACTGTTCTGTGGACTTCTTTTAAACAGATTGGAGTCGTTCGTCGAATCGAATAAAATCCTCAAAAAGTGCCAGGCCGGCTTTAGAAAGGGATATTCGACTGTCGATTGCATATTTGTTTTGGGTAATATCATTAAAATGCGATTACACAGAAAAGGAAGAAAACTTTACGCACTTTTTGTTGACTTAAAAGCTGCTTTTGATACGGTAGATAGCGATGCGTTGTTCCAAAAACTGTTTAATATAGGTATATCTTCTCGTTTCATAGCGATCATACGAAATTTGTATTCTAAATCAATCTCGTCAGTGTGGACACCGTTTGAAAGAACAGAAGCCTTTAAAGTTGGCAGTGGTGTAAGGCAAGCCTGTCTATTAAGCCCCCTCCTATTCGCGTTGTTCTTGAACAATTTTGAGGATATATTGGTGACGGGAGTGTCAGTGGGAGGAAAGGACATAAAAACACTTATGCACGCTGACGACATCGTAATTCTTCCTGACAATCCACGTGGCTTACAAAAGAATATTACCAAACTAGAGGAATACTTTGATACGTGGAATCTTAGGGTGAATCTGGAAAAGTCGAAGATAGTTGTTCTCCGCAGGGGAGGTAGGCTTGGCTCGAAAGAGCGTTGGAAATACAAAGGTCAGGATATAGAAGTGGTAAATCGTTATACATACCTAGGAGTACTGACTTCTCAACTTTCTTGGAAACCCCACTTCTCGGAGAAATCGTGTTCGGCCAAGTTTGCCCTTAATTCTGTTTGGCGAGGAGCAACGATGCAGCCCCAGATCCCGCTAAAGGCTAAGCTGCATATCTTTAACGCGGTCTCACGTTCAATTCTGTGTTATGCTGCACAAGTATGGGGATCAGAGGAATTCGTGGAGGTGGATAGGGTGCTATGGTTCTTCATACGAAAACTGTTCAGTCTTGCAAACTACACTCCAATTTACATACTGCACATTGAAACCGGCCTTCACCCAATCTTTCTATTTACGTTGACTCTGAGAGGTCGTTATTTCGTTAAGGTGCTCCGAATAGACCATTCCAGATTCCCCCGTATGGTGGCTGAAGAGATGATCAGGCTGGGGATATCTTGGGCTGCTGACTGGGGGAGACTGTCGGACAGGGTGGGAGTAGGTTTGTCCTTTTTGCAACCCTAGAGTAAGGCTCTCTCTCTTCAACTCCAATCAATAATTAGTCGACTGAAAGATAGTTTTATGGTGAGCAACATTGAGAGAGTGCAGGCTTCCCGTCGATAACCGTTGGTTGGCTACCAAAAGCCAAATAAGAAAATTACAGACATGGGTTGGATCCTAAAACTGAGGGGAGAATTGCTGAACCTACGGCATAAGCCGAATGATCTCCTCAACCAACAGGAGTGTGAGTTATGCAATTACCGGGTAAAGGAAGACATATACCANAGCATCTGAGTCAGCAAACTTCACTTCCATATAAATAGGGCTCAGGCGCTAGGGCCGACAGTCTTCCGTTAGTCTTCTATTAAGTCTTACTCTTAGTCTTATGCTAGACGCAGTGTTATGCTAGTTGTTGGCCGGTATACTTGTTGTATAAAATTGTATTCGTTATTATAAATAAAGTTTTTTTTTTTGGACTTTTATTATAACGGATTACATAACTTCAATGGACAGATGCATCAGATTGCTCAACGGACCAGATTGGACAAACTTTGTAAATTATGCTAAAGCGGCCTGGGCCTATCGAAGGCTAATAGGAAACGAATTTAATTAGTAATTCTCTTTTCTTTTCCCATTTTGCTGCCCATCTCTGACCACGCTCTTCCCATGATATTTAGTGTTTCTGTTTCTCCGGTCTCAGCTCCACTCATTGATTTTTACTTCTCAGTTTTGTGTCCTTTTGATTTAGCATTTTGTTATAGATATTACACTTAGCATAGATTTAGTTTAATGCATTTGTACGTTTATTTTACAGGATTAGTCATTAATTAATCCCAGCTCCGGCAGACGATTACCTTGCCGTATTAAGTTTATTTTCTTGTGTGAATTATATGTATTTTTTTTTCTTCTTGTGTGCAATAAACTTATTATTATTATTATAATTACTTTTGTTCAGGTCTCCAGCAGACAAAATAACGTTGATGTTAAATACAGAACAATACCTCACTGAAAAAAGACGTACCTGGTTTAGGGACAACATCAAGTTTGACATACTTTTGTCACTCGTTTACGGTATCTATATATTTTTTAACTTCAAACTAATATAACATTATTACTGTTGTACAATTGCATAATATTTTGGGTAAGAATGCATTTGGGTAAAATACTAAATTGGCTTTTTTTTAATTATTGCATGCCCCTTTTTATATTACATGCTTATAACAAAGGCGCTTGTAATTTGTCAAATAATTACATTTTTATTTATAATATATGTTGCTTGTGAGTAGATTGTAATGAATTTAATAATGTTACTCTAATTTTGTCTGAACTTAGCCGTACAGGTATATCACAGTAAATTAAAGCCTATAGAGTCTAGGAACTTAGAAGAAAACGCATCCCACCTTGGTAGCCAGGCGCTTCCCGTTGTCATCACGTACCGCTCAAACTCTGATTTGGGCTTATTAAATAAAGTAAGTAGAACACTATGTGATCACATGTCTGTTCCTCTGGATTATCCAGGCTGATGTATTTTGGCCTAGGTAGCTTTTTGTGCGCGGCATATGATTCGATGCTCAATGCGGACACAACCACTTGGTATGGTCAAGCGGGTAGCGAGGTTCGTCTTGGCCCCTCGAGGCTGGGACAGCTTCTACACCAATGTTGCGGCTAAGAGACCCGTCAGTCGTATGCGGAAGTGCGTCAGCTCTCTTCTTGAGAAACAAAACGTCCGATAAGGCCTAATCGGCCAGGTGCGGCCGTCATCATTGTGCTTTTAAGGACGACCGAGTATTTGGGAACCAATGTTCCTCTGGATTACTGCAATGACATTTTGGTTCCTCTATAATCTTGAACCGATGAAGGTATGCTCGGTTTTTCCCGTGCCAAGTAAGTACTTGGGTCAACTTATAATGGTTCTTAAATGTTGACTTTACTCGGACAGTTATCGTTGGGAAGAACCTTCTGATCTGAAGCCTCTGATCTGCATTTCCCATCTATCCTTGCTTTCTTGTCTCGTCTTGGAGTGTATATAGCTAATCGGCACACGGTAAAAGCTAATTTCGTCCTTGCTGTTGTCTGACTCAGTTAGGATTAATTATTTATTAGCCGTACACTTTTAACGGTCATAATTGAACATATTAATTATTTCAATTAATTATTATTTTAATCTAAGGTGTTAGTTGACATGAAAAAGTTAGTGTTACTACCGGGATTCGAACCCACGACCTTCGGCTAAATAATACGGTAATAATACTAAATAATAAGGCTAAAAAATAATAATAATAAATACGCCGCCGCTCTAACCATTATAGCTATCTCGCATACGAAAGGTTGATGGTTCAGATGAGGAGTTGGTGTCCGAGTGGATCAAACTACTCATAGCTCAAGTGGTTAGATCAGCGGCGTATTAGCAGAAGGTTGTGGGTTCGAATCCCGGTAGTAACACTAACTTTTTCATCTCAACTTATAAAAAGAATAATTAATCGAAATTATTGTTAAAGTAACAGTTAGGTTAGTGACGGGGTATATTAAAGTTATGATTTCATTAGGTTACTACCGAAACTAGTGACAGGTTAGGCTAGGCTAGTGTGAAGGTTAGGTTACTTATCAAGGAAATAATATTTTTCCGTGAGCAGAGAAAATATGCGAGTGCAATGTGAGAGTTCCTTTATTGGCCGTTTATTTTTGAACATTAAGCAGTTAAATTTTGAACTTCCCGACAAAAAGGAGTAATTATGCTTTTAAAATTGAACTGAAAAATGATAAGCATTATGAGAACAAATATTGAGAGTGATTATGCTTAAAAATTTACGGTATTTATATCAATGATTGGGTTATGGAAGAGAAGGAGAACAGTCCTAATATGTAAAGTTGGCAGGTTTAAGGTTAAGTAAAATAGTAGCTCGATGAATAAGTGAAAGACATTTTAATCATGGATATCATCAATGGTTTCGTTTTAATTTGTTTATTTTTAAATATTTTATTAATGTACGTATATACTATATGTAGCTACAATTTTTCTCATGTTTCGTTATTTATAATATTACGAGGTAACCCAGCAATTATTGTTGCTCTAACAGATTTTGTCAATTATTGGTTAGAATATCCCGGGTTTTAAAGGGTGAAAAAATTTATCGACAAATTATATACATTTGTACAGTTTAGTGAGCATCTTTACGTCTAATCCTGCTATATGGAATTTTACGTCAATCCTAATTTTAAAAAATTGTGTGTTTTTTTGTTTCGTTCATGCAGATTCCTTTCGAACTGGAACATCAATGTGGAAAATGAGAATCCGTTGAGAATTTTTTCAAAGATTCTGTCCAAGTTTTGTTTCTTTAATACAAGCACTCATGTCAGTATTCACCATAAGAAGGGCTTAAACCGATCCCATTTGTCAGGATTCTATCCAATGGCCGAAATAGCCGCAAATAGGCCTCTCCCTAGCAGAACCGAGGTCGGCATTTTAATGTTAACTTCCATGTCTTCCCTCGTACATTCAGCTGAGAGATTTTTACAACACTGACATGATCCCGACGAATTGATGTAAGGCCTCCCAACATTATTCAAAACGAAAGGTGGATATAAGAAAACCACTGTCCAAACATAACTGACGAACGTGCTTTAAGGATTGTTTTCATATTGTTTTATGTTAACCTGGGTAAGCTGTATAAAAAGCTTTAAAACTCGGGTGGAAATTTATCTTGTAGTTACTTTCAGACAGAAAAATATTAAAATTTATCACTTTAACATACTTTATTTACGTGTAGAAATGTGTGGTGATTAGTGACCGTTAGTCGATGATTATTCGGAAATCGTGAGATGCGGTCTGGTGTGACGTAGGTTTCAGAAAAACATTTTCTTATCGTGCTAACGTTTCGAGCTTTATTGAGATCATCTTCAAGGCCTGGAATTTACAAACATTGTTTTAATTTAAGAAATACATGTAGGATTTGGAAAAAAGTGCATTTATACAATACAAAAAAATATTTATTTTTTATTCAATGAAAGTATTTCTACTCACTCAAAGTGTTAATTCCTTATATAAAAATGTCTTTCTATGCCGACTTCCTTCCCCATCCCTTCAAAATCCAACGTATATAACCAATATCTCACTGGCACTCTCAACACGACACACAATAATCGCACAATTACGCAGAAAACAAACACTTTGAGTGAGTAGACATACTTTCATTGAATAAAAAATAAATATTTTTTTGCATTGTATAAATTCACTTTTTTCCACATCCTACGTGTATTTGTTAAATTTAAACAACGTTTGTAAATCCCAGGCTCTGAAGATGATCTCAATAAAGATCGAAACGTTGGAACGATAAATAATCATACTTTATCTATATATGAACAGGTAAGAACAAATTGATCAATGAAAAAATTGTTTATTTATATGAAATTACATTTTAAAAGGAAACTTACGTACTCTTGCATTTTTGGTTCTTTTTATATATTAAATAAAAAAATTGTACCAACAAACGATCTAATAACATATTTACATATATTATTTTGGCTGTTTTCAAATAATCTAATTCTTTAGTTATAAGCAATTCATTGAAGAACAATATTTTTTGTTTTTTCCCATAATATTAATATTTAATATTATAATAATGTTTGTTAGTACAAAATCCAAGGTCCATAATAATTGGGGATCATAAGGAACGAGGTCGTTGCTGCATAACAAATGAGAAAATTGTTTTAATCTCAGTATACCGTAGAATGTAGAAAATGCTTTATTAACTTAATTGTAGAGTACATCGAGTGAGTGCACACCTTTGTTATTTATTGAAGTGCGAAAGGCAGCGGTCTATGTTAATTTCATAAGAATTTGTATTTACATTTTTTCACAGCGTATTAAATTGGCGGATAAATAAGAAACAATATCAATTTTCAAAAAGACAAAGATGGTCATTTTCAATTAACAAGGTCAGAAACGAACATTAACGATTAATGGTAATAGTTGAATCAACGTACACAAAGTTAGTCAAAGTAAGAAGCCTATAAACTTTGTTTCAAGCCAAAATGTCTCCTAACATTTATGTTTATCTGTCTGTCAGTCTCTCACCCTTTCTCTCTCTCTCTCTCTCTCTCTCTCTCTCTCTCTCTCTCTCTCTCGCTCGCTCGCTCCTTCTCTCTTTCTTTTTTCTTTCTCCTCGTTTTTTCTTTTAAGTTAAAAGCATACAGAACCTAACATGACATGCGACCAAACATATTAATTGGATTCTATTCTTCTTACTTTCAGGTTGTAAACTTTCAGACCTTTTATTAGGAGGTTTATTCTGGGACACCAGATTGTACCGGATATATGGGATTTGTTTTTCCTGTTGGACTAGGCAGTAAAGTTAATTAAACCATAAAAAAGAAAATAAAGTCGATAACAAAACTAATGCTTAACTTTAATAAACTGAAAACAAAAACAGTATTTTTAGATTAAGTTGTTGAACTTGTTGTAAATTCTTTTTCTTTGAATTTTATTATTATTGTTATGCAGACATGCTAACTGTTGCGGTTTTAGAAGACAGAAAACAACCGAGCTCATACAAATTCTCATATAATGCATTTTCAAATCTTATCTGGCTTCCTCTCCAGAATATCTGAAGTACGTTTCTTTTCTGGGACGCCAAATATAATGATGAAAAGCTCGCAAAGCTTCTAAAAAGCATTAAATGTAAATTTATAACGTTGTTTTCGTTTATTAATCATCTCAACAATCAGGATGTATTTTATTTTTATTTATTTATTTATTTTTATTTATTATTTATTTTTTTATTATTTTTTTTATTGAGGATTCCGACATCTAGGTAATTTCAGCCCCCAACTATGTCTATATTCTATTTACCCTTTCAAACACTACATTCATACAAATAAATACATTCATACACATAAATACATCCATACAGTACACTCATTCCGTTTGGTCGGTGGAGTACTTGATATTCCTCCACCCACCTATACTTAAACTAATCTAGATTGAGGTCGATGAGTACTTTTATAAATATTCCGCCATCGACCCCGAACACACACTCTTACGCTCTCATCGTTCGAGGGGTGATGATGACGTTATATTTCACCCTCACCGCTCGACATTCACGCTAATAAATACATGCACTCAGAGAAGTGTTTAGTTCCCATCCAGTTTGATTATTTCTCGAGCCTATAATTTGAAAATAGATAAAAAATTAACAAAACTTGGAGTGATAAATGAATAATGAAATGTGATTCAAGCAGGATTAAAATCCACTTCGCCCATTGGTCAAATCTTTAATCTATCAACACTGCATATTACTCTTTTTTGAGATTTAAAAGAAATTTTAATGACAATGATTAATCAAAAATAAGAAATCATAAAACCTATTTTAAAACCTGTGTTTATTTTTATTCAATTGTACAATTGTCTCCAAAATCGATTTGTGAAAAGTATGAAATATGACTCGTTTCAAAATAAACTCCTTTTATTATTACAAAATCGTCCCGATACTTCTTGGAAAAACTGAATATAACTTTATATAACCCAGATTAACTCTTAATTTTTTATTGTTAAGTTACAACAGCGCTTCAGCTTATTAAAATAATTTGTTCTCTTTATTGTATTTTAGTTTTTAAGAGTGGAAACCTATTAAAACATACCTATTACAACAATATTCTCTTACACATTTTTTTTATCGTGCCCACTTCAATCTTTATTGAAATAATCTTCAGGGCCTGGAATTTATAAACATGGTTTAAATTTTACAAATACATGTAGGATGTGAAACAATGACTTTATACAATGCTACAAATATTAGATTAAAAAAAAGGATTTGTACAATGCTAGAAAATGTTACATTCATTGTATAAATACATTTTTTTTATCTAAAATTTTCTAGCATTTTATAAATTCATTTTTTATCTAAAATTTTTAGCATTGTATAAATTGATTTTTTTTAATCTAAAATTTCTAGCATTGTAAAAATTCCTTTTTTATCTAAAATTTTTAGCATTGTACAAATTTGTGTGGTGATTAGTGACCGTTAATCGATATTTATTTAGAAATCGTGAGATGCAGTCTGGTGTGATGTAGGTTTCAAACATTTTCTTTATCGTGCCAACGTTTCGATCTTTATTGCGATCATCTTCAGCAAGAATGGCACAATTATACAGAAGACAAACACTTTGAGTGAGTAGAAATACTTTGATTGAATATATAAAATATATTTTGCATTGTATAAATTAACTTTTCCACATCCAAAATGTAATTGTAATATGTAAACAATGTTTGTAAATCCCAGGCCCTGAAGATGATCTCAATAAAGATCGAAACGTTGGCACGATAAAGAAAATGTTTTTCTGAAACCTACATCACACCAGACCGCATCTCTCGATTTCTAAAAAAACGTTGTATAAATTCATTTTTTCACATCCTACATTTATTTGTAAAACTTAAACAATGTTTATAAATCCCAGGCCCTGAAGCGGATATCAAAAGATCGCAACTTTGGCACGATAAAGAAAATGTTTTTTCTAAACCTTACGTCACACCAGACCGCATCCCACGTTCTACGAATAATTATTGACTAACGGTCACTAAACACCATATATTAATTACTATTCACTTTTCTCACAAGAATGATGAGGGTCCAGCGATTTATTGCAAATGGGATTTGAAGTGTGTAAGTTGGATGCAAAGTAAACAGCTTGGGCAAATTTAGAAAGAATTTGGACTGGAGTTACTGGATTATTAGCTTGGCAAGCTGGGTTTATCCCCACAGTTGAATTCCGTACGTCCAAATCAGGCGTAGTAATAATGTGTAAACAAGGCGTTTGTTTTTCTGTGAGAATTTCGATTTATTGTCAAGTAGTATTTTGAGTTGTTTACATCGTCTGTTCTTTCTATTCTTTGTGGTACCAAGTAAGTCGTTTGTGATGTAAAGTCCAAAAAAGTGTACCACATTGGTTACTGGGAAAGGAAAATAATATTAGTGTGTTTGAGGTGATACAGAAGAGGGTGGAGTTATTTGCTGAGATTTAGTTTCGTTTAGTCTGATCTTCCGTTTCAAGAAGCATTTTTCCAAATCAGAGAGCCAATCCTGGATGTTTCTAAAGGACACTAACTGGGTACGCGGAAAGGTAGGGGTGTCTTTTGCATATGTGAGAAGTATTCTATTGTGCTTGATAGGAATTTCCACTGTGTATACTGAATGCAGATAAAGGTTAAGGATGATGCCTTGCGGAACACCGCTTCGGCATTGTGGATGAGGAGAAAGATGTTCGATCAGATAAGATTTTACGATGAGGTACTAAGTGAAAGATGCTTTTAAAAATGATTAAAAAATAAGCAGCCCTTGTGCAAAAACAAGGAAAATTTTCAAATTTGACTATGAAATTATTAAAAATAAAACGGTTAAAAACTAGTTAACAGCTACAACATGACATCGTTGACCTACAATCATTTTCTGGAATTATTGTAAATTGCTGATAATTCTATATATAATTTTTCTGGCAAATGGTTGATTCACGAAATAAACATACTACATTAATCCACTGTTTTCTTTATCGTCCTACAAAAGTTCATTGTATTTTTTGATAATTATAAAACATGCAGTTTCTAATAACGTTTACTTTATTAGTCCTTTGTAAATTGCTTAAGAAAAATAAAATTCGTACAAAAATTAAAATATACCGACTCTGTCCGCTTTAGGAGTTCACATGGTCGTTGCAACCTGTTGTTTAAACAATTCGAAAGATTTTATAGGCACATACGCTTCAAACGAAGTTAATTTATTTAAATTGACGGATAAAAAATTTGGCCCAGTATAAAGATACAAACCCTGCAAGTTTTAAGAATTTATTGCCTATTTATCAAATACCGTAAAAAGAGTTCACAAGTTGTTTTTACATTCAAACATTTTAATTGAACTCGAACTCCAGTCTTTAAATAGTGGCTGTTGTTCCGGTAGGTTTAACCGTAAACAAACCTTCAATCCAATCACATCTTCAATCAACGTAAAAACCAATTAAAACAAATAAAAAAGAGACAATTAACATAGTGACCAAATCGGAAAAATTACGTTGAAGTTTTTTTTGTGGTTTGATTGTTTATTAGGTTAAAGTTGGGCTTTACCATTTTTATATTTTCGTTCTTTAGTTTTGTCTGTGTGTAGTGAAGATATTTTGTCTAATATTTCCACTTTAGCTGTTCGCTATGTTTATTGTCTCTTTTTTAGGTATTTTGTTTCATTTTTATTTCTTTTTTTGCTGCCCACGACAAAAAGTTGAATTGCTGACACAGACCACTGTTTTAACATTTAGCATAAAGTGATTGCGTTTTGTTTCCGTGCAATTAAAGAAAAATGTATACCACTAAAAAGCTTATTGAAAGAAATAGTTGCTAAGTTCTACCGTGACTTTTTCAACAAGGTTGCAAAATTATTTTTCTTTAACTGTAAATTTAGCAGGTTTGGAAAGTCGTTGTAGATGGATGCCTTCTTAAAAGAAATAAAACCCTTTTTTCTATGCTTTTTAGGTTTGGATTTCCTCAAAAATAAATAGTTCAAGGCTACAAGTAGAGTGATGACCAAAATCGTATATAATTCAAAAAAAGAAAACATAAAATGTTGAATCTGCGATGGGTTGATAATCGGATTCATACGAATTGTTTTCTTCCATTTGGATAGTAAGAGCACCTGATGAACTTTGTCATACGAGCACTAAATCACTTTGTATATACAAGTTTTTTGTCATTTTACATTCTTAACAATAATTACTATGTTTTTAGCTCATAAATCATAACTAGGGCATCACTATTCCGAATTCAATCGAATCAAGCAATTGTTTTTATCAGTTTCATTATTTACTTACATCGTATTTTTAAAGGATGCTCGTTACTGACAAAATATCATATAAACTAACCGATACTGAACAGAACCGAATATGACAGACCAACACAGCAGGAAGACCACTTCGAATAGAAATGTGTGGTGAATAGTGACCGTTAATCGATATTTATTTAGAAATCGTGAGATGCGGTCTGGTGTGATGTAGGTTTCAGAAAAACATTTTCTTTATCGTGCCAACGTTTCGATCTTTAATGAGATCATCTTCAGGGCTCAAAGTGTTTGTCTTCTGTGTAATTGTGCCATTCTTATGTGTCGTGTTTAGAGTGGACACTCTCAAACGTTGGCACGATAAAGAAAATGTTTTTCTGAAACCTACATCACACCAGACCGCATCTCACGATTTGTGAATAACTGTGAACAGAAACTACCAAATTTCAAGAAACTGCATTATCTGTGAGTGCTCCTTGACCTACCTCAAGCTTTTGGTCGGATTTTAAACAGGACTTAGCGACACGCTTATAACTCACCAACTGCCGAATTGGAAACGACCAAAGTATAGGAAGCTGTATCACCTGGTTTACCTCAAGTGTTTGGTCGAATTTTAAACAGAAAAAACTAGCGCTTCTCCCTGCATATAATCTAAAAAATTCCGTTTTGGAACCAAACTTTGAACTATCATAGTTGATGTGTTCTTTTTTCAGAGGACAATATTTTTATATATCTGTTTAGATTGTAATTGAACTATGATGTTTATTGAACACATTTCTTGTTTTGGCGTTTTTCAATCTTTTCTGTCTTGGGGAAGGTAAGAAGGTCACCATTGACCATTGAACAACAATTGGAGAAGAAAAAACCATAAAATCTTTAAAAATGATATACTTTTTGAAATACTTCTTATTTCCCCTGTAATTCCCCAAGTTAGTGCTTAGGGATATACCTTGACAGCAGACTGACGTGGAAACCCCCACAATGATTTAAGAGCAACCACCAGAATCCTTGGACAACTAGCAAGACTTTTAAGATTTTTTTTTTTAATTTATTGGCCTTATGATCTTGCATATTAGCCATGGTACGAATTCATGTGTTCAAATTGGGGGTTATCAGGAAAAAAGGGCCAGAGGCGACGGTGGGAATCGAACCCACGACCGCGGCGTGAGAGTCTCTCATGCTAACCACTCGGCTACCGCGGTCCTCGCCTTTTAAGATTAAAATATGTTTTGACTATCAAAACTTCATTAACTCCATACCTTCCTGCAATCACCATGGACATTTAATAAGAGCCGAGAATAATTATGCTGTTCACCCAAGCCATCCAATATCCCCTCAGTCCTCAACAGTCTTATCACAGAGTGTCAAAGCTACTTACTACGTCACTAACCGCTTTATTCAAAATGACCTCAACATTCTTTTTATCAAATGATCCTATTTTCCCCCTTCATTGTTCATTGCTTTCTCGTAACACTTGTGTCATGACCCTCACAATTTGGGGATGACACTTTCAGAGATATTACGAAAAGTGAATGGAAAAAACCGATCAGGTGTGTTCCAGATTCGAAACCTATTGCTTGAGCTAGTGCAATCTTTAAAATTGAATTGTATGATAATTTAGTTCTCACGAGGGTGAGTCGAGCGATTATGTTGTGTGCTTGTATGGCTACAGGTGGAAGTTGAAGAAGGGAATAATTAAAAGATTTTATTCATCCTACGTTAAATTTTCGATTTGCCTTGTATATGCGTTTTGTAAATATATTTTATGTTTCAGTTAATTTAGTTTCAAAAAGTGTGCTTGTTTTTGTTTTATTTTACCGTTCCCCCTTTACTTTCCTTTTATATTGGTCTACTCGGAAGTATCAATATCCTTTCCTATCCCCGAGTTTTGGAAGTATCTTACCCTTTTGTTGTGCCGTTGAAAGAACAACGTCACAACATAGTGACATGTCAGTTTTAGTCACCGGAAGAAAAAAAACTTTTGGGGGCGTCGGTGGCCGCAACGGTTTAGGCGTTGACACAGAGCTCATCACTGTAAAGTGAAGGTCCCGGGTTCGAATCCAGCTCCCTTGCATTCGAACCCGACATACTTACAAATGGGCTTTTTTTCAAAAACACCGGTACCCTGAGGTTTTATATGACCTCTGCTGTTACGAACCCTCGTTAAAGGAAAAAAAACTCATACGCACATATTTGTAATGTTCTAATGTGTGTGTATTGATATGTACGAACTGAATTTTTGTTAAATATATACATATTTTTGTTAAAATTTTACAATAAAATACATAAATATATATTAATCCTTATTATCGAAGTCACGATAGCTCAAGTGGTTAGAGCAACGGCGTATTGAGCGCTCGTGGGTTCGAATCCCGCTCGTGACACTAATTTTTCATTTCAACCAAAAACATCAGATAAAAAGAATAATTAATTGGAATAAACGTATAATTGATATGAACATGTATTAGACATCAAAGGTACAAATGGTAAATTATTTTCATTTTATAAATAATAAAGGGAAAACTCATGAGGTGGGGTTGAGATGGGGAGTTGATGTCCGAGTGGATCGAGGTCACGGTAGCTCAGGTGGTAGAGCAGCGGCGTATCTAGCCGAAGGTCGTGGGTTCGAATCCCTCTAGTGCCATTGACTTTTTTTCATCTCAACTAAAAACCTTAATTAATTGTCTTGGATTAATTGGTCAAGCGGACCACGAAAATAGTGAATTAATGATTTAAAATTGAAGTACACTTCACTAAAGCTCTCCGTCGCCATTTCAATTGTCGTCGAGAATCCAAACCGATTACACGACATTTGAAAAATGGCAAAAGGAGGGAAAACTCATAAGGTGGAGTTGAGATGGGGAGTTGATGTCCGAGTGGATCGATAGCTCAAGTGGTTAGAGCGACGGCGTATTGAGCGCTCGTGTGTTCGAATCCCGCTCGTGACACTAATTTTTCATTTAAACCAAAAACATCAGATAAAAAGAATAATTAATTGGAATAAATGTATAATTGATATGAACATGTATTAGACGTCAAAGGTACAAAAGGTAAATTATTTTCATTTTATAAATAAAAAACACCTTTAACTTGGACTTAAGCTTTGTTAAGAAAAGTCAATAAAATAACAGTAGGCAGAAATTAGCTTGACGTTTAGTTTTAAATCAAACAGGATTAACACAGCAATCGTTTGAAACACGTCATTGGTCCTCCTCCAGTCTTTACGTGTCAATACCAGCTTATGAAAAGAAAGATGTGGAAATATCATCCTGCGTAAAAAAGTACAATAAGTCGACCGGTTAGATTTTGATTCTTTAACATTATCGGAAAAGTATCGGGCTATCTGTAAGACTTCTAATAACAGTCCGCCCACCCCGTGGCTATTTGTACGACGAGAACTGAGATGAAATTCGCCGGGTCGGAGTCTTGAGGGAAGCAGTGTCCGGACCTTGTTTCGAATTCGGTCAAAAAAAGGTAATCAATAACTGTGACTTTAGTAGCCTGATTTTTTACAATATTGACCAAATTTTAGCCGTGCGAATTGAAAGGAAAAAGCTATTCAGGAAAAAATAAATTAACGGGATGCAAACGACACAACTTTAATGGCTTTGCACTTAGTGGTATCTTAAATTTCTGTAAATTAGGAAAGAATAGCGACTGTAACTTTTCCGCCCTTTTCTAAAGATCTTTAGGGCTTCGGTAACAAGTGGAATTGATCAAAAAGAAAAGGAACGGAGCCACTTTTAATAACCGAGTCCCGGCGCCGTTAAACGATCAAAGTAATTAAGGCTCGGTATCCGCGAATAGCCGACAAAAACTCTTTGTCTTGAAGCAAATATTAGCTTTGAGTCACTTTTGACGCCAATCTACAACAGCGGCTAAGCGCCCTTAAGTCGACCGCCGCCATGTGACAACGAAAACGGATGAATATTAATTTTTTCCGTCACATCATTCATAAAACGGTGTGAAAAGGTCTGTTAAACGAAATAAACAACGGGACCCTTCCACGCAGAATAATCTCGTCGGCGAATCCGTATAATTAATTTTTGACCGAGCAGGGCGACTAATTGGAATCTAGGGGTGAATGAATTTTCATAAGGCTTTGGGTTATTGTTGTCTTTCCTCAAAATTTTCTTTTATCTTACCAAAGCGGATATTTCTTTTGTTTTCATTTTTCATGTTAGTTGATTCTATTTCTTTTTTGTGTGTGTAGGGTTTAGTGACCGATAATTAATGAGTATTTGGAGATCGTGAGATGCGGTCTGATGTGACGTAGGTTTTAGAAAAACATTCTTTTTATCGTGCCAACGTTTCGATCTTTATTGAGATCATCTTCAGGGCCTGGGATTTTGTAAACATTGTTTAAATTTTACAAACACATGTAGGATGTGAAACAATGAATTTATACAATGCTGGAAATTTTCGATTTAAAAAAATGAATTTAGACAATGCTAGAAAATTTTAGATTTAAAAAATGAATTTATGCAATGAATCTAAAATTCTCTAGCATTGTACAAATCCATTTCTTTTTTTATCTAAAATGTTTAGCATTGTATAAATTCATTGTTTAACATCTTACATGTATTTATAAAATTTAAACAATGAAATCCCAGGTCTTGATGATGATCTCAATAAAGATCGAAACGTTGGCATGATATAGAAAATGTTTTTCTAAAACCTACGTCACACCAGACGGCATCTCACGATCTCCGAATAAAGAGAATAGTGTTGTGATAGGTATGTTTTAATGTGTCTCCACTAGGATTTATAAATATTGGTTAAATTATACAAATAGGTTGTGAGAAATTAATTTATACAATGATAGAAATTTGTATATCAATCAAATTATTTGTACTGACTCAAAGTGTTTTTTTTTATCCTTGAGGTTTGTGGGATAAAGAAACTGTAGCCATTTTCTGTCCTCGCAAGTCTGGCCTATCAGCATTTTGTCACATTCAGTGGTGAGTTTCTACAGTTTAGAGAAATAAGATACACTCAAGTGGACAGACCAACTACTATAGAAACCCACCATTGAACGGAGCAAAATGCACAATACGACATGAATGAAGAATAATTTATAAAAATAATCAATTCAATCTTGTCAGGGACGCTAGACGTCTTATGGAAAAGTTACAGAAATTTCTTTTCTCTAGGAATAAGGATAAGAGAGGCAGCCACAAAGCCTACTGCACCTCGACTTAAATAGATCCATGCTCCCTGTTATTTATAACTCACTGGACAGCTTCAGTCTATTAACCAGCCTCCACAGCTTTGCCAGCGGTTCCATGTGGTTTTTCTTGTCCTAGTTTCAAGAACCTGCACCTATATAGACCTTCACAGAAACATAAAATGTGTTCTGCGGTGTCCTCCTCTTCCTGGTAGTATCTGCAAAGTGTTTCTTCTGTGTGTACTCCTATCCGGAGCATGTGCTTTCTTTTGAGGCAGTGGTCTGTCAGGAGTCCAACCAGAGTTCAGTATCCTGGTTCGGTTGCGGTTGCCTTCCAGTAATTCTTTTCTAAGTTTTGCGGATGGTCCTTCTATGAATCTCTTCGCGTGCCTCATACCTGTGGTATTGTTCCACCAGGTTTTGGACTCATTAAGGATCCATTTTAAGATGTATCCTGTTTTGTAGCACCCTGCTAGGCCGCAGTAGGTTAAAAGGATAGTTCCTCAAACATGTAGAAGTCCTTCAACCTGATGATGAGCTAAAAGGCTCGAAATCCGGATCGTTGCAAAACAACTTACTGTGAGTAGGAACTATCCTTTTAAAAAGTATTGAACACCACACTCACTCCATCATTTATCATTTCTACATATTAACATTTTCATTGCCTCTATGCCCCAAATGTCCAGGGACCCATGCCAGGGTCAGGTCATTAGTGTCGCTGACTTCCGTCAGGGCCTCCATGCATTTCCAAACAACCTTTGCCTCCGCTTGCACGAGGCTAAGGCCCTGAGAGCTGCCTGGCCGTCAGGGAAAATAGCTATCTTCCGGGAATGTAGTCCTAGCTTTTTTATTTCTCTTCAGTTCAATCGCTATGATTTCAGACTGGAAAACTGTAGCATAGTTGCGTAGGTTTACCGTCAGTTCGGTCTTGGGGTTCATGCCAAAGACCCCAGCTCCCATACCCTTGTCGGTTTTGGGGCCGTCAGTATATCAGTAGGAATTTTCTTTAGTGGTGTTCCTTTGGTTCATTCTTCTCGTTCTGGTATCAGTAGTTTGTACTTCTTGGTGAAGTTGTACTTTGGAGAAGTGGCATCTTGTGCCCCCTTCTTTTCTCTAATATGTTAACATTTGCGACAGGAAAGGATCTGCCATCAAAACTTGGCGAATAGTCCAATTAATACGTGAAATAGTGCAATTTAAACTTTTTAATTTAGTCGGAAAAATTATTTAATCCAGAAAGATCAACTTATGAACATTATTTAATTAGAGAAAATGTAAAGTTTTTACGACTATTACATGTTGAAACACTGCATGATTGTGATTGATGGAAACTGGAAATTATGAAAGTTTAATAGCTGGTTGGACTTAAAAATAACGAACTACCCTATAGAAAAACCAAAAAATATAATTTTCCAAGTTGAACTGTTCCATCACAGTCGTGATGTATGCAGTTTGAACTTTTCGGTTTGGTTGGTCTTCCAGTGTTGCTGCATTGTTTTAAATAGAGGGACTTAATTCGTTTTCTCTTTAAAAAATAATAATAGACTTTAACTTCAAAAGCAAACGACAAACAAAGAAAATCGACGACACGCACACGTTTTAAGATAGACATGACATCACAGATATCATACAGACACTCTGAATATGGTGAAATGCCAAAACGACGATGGTAGGCACAGAAATGACCAAATTATAATAATTTTTGTTTCTAAAATGAATATAATAATTAGTATCTTGCTCGTACACTTTTCAAGTTCATTGTGTAAGAAAGTGAAGAAAGACTGATGAAAAACTTGATTTAACTTTTATTCCTTTTGCACTTGCTCTCTCAGACCAATTGTGAATGGAAGCGTTAAACGCTTTGGCTGAATAATTTACGATTTACATATGTTACATTCACTACCGGTTTTCCGTTCAGCCGAAAGTGGAAATGATTTCTTTAAAAGCATTAAACCTTTACAGTTTATATCAGTCGTGAATTAATTTAAACCATTCTTTTATCTCCCCTTTCACCTCCAAATAGCCCGTTGGTTTTGTAAAAGTTTAAATGTTCAAGTCATAATACCTGTAATATGCTAAAAATTCAAAAAATGCGCAACAAGTTATTAAAGCTAGGACAACGACTCGGAGACAGAGGGTACAGCAACCCATGAAGAGCTTCAAAGTACGACACCCTGATTCAATGGAAGCATAAACGGATAAAAGCGATATACATAGTATAGTAGTATAGTAAGAGATATAATAATTTTTATATCCATAATATTTATTCAGAAACATATTTATTTCTTCATACTCAAATTTATTTATTCATCTATTTATCTACTTATTGTGTTATTGTTACTTTCCTATACATGCACATATTTACTTATTTCCTATTTATTTATTTATAAATTATGTATGTATTTACTTCTGCATACATAAATTATTTAATTCTGTTATGTACAATTTTTATGATTTTCACTTAAATAATTCTTAATTTCAACTTGAACAAAAGGATCTTCAGTAAGGTCACGACAAACTCTTTAAGTCTTTTGCCGAGCTATCGACGATAATATCGTCATCATCAGGGCTTTAACTAGATGAGTGTTTAAATATATCTGAAGAACAAGAAACTGCATACGTAATAACATTAATTAAAATTAGGTGAAGCTCAGTATCTCGGTTGCACATAACTATAAATATACGTCTCTTTTTTCTCAAAATTAATAATAAAATTACTTTTTTCCCTCAGGAACATTGGAATATCACAGTTAAGAGTAGATTAGATTTTTATAAATTGTACTATATATAGTTAACTGAACTTCACCTAATTTTAATTAATTAAGGTTTTAAGTTGAGATAAAAAAGTCAGTGTCACGAGCGGGATTCGAACCCACGATTTTCGGCTTGATACGCTGCTACTTTACGACTTACTTGAGCTATCGTGACTTCGATCCCCTCGGGCACTAACTTCCCATCTCAACCGCTCGTGACACTGACTTTTATATCTCAACTTAAAACCTTAATTAATTAAATGGTATTAATTGGTCAAGCGGACCACGAAAAATGATGATTTTAATTAATATTATTTCGTCGAAAGCTCGGCAAAAGACTTAAACCTTTTTGGTCAAGTTGTTCAACAAGCAGGTCGATACATCACATCTCATCTTTAATTCTTAATTTGTTCTTATAAATTATTAATTTTAGCTCTCAATTACAAGTGTCAGCGGCCAATTTTACTACCAGGAAAGAAAATAAAGTAAAATGCCCATATAACATAGCGATAGACATTTATCTGAAGGTCATAAAGCGCATTTGCTTTTCGCACTTTAATTTAAAAGAGTCAGGATGCAAATTGTGATGTGATAAATTATGATGTTAATAAATGTTATTTCTTCTTCTTCTTAATAGACTGTTGCTTTTTTTCAAGCTTTCCCAAATCAAGTTCTCGATTAAATGTCTGGACTATTAAACGGATAGTTTAGACGGGCAATGGCGTCGAGTAGAAACATTAAACAGCTATTTAAACGATGTCGGACGTCAAGCTCCAGAAATATCGAGCCGGCAAAGAGGCTTCGGCATTGTTGCGAACTTCACCGGCAAAGTTTAACAGCAATAAATCTAGGAAACGTCCAAAACTGACGACACCCTAATGGGTCCCTTCAATAAAGTTGATGCGGCTTTGACAATTAAGTGGTTGAACCGCTTTTGGAAAATTTACAGAAGTCCTTTTTGCCCTAATGCGTGTCCTGTATTTTCGACAGTTATCGCTATCAAAGCAACTGTACTAAGCATCCCATTAATAAACCGAAATAGTATAATGAGGCTTTTTTTATACTTCCCTCCTCCCAGTAATCCTGGAAACCCTGGAAAGAAGAGAGTTTATTTCCACCTACCCTTTTAATGTAATTAGCTTGCAGTCTTTGTTTATATGACAATAAAGTTAATATTATTAATTATATTGAAACTAAATGGTGGTATAGTTCATACATTCCTTTTTATAATATTCGTGTCTCTCTACTATTTTTCAAACACAATTGTTTTATATATTACACAAACACTCCCGATTTTTTTTTAATATCGCAACACATTAAAAATCTGCTTTTCCAGCTTAAACTTTAATTGCTGGAAACCAAACCGCTACATATATTGCGCATTCGTTTATTATGTGGTGTCATTTCTGTAGAGGCTGAGTTCGACAGATACAGAATTTTTTATGCTATCTACTATTTCGCTTCTATTAGTAATATTTTCTATTTATTGTTATGCGATCATGCTGTATATCCTTTTTTATTCATTTTTGTCGTCCGATTTTGGCCGCTACTCTAATGCTTGATTAGTTAAGTGTACCCCTCGTTTGTTTGAGCATCAAGTTCCAGTCACCTCACATGTAGGCTACAAATGAGCCATTTTTTTGGTTTTGCTGCCGTCAGTGTATATTTACAAGCGTATGACATCACCCTAATTTGAGGATGTAAGATGGATCTTCGGCTAAATACGCCAGGGAGTGAGTGTTCGAGTGGATCGAGGTCAGGACAGCTCAAGTGGTACAGCAGCGGCGTATCTAGCCGAAGATCGTGGGTTCGAATCCCGCTCGTGACAGTGACTTTTTAATCTCAACTGAAAACCTTAATTAATTGAAATATATTGATTGGTCAGAAAGATACCAATTGGTCAAGCGGACCACGAAAACTAGTGAATTTAATAAGATAAATGAAGTATACCTTCACTTAAAATCTCCGTGCCCATTTCATTTGTTGCCGAGAATCAAATAGATTACACGACATTTCAAAAATGGCAAAAAGGAGGGAAAATTCAAAAGGTGGGGTTGAGGTGGGAAGTTGGTGTCCGAGTGAATTGAGGTCACGGCAGCTCAAGTGGTAGAGCAGCGCCATATCAAGCCGAAGATCGTGGGTTCGAATCCCGCTCGTGACACTAACATTTTTATCTCAACTAAAAACTTAATTATTGAAAGATTGTAAGTAACATTAATCTTCGAATTCGACATAGTCTTGTTGAATCCCTTTTAAAATTTAAGGCTTTATCATCATTTTATCTTTATATCATTGGCAGAATAGCCCCTTTATAAATTTATAATCCCAACTTCAATGGCATGGAGACATAGGTACACCCGCGAACAAAGAAGCAGATAAGGTGACATGTTATCCACAACCACGCTCAGGCTGCACGTCCAGCGAATATAAAAAGAACAGTTGTCAATAAAATGAAATAAAAATAATGGATAATCCGAAGGAGTGAAAAAAATATAAATTATATTAATTACAGTTTTAAAAAAATAAAACCATGCCCTGGCCTGCGGAGGTTGGTTTAAAAGGAAAAAGGTCATAAAAGGTTGGGTATAGGTCACACCACGATCACTAGTACACCGCTTAACGGGAGTAGTTGGACCACTTATTTTGTATAGGGAATTCTCACTGTAAAGCACATAATAAAAGGTTGCATATAAGTGTCACGTTCAGATTTAAATGAACCGCCATGCCCCTCCACAAACTCAAACAGTGAAAGGAGTAAGGGCCAAGAAAGGGCTATTTTTTCAAGTCCTAGAACAGATCCCTTTCTGGCTTGTGTGGGTAAACAGATATTTTTGGTACAAAGAAAAATTTGGTGTGCACACTATTCAAGTGAGTTAATTTTTATTATTTTGACGTCAAAATAAAAAAATAATAATTGTAATTTGGTTTTAAAAAAGGTAACTTTTTTATAAAGAAAAATAAAAGAAATAATATTTCATTTTAAAAGTTGTGTTAATATTTTAATTGTATTTTCTAATTTGGGGGTCAAAATTAATAATAATAATAATTTCTTTACCTTTCTTTATGGAACTATAAAACGAGAATCAAATTCCATTTTAAAATTAAGGTTTGCAGATTTGAGATAGGTTCGTTATAGGATAAAAGGATTCTTTAAATTAAAAATAATGTCATTTTATGTGAAAATAAATTGTAATTAAAGATTCAAATTTAACAACATTTGGTGTTGTATTTACTTTGGTTTAAATGAAATATAAAAGGTGCTTGATCGATAAATGAAATAATTATAGTCAGGTCCGATCGTAAAAAACCTCTGGGACCTTGTTTTCGGTTTTCCGAATTCAGGGTTGGGCAACAAAAAAGAAAAAGAGACACGCTAGAACACTGCAAAGAATGAACTTTGGCATTTAGTGTGACCTAAAACGCGTGAGTAAAAGTTTGTTGAGAAATACCTCAACGCCATAAATATTTTAACTCTACTGATCATTGTTTGTCTAGATGTTTTTATTGAAACGAATGTATTTATTAGCGAGAATAGATGGGCCATACCTTTTGATTTCTATTCTCGAGTAATCTGACACGAATGAATGAAATATGCGTTGTATGACGGTAGTTATTGATTTGATTAAAAGGATGAATGGGAAATATTTATTTGTATCAATGGACATATGGAATATTATTTATGTCTGGAAGAAGGAATCACGAGAAATATCCACTATGGAGTAATGATAATGTCAATGAAATTTATTAGCCTGAATGTAAAAGCTTCTTCTCGAATTTCAACAAAAAAATGGAGTACTCTCGGGTAGTGATATTTAAGTCTGTGTGTGAATTTAATTATTAGTGAGAATGGAAAGGGATCTTCCCAAATTATCCCAAGTAATATCGAATACTCTGGGGTAGTAAGATTTAAGTCTGGTGTAAGAATGTAATTATTTGCTGAATGGAAAGGATGCTTCTTCCACTATCCCGAGGGATATAGGGTACATACTCTACGGTGTGAGTTTAAAGTTTTCCAATTACCCCGAGAAATATCTAGTACTCTGAAGCATTGTGAATGACGAGGGTTGTGTGAATGTAATTTATTAGCGTTGGTTTCTTTCCTAACTACCCCTAGGACTATCGATATAAAAGTTAAACCAAAAGTTTTTTGTTTGATTTTTAAAAGTATATATTTCTACTATACCTATATTTGAAGTATTTTGTGTAAATGCACATTTTTGACCTTGGATGACGGAGACCTAAAGAGGAGGATGGCTGGCAATAACAAAAAAATATAAAAAATAAAACTAACTAATTAAATTCCAGTTCAGGTGAAATTTTTTCCAAAAAAGTAGGAACACATATATTTAAAAAATAATTTAAAATTTAACCCGAATCAAATGCTAAGCTATAAAATCTAAGTTATTAAACTTAATTAAAAAATTACTATGCTAAATGCTTATTAGTTGTTACATTATTCATAATAATTAAGGTTTTTAGTTGAGATAAAAATGTCAGTGTTACGAGCGGGAATCGAACCCACGATTTTCGGTTAGATACGCCGCTGCTCTACCACTTGAGCTATCGCAACCTCGATCCGCTCGGACACTAACTTCCCATCTCAACTCCACCTTTTGAATTTTCCTTCCTTTTTGCCATTTTTCAATATATTGATAGAATTAATATTTGAAAGATTGGGAAATTGGGAAGTCTAGCGGACCACGAAAACTTGTGAATTTTCATACTATATAAAAAAGAAGCAAGAAAATCTCTTGAGTTGAACTTAACGAACTCTGAGCTTTAAGGAGATCGAGGCAGATTGCCTACTTCGACATCACGGAAAGGCTAAAAATATTAAAGAAAAATTATTAAGATTATTATTTATTATTATAAATTAATTAAGAAAAACCTCTTAATTCTTCATCCCTGCTCTAATTCCAAGTTCACTAATTCAGTAAAAAGCAAACCCTCGTTTACAACAGTTCTGACACAAAATGTTCCTACTTTCAGAATAAATGTAAACTCCACAAACATATTTATTTTTCTTATTTCAGATTTGATGTTTTAACAAATAAAAATATTGGTTTAAGAATATAAACACAATGCTGATGTTAAATTAAAGGCTCGATAACTTGAAAATGTCATAAAATAACCATAGAAACATTTTCCCTGGTTTCTGGAAAATGGAAGGTTTGTCGAAAAGACGAGATCAAAGCGGAAAAAACGAAAAACAACCTCTCGTAAAATTAACGATCCCTTCGCGGTAATCCAGGTTTTTTCAAATTTCCCTCTCACGTTCTTTAATCCATCAATATTCCATCAGGCGCAGGAGGGAAAATTTCTTTTAACATTCATGAGTAGGGTATAACATGGACTGTCCACGAACGTAATTGGATGTAGAAAAAAATGCTAATGAGGGTATATTAAAAAATATATATTTAAGATGTTATATAATTTGAAATTTATTGAAAATTTGACCCTCTATTTGAAGAATGCTAGAATATAATTTAATTATATAAACTCTAACAACTATCTGCGAAAAACGAACAGGATAGTACCAAACAGCGAAGACTGAAAAATCTATTCAAACAGAATATTATAATGAAATAAAAGAACGAGAAACAGAATAAGTAATATGAAATATTGGTTTGATGGAGAAAGTTGACAATATCTCGGAGGCCAGTAGAACTCGTTCAGGATCCCAGTCTCCATAGTCTTCTTACCCAGCAGACGCTGAAGTTCCCTTATCTGCTTTATGGCTTGTGGATACCTCGAGGTTAAACGCATAACAAATAACGCGGAGTTTAACCTAATCATGTTGTGTGTCTCATCTGATGATGAGGTAACCTCATGGCATCGACATCAATAAAATCCAAGCAGAAAATCCTACAAGCCCCATACGAATATACAAACTTTAGAGACATATACACACGTCCTTGAATCAAATATAACCAACCTGAACAATAAAGACTAATCTGAACCCTCCAAAAGGGCACAAAAATAGTCAGAGAATTCATGCAAATTCGTGGTTAAAGAACAGAGCAAACATATTGCTGTAGTTAAACAGGTAGAGCACAACATAGTGATATTGCTCTATACTGGTCACTGGCATCTGATGAATCACCTATTTAACATAGGATTATTTAACGATTACCCAATTTATAGGTTATGCTAATGAGGAGGAAAAAACTGTCACTCATGGAAATATAATCTTGAGTGTCAAGAATGCAAGAAAAAAGAATCGAATCAATGGCAGTCTTCTAAAAAGAAGGACGAGACAATTGAACTGAACGAAGTATCTAGCCAAAATGCTTGTAGTCTTGTACTTAGGCATACCAAATCTCTCTAATCTTCCTCTATTATCATCCTTTAGTCCTTAAATTATGTAATCAAAGCATGTGGGCATGTATGTCATGCCGTAGTCGATGAGAGTTGTAGATGATGACATGATCAGAAAATTCAAAAATAAAAAAATAGCTACATAGTCAATAGCCAAGCGGCCATCAAAGGACTGGGCTCAAATTTTAACAACTGGAAGGTGGTTCTAAATTTCAAACCAAACTAAATATGTTGTTCGAAGAAAAAGCTGAAGATCCTGGATCCTTGAAAGAAATTTATACATGTTCAGAGAGGCCCATTTTTTCTTTATATTACCCTATTTTAACTGTTTTATATAAACAATTATAAGTCGCCTTTATTAATTACACCATTACAAAAAGCTTTTCTTACTATTATAATTTGTAAGGAAAAAACTACAGAATGTATCAGGTGAAGAGACATAATCTACAGCATCAAAAAAAAATCCGTGAAAAAGAATTACCGCAATGAAAGTCAATGAATTTATCCTTCTTGAATAGATAATCAACAGACGAACTAACCTAAGGAACTAGGACACGATCAATAAGTCAAAAAGCTGCAGTTTTATAAAATAAAATAAAAACTCGCTTCTTAATATTCTTTTCCTCGTCATAATCCTTTCTTCGTCGAGTTTTCAAGGAATATAATATGTCTTTCGTACGTTTTGGAACATTAATGAATAATCTAAAAATAATAATGAAGATGGCCGAAATTAAATAGTGAGGTTATAATTATAGCATAATTATAGTAAGACCAATCTATTCTAAACTGCCCAAAATGAATAGGAATATGGCCAATTTTGTAGTTACTTTCCCTAGAATTTTTATTTTAATTTCATTTTAAATTGCATTAAATTTTATTAAAAATTAATATGTTTTTTACCGAAGGAAAATTTAATTAAGGGATTTTGAAAAATAACAAAATAAAACGTTTTCATTGCTTACTTTTGTTTATGGAACACGATATTTTTTTTAAGCAAGTAATACTGTCTATAATGTCCTCTGTTAGATAAAACCTCTGAGCACCTGTTAAGCCTTCTGTTAAAAGTGTTGTCACCAATTTTATAAGGAATTTCACTCCATAGATGTTGCAACGCTGTACTCAGTTGTTGCCGGTGAACTGGCTGCGGATGGTGAACGAAAAACCTTCTCTGGAACATCCCACATGGGCTCAATGGGATTGAGCACTGAGGAGACAATGGGGAAGGGGGAAGGACCGTATACTCGGTCGTCCTAAAAAGGACAATGAGTATCTTTAACGTCCGCCCCTAGCCTATTCGGCCTTATCGGACGTTTTGATTCTCAAGAAGAGAGCTGACGCACCTCCACATACGACACACTGGTGTTATTGCCGCAGTAATGGTTTAGAGGCAGCTCCGCCCAGAAGGGCCAAGACAACCTCGCACCCCACTTGCCCATTAACAGACCGTATGCCGCGCGCAAAGGGCTACCTAAGCCGAAATACATCAGCCTGGTCTCCCGCGCACTCCCTAGATAGAGAAGGCCACTTTTTCTCTCAGAGTATTGGGGCTTCTGTAGCGTCGAAACTACCGGATCCGCTCCGGCCGCGGTTTTGTTTAAAATGGAATTGCTAACCACCCCCTAGAGGAGTACCGCCTAAGGTAAAAGCCTCCAATCGAGCTCAGCCTACACCTATGTGCAAAGCATACTCGAGTAGGAGCAACCGATTCACTACCCGTTCGCATCCGCCACTACTTACGCATTTGAGGGACTTTCCACATAATCTCGTCCTCAACGCTTATACGCTGCCGTCCGATCCGCCGTATTCCGTGAGGCCGGGTGTATAACGGTGGTAATACGCACCTTTCGTGCGAAGGTCACAGGTAGAAGACAGCCTCTTCTCTAAGATCCCGCCAGGGGCGTCGCCACGTGCCACTACGAATCCATTCCCACTGTAACAGGGGCTGAATTTTGGAACATTTCTGTTACCCCGTAGTACAGATGGTCATGCACCCTCCCCCGTCTTTGCAGACAGGATCTGGTACCCTAACCTTCGTGTGCCTCTGATAAGGCACACGAGGGAGGACAGATGAAAAATTCCCAGGTTTTCTAAACATTGATTAACTCTACCTCTATGAGGTCTGGCATTGTCATCCAGACCAACCATTAAACCAAGACCTTACATTAAAAGAATAAATAATTGAATAGTTTAAAAAATGTTCACATTTTATTTATCTCAATCGTCATTCATTTACTTTTATTGGGTAGGATCGGATTGAGATTGGGATATCCTCTCGAAAGTTTTTTTTTTTTGTAAGTAAATTGTAATTTTTGATTGCTCTATTCTGGACACATACATCAAAGAGTTTATTTTTCGTTCAATTCAAATTTTTATTTTATCAATAAAGAATGTACCGTTTTTATTTTATTTTTTATTTTGGTCTCAAGTTATTCATACCATTAGGTCTCGTCAAACGTGAAGTTCGAAATGAATTCCATAATAGGATTTTACATTGCATGGAGATCGGTGGTGACCATTTTGAAAATTTAATTAACTAGGATTAACTAATAAAGTTACTAGGATTGAATTAGTGATTAGTAATTAACTTAAAGTGACTAGGATGGCGATGGAGATAAATAAAATTGGACTTTTTTTAAACCTTAATAACTCTTAAACGACAAACTCTACAAGAAAAGTGCCCGAAGTAAAATCTTCTTTAAAAAGTCGTAGAACTTAATTCCGTATTCAAAACGATACTTCCCGTTGAAAAAAATGAACAACGTACTTTGAACAAAAATGTACTTCAGATTCAGATTATACGTAAAAAGTATGTAATGACAAGTGTAATTATAATTTTTTAATTGTTTCCAAGATTGTACACTCTAAAACAATTTTTGAGAAAATCTCCTAACTTTAGAACTGCACTAAAATAGAACAGACTCAAAAAATACTTGAAGATTTTTTTTCGATCCCACTCAAATAATTTTAATGCTTCCAATTATTACAATTAATTAAGGTTTTCAATTGAGATAAAAAAGTCAATGGCACGAGCGGGATTCGAACCCACGATCTTTGGCTTGATACGCCGCTGCTCTACCACTTGAGCTGTCGTGACCTCGATCCACTCGAACACTCACTCCCTGGCGTATTTAGCCGAAGATCCATCTTACATCCTCAAATTAGGGTGATCGAGGTCACGATAGCTCAAGTGGTAGAGCAGCGGCGTATCAAGCCAAAGATCGTGGGTTCGAATCCCGCTCGTGCCATTGACTTTTTTATCTCAACTGAAAACCTTAATTAATTGTAATATATGAATTGGTAAAGCGGACCACGAAACTAGTGAACTTAATAAGTTTCCAATTATGTTAGATTTAGGTAAGAACTGTACATAATTGATTGTTTAATAATTTCATTTGTAATCTTACAGATTACAAACACATTTAAAAAATTTTACATGGAAAACACAAATAAAACGAAGTTTACGTTTTTGTTTCTTTTTAAATGGGCAAACTGTAAACGTTTCACAGTTCTTCTATAGGTAACTAACATGTACTCTTGCAATATTGCCTCCATGCTATATTTCTTCTTTACCCCGAGCGACCGCACAGAACGATTTCCCAGTTTAATTTAAACGGTATTTTCCCAGTTGATCACATCAAAGGATGTTAGATAAATTGGACGGGCCATGAAATTCTGTTGATTTGGGCTGTATAACGTCGCCGCCAGGTCCTGTAAAACGCTAAGTATACAAAACGCAAATTAATTGCCTACTCTTTCACAAATTAAAAATGCACTCTTATACATGTTCAAATAAATACGAATATTCGTTTTAGAAAGCTCTTTTCCCGATATATCTGCCCAATTAGTTATAAATTCAAAACAGAAATGAACGAGATGTTGAATATAGTATTGAAAATTTTTAATAAAAAAAAAAAAAATCTGAATGAAAATTGCTACATATTTATATTTAGAAATAATATAATACACCATAAAAAGTGGAAAATTGTCCGAATGAAAATGGAAATCTTACCCTAAAAAATTGACAAGATTGTACACTCCAAAAAATTTTTTTGAGAAAATCTCCCAACTTTAGAACTGAACTAAAATAGAACAGACTCCAAAAATACTTGAAGATTTTTTTTTCGATCCCACTCAAATAATTTTAATGTTTCCAATTATGTTAGATTTATGTAAGAACTGTACATAATTGATTGTTTAATAATTTCAATTATAATTACAGATTACAACTAGTGGTTAACATTACTAACTTAACGTTTTTATTTATTTTTTTTAAATATAATAATTATAATAATTAAATAACTCTGTTAACCGTGTTAGGTCGAGAAAAGTGATGGCGGAGACCTGTAATCTTATGTTATTGCATCTATGTCGCTTCTAATCAATTTTCTCGATCTAGTACGGTTAACTGGATTAACTCAAGGATCATGAGTAGATCTAGTATAGAAAGATGATAACTTTTTTTTAAATAAGAAAAAGTTAAATGATGTAGTTTATATAATTTATAGAGGGACTTAATCGAGCGACTCCTCACAAGATCAAAGAAACTAAATTACTAAATGTAATAGTATAAGATTACAAGCTTAAGTCAACACTTTTCGTTTATCTAACACCTTTAACAGGATTAACACAAGGAACGTGAGAAAGTAGAAGAATGATAAATTATTTTAAAAATTAAGTAAAAGTTAAATAAAAGTTTCCCACAAGTCTAAAGAAAATGAACTACAAAATTATTAGATGCAATAATATACTCTGCGACAAAAAAGGCCTTCGGACTTAATCACCGCGATCCGGCCCTCTGGCGCTAAAAATGCAATAAAAAACTTGACTAACAGAAGGTGGCAACGTCATTGGACAGAGAAGCTCTCGCGTATCAAGACCTCTGTCGATGGGTTGCCCTCGGAGGATCTGATTCGGAGAACGGTAGTCCTCACTAGATTAAGAATAGGCCATGCGAGGTTGACACACGGACAGTTAATTTTGGGCCAAAGCCCGCCTATGTGTTCGGCATGCATTGTTGCTCGATGTGTCCCTCGTAATTGAAGGGTGCAATTCCTTGGCTCCATACCAATGCCACCCCATTTAAAAATTGTGCTTGAGCACGGCAGCGAGAATTTGGGTGCCCTGTTCCGATTCTTGGAGAAAATGGGGTGGTTTTTTATATGTGGTAGTAATAGCTGTGTATACCTAGCTTGTATCGAGAATGATTGTATTTATTAGCGTGAAGGTGTGATGTGAGAGGGTTGATTGCTGAATATCGAGTACCCCATCGACCCTCAATTAGGCCAGTTGTAAAATATGTGTAATGATTGTGTTGAGAGTGAATTATTTATCAGCATGAATGTGTGATGCGAGAGGGTCGATGGCGGAATATCGACCCTCAATTCGGTTGGCTGTATGGTGCAAAGGGTGATAGACAAATATCGAGTCCATCACCCTAATTAAATGAATGGTATATAAAGGAATCAATGTTTTGATGACCAGGACATATTTTATTGTTTATTTCAAGCTGTATGCATTTTTATCGTTATATTAATTACAACATAATTACTTTAATATAAACCATTTTAAACGAGATCAGAAATTCATGAGTTTTATAAAAATTATCATAGTTTGAAAGAAAATTCACCAAAGCGACGGTAAATCATTTAGTGGTAGATTAATATTTACCTAACAAATTTTTAACTTGTTTTTCCTTTAATGTTATGAAGTGTCGCTGAACAGATTAAAATCTTTCTTTCTATGATGTTATCTACATTATTTAACAATTAACCTTTTTCTTATTTTTTAAATTAGTTTATTTTAGTTACTTACATCTATAAAATTGGTCAAGTTGCTCCATAATCATATGCTGCATCTTGTGATTTTGTTTTTAATTTTCTAAGGTCTTGAGAAGAGTCACTGAACACTGTTAAGTCTCTCTTACTATTATGTTGCCTACATTATTTAACTTTTTTTTATGTTTAAAAATAAATGATCAGCTTTCTAGTCTAGGGCAATTAATGATTCTTGTTCCGTTTAAGCGTATCAGTTCGAGAAAAGTAACATAGATTCGAGTTAACATTATTAAGGGACTCTAAGGTAATAGAGTTCTGGTTCAAGTGTGTTAAATTTCCGAAAGTGACGTACGAAGTGGCACGTGCCTGGAACCAAAGGAATTTAGTTTTGGGGAAACCTCAAAATGCGATTACGGGGATCCATTTCTGTATTATTTAACAAGAAGATTACAACACGTCCCACCGTGTAAGATAAAACAATCAGGACATTCTGCTTTCTAGATGAACGAAATGATAACGTTCTCTATGACACAAGAAAAGGTAATTATGTATTTGCCTTAAGGGCTAAACTAAAAAAAAAATTAAAATAAAAAATCAACTGGGAAATATAAATGTAAAGATATAATAATAATAGTTTCGCACATTTTTTTAAACTTGGTTATTTACTGTCATTTCGATTTTTAACAATATATTGGGGCGTCGGTGGCCGCAACGGTTTAGGCGTTAACACGGCGTTCATCACTGTAAGGTAAAGGACCTGGGTTCGAATCCAGCGGCCTTGCTTTCGAACCCGACATACTTACAAGCTTTTTTTTCAAAAACACCGGCAAAAAAAAAAATATATATATATACAGGGTGAATTGCTACTCGTGCTACAAACTTCTCCAGTAGATTCTTCACCCTAAAATGAACAAAAAAGTTCATATTGTCCATGGTCCGATTCTCAACCATTTCAGAGTAATTTCGCTTTTTATCGATTTTGAAAGATATCACGTCCTGGCGTCGGAAAATCGTGATATCTTTTAATCTAAACATTTCTCTGAAAATCTAATAGCACCGTTGAAATTCCCGTTAATTTTTCAATAAGAAGATGACGGTGGCAAAATGTTTGGGCTAATTTTTTGTGTTTTATTTCAGCCAGAACTACAAAAAGAGTGGAAAATTGTGTAAATCGGAAAGTGTATAAAGTAATCCAGAGTTTCTAATTTTAGTCTCAGAAGGCAGCAAATTTGAGGAAAACTACCTGATTTAATAACGCTTCCAACGCACTCGTCATTTTCTTATTTAGTGGTTGTGAGACCAAGATGTTGATGACAAAAAGAGAAAAAATGGTGGTTCAAGGATTGCTAATGTTTGAGAGTGACTTGCTACTCGTGCTACAAACTTCACCAGTAGATTCTTGACCCTAAAATGAACAAAAAAGTTCATATTGACCATGGTCCGATTCTCAACCATTTCAGAGTAATTTCGCTTTTTATCGATTTTGAAAGATATCACGTCCTGGCGTCGGAAAATCGTGATATCTTTTAATCTAAACATTTCTCTTAAAATCTATAAGCACCGTTGAAATCCCCGTTAATTTTTCAATAAGAAGATGAAGGTGGCAAAACGTTTGGGTCTTTCTTCCTTGACCTTCTAGCTGTTTGTAAACTTCTTAAGCATTACATACTAAATGGGCATTAAATTAAATTAAAAAATTTCAATGGAATTATGATTTTGATTCTCTCTAAAAATTAACGGGGATTTCAACGGTGCTTATAGATTTTAAGAGAAATGTTTAGATTAAAAGATATCACGATTTTCCGACGCCAGGACGTGATATCTTTCAAAATCGATAAAAAGCGAAATTACTCTGAAATGGTTGAGAATCGGACCATGGACAATATGAACTTTTTTGTTCATTTTAGGGTGAAGAATCTACTGGAGAAGTTTGTAGCACGAGTAGCAATTCACCCTGTATATATATATATAATTCAGTCAATGCATTTATTCTATTAGCACCTGACATATCCTCACTACCATCATTTTATTGAAGGGGACTAGCATCTTTATAAACTAAGTAATGTATCCTAGCACTAATTTTTTATAAATATTATTTATATTCAATCAAAGTATTTCTAGTCACTCAAAGTGTTTGTCTTCTGTGTAAATGTGCCATTCTTGCGTGTCGTGTTGAGAGTGCCATGGCAACAATTTGAGTGAGTAGAAATACTTTGATTGAATATAAAATAATATATTTTGCATTGTATAAATTCACATTTTTCCACATCCTACATGTCATTTTACAGGTGAATAAAGAACAACACTATTGGGTTTCACCAAGCTTTCGGCGAATATGCCGCCATCATCAGGGCCTAATTTATTAAAAAAACAAAATTTACATGAAGAGAGTTACATAACTCATCTTATATAAATACATTACAAAAATACAATTACGTACTTAACCCAGTTGTTAGGAAAATTCAATTTATTGGACATGTTTTTTTTTGTTTTCGTTTTTTGAAGTGAAGGTGAAAATGAATCTATTACTAAAAAACAAAAACCGACTTGCTTAAAGTCTATTGACCCTCATCGGTAATCCTTTGGTTTCATTTTTTCACAGTTTAGATTTAGTGATTTAGTGTTAACTTATGAAAAAATGAAACCAAAGGATGACCGATGAGGGTCAATAGACTTTAAGCAAGACGGTTTTTTTTTTTTTTTTTGTTTGTATATAGATTTATTTTCACCTTCACTTCAAAAAAACAACAAACATGTGCAATACATTGAATTTTCCTAATAACTGGGTTAAGTACGTAATTGTTTTTTGTAATGTATTTATGTAAGATGTGTTATGTAACTCTGTTCATGTAAATTTTGTTGTTTTTTTTAAATAAATAAGGCCCTGATGATGGCGGAACATTCGCCGAAAGCTTGGTGATACCCAATAGTGTTGTTCTTTATTCACCTGTAAAATGACCTCAAGAAGATCCGATACACCATCAGTTTAAACTACGTAAGTCGATCAAAGTCAACTAGAATCCTACATGTATTTGTTAAATGTAAACAATGTTTGTAAATCAGGCCCTGAAGATGATCTCAATAAAGATCGAAACGATGGCACGATAAAGAAAATGTTTTTCTGAATCCTACATCACACCAGACCCCCATCTCACGATCTCTGAATAATCATCGATTAACGGTCACTAATCACCACACAATTCTAGGTAAGCTTAGTTGTTTTGGTGATATTATTGAATTTTACTACTATAACCATATATGTATAATAATGTAGAGAAAGCTTAATAATAATATCCAAACCACGTGAAAGAGGCATCCAACCAAATACGTAGGATATTTGCTAAGTTAGCAACCAAAGCGTCTTTTCCCTAACAGCCAAATCGATACAGAGCAAAGAACAGAAATAATTTTACACTACGTTGTTTTGCACAGACCTCAGAGTAGAAAAAGCTATCTCTAATCTCGTTTGGAATAAATTCAAAATCAACTTTCCAACTCTCCCCATTTGACAGAGACGCCCTTCATCCAATTAAGGCAAAACACTTCTCCCCGAAATTGTTGATTTTCCTCCAGATCTTGGAATGAAATCTATGCTGAAACGAAAATGAAGTGCTGCAATAATGTTGTCTAACATCTAAGTAACGAGCTCTACACCCACCCTATCGTCCATGTCTTCATACACAACAATGTTTGGATTTTGAATGAATCTATGAAACTATTGATTCATCTTTTCTTTCGAGTTTCGGCATCTTAATAAAAATTGTATAGCTGATAACATATCAAATCTTAATGAACGTTAATATCTCGGACAACTGATTTTGGTTCTTCAATTTTCCTTGCGCTGAACTTCAGAGAAGACTTACATATTAAGTTAAAAATATAATCATGAAATCTGGCAAAAATAGTGAATACCCTACTATTAACAAGCGATGGTACAAGAAGTTCACACAAATGAATATAAATGCGACTTTTCTAAAATTGTTCTCTGTTTCGCTATTCTATACTTTTGTAGTTCCATGGTGTGGAAAAACGATTTGAAATGAAATTGCTTTGAACTTCTTTAGAGAAAAAACAAAATTGGCTTTTTTACAGTATTTTTAATTTTTTCATGTTACCCAACATGTCAAATCGAACTAAAATTGCTTATTCTACAAAGTTTCATTCTCAATTGTATTCGAGACATTTCAATTTTTGTGCTACTCCAACCTCTTAAAACTTTAAGCCATTAAGTACCTCGTATCTCATGAAATGTTAAATTCAATAGCTACAATAAAAATAAAATTAAAAACCGTATGAAATTCATTATTGTTTTCAATTATAGTCTTAAAAAATATTCAAAACCCTTAGAATATGATCTTTGATTCTTCTATGTTCTTTCTAAATATGAAGTAAGATTTTCTTGGTTCTCTGAATCCTGAAAGATATGGCGCTTATAGAAAGTTTGCTTCCAATGATGAGCTATAAATCCACGTATTCATTTCTCAAAAATCAGTTAGTACCAATTAAAATTAGTGTTTAATTCCGAAAAAAAAATTTTCTTACAAACGGTTTAAAATAATTAGTCATTTTGATTTTCCAACTTCTGATAAAAAATAATTGAACCAAAACAAAACTAAATAAAACAGGCTAAAATTTCCATATCTGAAATCGTTTCCTGGCATAATTTACTGCAGTATTTTTTTTTTTTTTTTTTACTTGGGGTTTATGGAATAAAGCTATTGAAGGAAGGTTGAAGGAACTAGAAAAGAGAAATATCTCGAATACAATTTTAGCATCAGACTTTCACAATAGAGATTTTTCAATCAATTTTTAAATGTAGAATAACCTCCCAAAATATTAGCGTCTGTTTATCGGGCACCCTATACCTTCCAAAATAAGAAAATAAACACAAAATACATATTAAAGAATTGATCAGGTACGAAGTCAAAATAAGAAATATATAAAACCAACTATGGCCTTTAGTTCTATTAAATACAATTAAAAGATGGGTCTTTGCTTGCTTTTGAAATCAACTTTATATCGCCAAATTATCTATTTTTAATGTAATTAAAGTTAAAAATAATTAAGAGTATATTTTCTGAAATGCACATGCCTGCCCTTTGCTTTTAATTTTATGTCTAATTTATTAATTAGTTTTTCTGTATTATGTTTCTCATTTCTACTAATTTATCATTAAAATTGTCTAAATATCGTAGTGTACACAGTTTTTTCTAAACAATTTAAGTAAGGCGATTTCCTATCGCATTTAAGATAATTATGGTAAAGAAATGCGCCTTAAGTTTTAGAAAGGTTAAAAAATACCTTTCAATTAATTAATATGTATTTAAGGTATTGGTTGAGATAAAAAAGTCAGTGTCACAAGCGGGATTCGAACCCACGACCTTCGGCTAAATACGCCGCGGCTCTACCACCTGAGCTATCTTCACTTCGATCACTTCATTTGTCGCCGAGAATGAAATAGACTACACGTGATTTGAAAAATGGCAAAAAAAAGGGAAAATTCAAAAGGTGAGGTTGAGATGGGAAGTTAGTGTCCGAGTGGATGGAAGTGACGATAGCTCAAGTGGTAGAGCAGGGGCGTATTTAGCCGAAGGTCGTGGGTTCAAATCCCGCTCTTATCACTGACTTTTTTATCTCAACCAATACCTTAAATACATATTAATTAATTGAAAGATATTTGGTCAAGCGGACCACGAAAGCTCGTGAAATTAAAAAATACGTTTATGTAAAGACTAGTAAGTTTAAGAAGCTTTCGATTGAGTGTCAACAGTTTCGATATTATATTGACGTCAATTTTTTTTAAACAAAGTTTTAAATGTACACAATTAAAAATTGGTACAAAAATCCTTACAATTGTGGAATCTACCTTTAGACTTTTAATAAATAATTTTATTAACGTCTTGAAACATCACTTGAATTTAGTAACTTAATTAACTCTTCCCCCACAATTTCGTAAGAAGCCACTATGGTTGCGGTACCGACACACTTGTGGCGAATGTCGTTAATATTTCCAAAATGCGATTGTCAATATCATTTAAGAAAGTCATTATTAAAAAAAAACGTGAGGAAAATATCTATCCAAACTACACTTTTACTCAATAGAAGAAAAAAGCTACAAGTTAGGCTTATAGCCATATAAGCTTATCTGAATTAAGTCCAATGGTTATAGTCATTGGCAAATTGTATCGTTATAATGCGGATCAGGACGATAAGGGACATCCATCGGCGGAAAAACGGACTTTCGTTTCCGGCGTGACTTCGTTTTTTTGATCCGATTTTCAGGAGATTTGAATTGAATAATTGGGAAGAATAATGTTTCAAAGGCGTCGGCTAATTAGTGTCACAACCTAGTTTGGTAACTCGCGTCCCGTTTAAAATGTTGGGTCAATTAACTGGGATAAGTGCTGTCTGACTTCATAGGAAACTCCGCTGTGGGAACTGTACGTGAGGATGGCATGAACGTGACTTTCCCCAAGCTTTTGAAATAGGGCTTTTTCAAGCCGAGGACGGAAATAGACATGATTGAACTTCTTGAGCAAAGTTGCATTAATTTTAGTGAATTTTGACTTCGTCATCTCGTAATATTAACAAGGACATGTTTTGGACCTGGAAATAAATTTTTCTCGTCATCAATTTCGCGTTACCGGAGAGTGCTCATGGGTTCAGTTAATATGAGACTTTAGGGTAATCGTTAGATAGATGTTAGACAGTGGTAAGTTAGGATTAGGATATGTTTACGTTAAATATCCCTGATTCAACTTTCCCGTAAAGTGGAGAAAATGTAGAAGGATGAACGAATTTTATTTAAAAAAAACTACTAAACAATACAACTTCACTGGTTTTTTAAAAGTATTATTATTAAATATGAAGAACAGACCATCATTTAACACCAAGCAACAACTGGCACAAAATCCAATTCTTTGCCAAATCAGTCAATTATTTGCCAAAGTCGCTAGGTCTTCGTGTCATGTTTTTTAGTCAATATTAGCTTTACCAGGGCATGAAATTTTACTTACAACCCACCGGGTTGTTGGCTAAAAAAAAATATTTTTTGATTCACTACTTTCGTGGTCCGCTTGACCAATTAATACATGACAATTAATTAAGGTTTTTAGTAGAGATGAAAAAAAGTTAATGGCACGAGAGGGATTCGAACCAACGACCTTCGGCTAGATACGCCGCTGCTCTACCACGTGAGCTAACGTGACCTCGTGACCAATGGCCGATTGAAACCAATAAGGTGGGGCTGAGATGGGGAGTTGGTGTCCGAGTAGATCGAGGTCATGATAGCTCAGGTGGTCGAGCAGCGGCGTATCTAGCCGAAGGTCGTGGGTTCGAGTCCCGCTCGTGCCATTAACTTTTTTTCATCTCAACTAAAAACCTAAATTAATTGTCAAATATTTTTTGAAAAAACCCGATTTGCATTCGTTTTAAGCACACCTACCCGACAATCCATTAAATACAATTTTTCATTGGCAAGAAAAAAAAGACATTTTTAGCAGGATTAATAGCAGACAAATTTTTTTCTGATATCTGGTGTTCCACATAAAAATGCATCACTTTTCTGGATTTTATCTAAATTCAACGTTATGACAATCTTTAATTAAGGTTTTGGTTTAGATAAAAGTCAGTGTCACGAGCGGGATTCGAACCCACGACCTAAAAAGTTATGCCACCTCACCTCATAAGTTATGACAACCGTTGTAAAGCTGGATTGTTAGTTTTTCGGAAGATGTAAAAAAATATTTTAACCTACTTTACGTCATCAATCCTCATTGCGTGTATATCGTAGGTTTTGAATGGTTACATTTCACCTATTTCATAAGTGTGAATGTATGTATAGTACAAGAGCTTCGCTATTAAGTATTCCATCGACTCTCACCAAAACTAGTGTATGTGGAAGTAGAGTTCTGAGCCGTCACCGAAGCGCCCGATTTGCGACGTACTTTGTACCCCTCTATCTACAACCCCTATGTTCTGGAAATCCACCATTCGTAATACACTTCCCTCCTTTTTCCTAAAAAACCTATCCCTTCCAGCCCTCTCGGGCTCTCTTCTCCGCTAGCTTTCGGAGCGAGCACACATTCTATCGCCCTATCTCCCTAAAGTGTTGCGCCATAGTAATTCACCTCCGTGTAAAATCACCGCTTCTTAAAGTTTTCCTCTCCACGCGAATCCCCACGGATCCCCCTTCAAATCGCCATACAATCGTCACCTCCTCGTCATACCATCTCCCGACCGCATGGTCCACAATCCTATCATCGCCAGTTTCCCTTAATATATCCTCGCTTTCTTCCATCTATCATCATTATAATCCCGCGAACGAATCATCCTTTCATTATCCCCCGAAGACTCCATCATCTCACTGGCTACTACTGGATCGCATCGTCTCACTCTCATCGCCACTGGATTACATCAGCCAGCATCATCATCAACGCCGCTGCAACAACCAGGTCGGTACAACGGCTTAATCACTGCTGAACAACGCACGATATCGCATTCAGGAGACATTCATCGCTTTTCGGTCTTCATCGCCTTCAGAGGGATTTATCGCCTTTAGACCGTCATCGCCTTCAGATCTCCAATACGATCATCGGCCATAGAAAATTCATTAAACAGTGAGTCTTCAATTTCTCCCTTCGTTCATTATTTGTTCCTTCATTTAACCATTCCTAAAATAACATCCCCTTTTCAATCGGGAATCTTCCATTCCCGTTGTTGTCGAAACAATCTTCTTATTAACTTCAACTCCTCTCTCCGGCGGTGTTCGTCGGCGCCATTTTGAATTTGGCTGCTTGCGAACAATCCTACTTGAAAGAGTGGCGTGTAGGGAAAGAATAATGTATATTAAGATGATGTGAGTGTGTTTCGATTAAAACTGTATGCGAAGGGGACTGAAATTACGTTGGTGTCGATAACACCTGGAACCTAACTTCGCCGCATAAGGGAAATGCCTCAATAAATATGTACAGTTTAATGAAATATGTTGTTTATATTGGTTCAATATGTATGTATGAATTTTACAGCATATAAGTTTTGATTTGCGGATAATTGTTTGCATAATAGTATTCAGTTTGCTTCAGAGCATTATCGAGAAATTCTGCTGAGCCATCCAAAAAGGGTACCCTGCATATTAGGTTCTATTAAATTAAAAGAAAACTAAAAGTACGTGAAATATATTTTATTCCGTTTATTTCCTTAAAATAAAAGTCACTCGGTCACTATGGGTGGTTTCTCTTTAACTAAACACCAAATTGTATTAAACGACTTGTATTTGAACTTCATTTCCGGCCACGTCCCTGATATGTCTTTAAAGCAACAATATTTTTTTAAATGCATAAAAACCGCTTTTATTTTAGTTATTCTAAAAAATTAGTTTTGAAAAAGGAGGGGGCCATAAAATACAAGTAATGTAAAACTATTTGGTATTTAGTACAAGAAAAACAATAACTTCACTAGTTTTCGCGGTCCGCTTGACCAATTAATATCATTCAATTAATTAAGGTTTTTAGTTGAGATAAAAACAATAACCCAGACTGGAACGTTTCAGAACCAAGAAAGAAAATAGGAAAATGATTCATTTCGTATCAAATCAAGAATATCTTGATGCATGAGCAAATAGAAAAATGGCGACTCCAACTTGATTGTAACCTATTTTATTTACTTTTTTCAATGTTTACGTTTTTGGATCGTATATTTAAACTTTATAGAGTAGGTTTTGGCATTTTGACACCTTTTCCAGAGAATACGTTCATAGCACAAAAAATAATAATTAATAATTGGACTTAAAATGGCTCACATAGCATGTTTGCTAACTTACGAGCTAAGTCGGTTTTTAAAATGTGTAGAAAAAGGTCACATTTTTCAAAGTTATAATTAGTTAAGGTTTTTAGTTGAGATAAAAAAGTCAATGGCACGAGCGGGATTCGAACCTACGATCTTCAGCTTGATACGCCGCTGCTCTACCACTTGAACTATCGTGACCTCGATCCACTCGGACACCAACTTCCCATCTCAATGATAGCTACTGCATCAAACCCTCTTCACTTCTTCTTATCCCAAGAACCCTCCACATTGCCTCAAACGAGCTTCTCGCCTTAACTTGAAAACAAACTGGTGCCATCATTGGCTTACTTCTCATAACCCATGTCCCTCCGGGTATACTGGCTACTGGCCGTAGTATTTGTTTTAAACAACTTTCAAATTTGAACTCTCCAGAGACTTTCCTAAAACATTTATTCCATCAGTAAAAGGACACACTATTAAACAATTACCTCCTCGAAAAGCTCCAGGATATGATGTAATTCCAACACAAATAATACAAAATTGGACCCACAGAGGTTTATCTTTCTTAACATACCTACAGAAAAACTCAGGTCCACATAGCAGGCGCATACCAATGGATGTTTTCAATAATTAAAATGACGGGTAAATCAAATAAATTTATGAACTTCCTAGTTCCTATCTTCTCATTAACTTCTGTCTATTCTTTCCACAATTCTAGCAAAACTACTTCTAAGATTATTGCCTATAATTTAAAATTGTAATATTATTTATCAGTTTGGATTTCGCTCACTTCACTCTAAACTCAACAGATGCATCGTGTTGTTGACAATATCGCCTCTTCCCTTGAGCGAGAACGACATTGCTTGGGTGTCTTTCTTGTTTTAGAACAGAAGCGAGTTTTGCACTCGGACTTGCTTTGGAAACTAAAGAACATCCTCCTTCGATCGTACTATCCCATGATATCATATCTGACGGACCGATTTTACCGAGACCTTCACCGAACTGAATTCCTCACCTTATATGTGTGCATTAGAACGGCTGTTCCTCAGGGAAGCGTTTTTGACCCATTTCTATTTTCAATGTACCCTGCTGTTTTTCACATCTGAAAAATTCAGTACGTACCTTCGCTGCTGATACATCAATTCTTACATGTTGTTATGTCTAAATATATAATTTGGACCCGTTCATAACTGCTCAACACGTACAACACTTGAAGGACACTGCCTACCACCGACCTTGTGCGTTTTCTTGGACTTTTCGTAAATAAATGATTGGATTCTCCACAAACACTGAAAAGGAAAGAAAAGACCCGATAAATTAACCTTTTTATATCTCAAATCGTACTATACTTAACGACCACAGATCCCGTTTGTACATGACCTCGTCAAAGCTCTCTACACAAATTTCAACAACCACTGTACACCCAAAATATTTTACTAATACGACAATGATCCCTTCGAACCCCACCAGAAAACCGTCCAGGACGATTGAAGCGAAAGTAGCCCTGTGACCGTCTCAGTTACTGAAGATTTAAGAGGTTTCAGTGTAAGAGTATTCTCACTGACCAACTTCTCCTTCAATTGATTAAAACAAAAAATTCAGCATATATAGACCGTATTTACTTAATACAATATTAGTAGTCGTAAATAGCAAATAAATATAATAAAAAAAGAAACTACTCAAAACGGTTTAATTTTTGATTGGCCGGTTCGACACCTCACCAAGTGTCCTCTTATGCTCAAAAGTTTAAATCAGTTCAGAGGACACTTAGTATCAATAAAAACTAACAGCTGTGCGTAGTTTTAAATACTAAATATGTTTCAAACCCTTGAAGCGAATCGAGCATATATCTTTTTAGATTTTAATGTTAAAATGTAATATTTAAATTTTTATATAAAAACAAAAAATTCTTTATGTAAGATATATTGAAAGAGAAAAAATGGCAATATATGATTGCATGTAGTAGAAGTAAGCTTTAGGACCATCTGTTGTTATTTTCTATTAGCTTGAATAAAAGCGTTTATTTTCGGTTGTTATTAAACTTCGGTTATTAACAATAGAATGCGATATGAGTTGTTTCAGCGTGTGTTCTACTAATTATTTGCATATGAAATAAATTGAAAGGGAGGAACGTTTTGCCGTCAAGTAAGTTCATAATCGTATGCGAACCGAGGCATTCCTTCTTTCAATATAAACGTTCCCAAACGCTCTCTAAAGAGCAAATAGGGTTTAGTTAGAGACCTCAACTAATAAATAGAGGAGAGACCATTCAAGTAGTTTAATTTAACTCCCAAATTAACTTTCTCTGCTGCCACCATAGCTTCATTAGTTTCTTCTTTATTGCGCCTCTTCCACCGGTGAATAAGGAACTTCATATTATTTTCACTCTCGCATGGGGAATCACTAAGGGAATATATGGGGGATAAATGAAATTACATTCCACACGTTATACTTTTATATACGCGAAAACTTTATTGTTCATATTTAAACAGGATACACATTGCTTGATTTCCCATTTACGACGGTAGAAGTAATAAATACTAGTCATGTGGTTCAAAGCGCTTAACTAGCTCTTTATTCCAATATTGACTTAGCGTTCTCGTTTAACCATGAAAACTGGTTCACTAAATACTTGGCGTTTGAATCGTCCATTCGTTCCACCCATTTTGAAAGTTATCCAGACCCTTACATACAAAGGACTCTTCATCAAAGGCCATAATAATCTTAATTTGTCCACTAATCATTTATTTTCCTTCTTCAAACTTGGCTACCCCTCTGAAAGGAGAGTCTGTTGATCTTTTTCGTTTCGTAACTCCTCTGCGAGGGATAGCCCTTTCATTTTTTGGCTGTCATTTTTTTACTATAAAAGTTTCGAGAGCTTCATTATTTGTAAAACTCAATTCACCGGACTAAGAGTAACGCAGAGAGCTCCTGAATTATTTTTTTATTTTGTAATGAGACGCTAATCAATTTTAATTATTTCTTTTAATGCACGTATATTCTTTTCGGATTAATGCTCCAAAGGCCATCACCAGCAGATGTTAATTAAATTTTAAATAAATTGTTTTTGTTATATATGTGCGTTAAAATTTACGATTTATTTCTACGGTTTTAATTTATTTACAGATGCCAAGTTTATGTCAGTACGTGTAGTTTATAGCGTTTTCAACCCCTGAAAAGTTTCTCTGTATTTGTGAAATTGTTTCAAAATTTTCACAGTATTTGTAATTTTCCTCAAAAAAAAAATCAGAAGCAATTTGAAATAAAAAAAAAATATTTTTCAGAAACATATATACTCAAACGGTTTATTGGGAAAATAAACCGAATAACAACTTTATTTCCTGGTAAAAAATATTTTACCGTACTTTCCTACATCGCCACATAACTAGGTGAGAATTATATTTGGCAGCTGGCCATAGTATGGATATCGGAGATATTGAAATAATAAATTTTGACCGTGTAGTATTAATAATAAATTTTCTCTTTTACTCACCATTTCAGAACTTTTTGTATATATTTTTATTTATACATTTATTTAATTTGTTTGTAGTTTTAGACTTCTATACACGGTGAGCTCATACGACAAAATTTGTCAAAAGCTTCCATATCTCAAATGCAACAAAAAAAGTCCGTATAAACGAAGATTCTCAACCACTTCGCAGATATTCAACGTATGGTTTTCATCATAAATCTACTCGTGCCTTTTAATATTCATTTTCGGGGAATCCAAAAAAGCGTTCAAAAGAGCGTTAAATTTCCTTTAAGACACCCATTTACAACTTTTGATTTAATCTTTCGTTAAAACACAAACACAATCTTTCAAAAACAGTTAAATTTAAAAATTTCAAAAAATTAAATTTGCAATCTTATCGGAGAAGTTTACGATAGAGCTTGGCAAATTTCATAAAAACATCATCTAATAAGCTTTCTAGCGGCATACCTTTTTCTTTAATTACATTGAACCAAAATACAGAAATTGAACGATAATTGGGAAAAAAGTGGTAACGGTGTAAAAAAGGGGAGTGAGGTTAATCTTGTAATTATTCAAAAATCGTGAGATGCGGTCTGGTGTGATGTAGGTTTCAGAAAAACATTTTCTTTATCGTGCCAACGTTTCAATCTTTATTGAGATGTACAAACAATGTTTGTAAATCCCAGGCCCTGAAGATGATCTCAATAAAGATCGAAACGTTGGCACGATAAAGAAACTGTTTTTCTGAAACCTACATCACACCAGACCGCATCTCACGATTTCTGAATAATTATCGATTAACGGTCACTAATCACCACACGTTAATCTTGTAATTCACTTTATTTAAAAAAATGTTTTTATCGGTGTAATTTATGCTCAACATTGTTGTCTATTGGTCATCCATTTTAAATACACCTTCATGATAAAATGCTCTAGACAATTATATGGAAATAAATAAAAAAACTTTTTAAGCAACTTCAGCTGTATCATTTTAAGTATTTTATTCTTATTTTCACCAATTCATTCGTTCCAAATATGCCGTAGATTCTATAACAGGATGAAATATCTATTTAAAACAATCCTAAGCATTGGTGGTCTTTTTTTTATGATTCCTGTTTACGTCTGATTGCGACTGCTATATGACTGTTACACCAAATAAGAACAGGCTGATAAACTAGCAAAAACAGGAGCAGCCCTGACGCCCTTTGAGTCATTACCGCAAATTGGCATGCCCCAAAGCATGTTGCGTGCTAAAAACAAAACAGAGCAAATGGATGAATAACGAAATGACACTGGATGAAATCACCAGCTGCAAAACAATCAAAGAAATTCCTCATCATGTCAACCAGGATAACAAATATCTACATCTCGCAGTATCCAATAATTAAGGAAAATAAAATACCTTAATACTAGCCATTTCATCAATAAACGAGAAAAATGAGAAACCTGCGGTCATGTATTTATTGGCGTGATTGTGTAGTGTAAGAGGACGGGTGGCGAAATATTGAATACCCCATCGACCCTCAATTAGGTTAATTAAATTATGTGCACAGAGTTGTGTAGGAATATCGAGTACTCCACCATCCTAATTTAGTGAATGGTACGTATAGAAGAAATGTATGTAAGAGTGAGTGTGAGAATGAATGGTTTTAGGAACTGATTGCGTTTAGTCTTGAAATGACAGTATCCGGATCCCACCTTGGTAGCAAGACAGTAAAGACCTAGGTATGACCTGGGACTACACCAACACCCTAGGTGAGTGATTCTCGAGGCATACCGGTAATTTATTACAATTAATAAATTACAAAAGCTAGAAACTAGAACATAGGCCCCATTCTTTGTATGTGTATATAGTAATCATGCATGAGCAGATTTTAGCTTGTACAAAGCAGTAATCATTTAATTATTAATATAACATAAAACATAATTTTTGATGTATGGTTTGAACTTTAAAATCCTTCCGAATTATTACCATTTATCACGCTCATCTCAACTGACGCAATAAAATCTTTTGAAAGTATATATTAGGCATATCCATCCTTGTTGCATATTACACTGTGTAAATTGAACCAATACATTTTTCCGGTATTCTGCTTGGAATTTTTAAGTGGTAGGATCTCCCCTCTTACCCTCATGGGATAACAAAAACAAATATAGAATCTTCCATCGCAGAATAGATCCAAGCAAAACAAAAGGAGAAATGGATCAACTCTAGCGGTGGTAGACATAGTAAACGTATGATGAAACAACCCTCAACGAGACTGGCAAAAACACTGCTGCAATTGGAGAGGGCCAAACTAAGAGGAGTGGTAGGACTACTAACAGGTCACTGGCATTGAGAAAACATCTACACAACATGGGCATATACAACGAAGATCCCATTTGCAGATTATGTAATGAGGAGGAGGAAACAGCCACTCATATCATCCTCGAATGCGAAGCAACAGCTCAATGGAGGTTTAAGCTAACGTACGGAAAAGACTTAAGGAATCAAATTGGAGCAGCAACAGTCAATGACCTGATACTTCTAAGAAGAAGGATTGAGTCTACTGCAGTGAACTAAGGAACTACGAAGGTACAATAAGCCATAAGGCTGCAATGCCTGGGGAATACAAACCCCGCTTCCTAGAATCTTTTCCAACATACCATACCATACCTTACCCTCATAATCATACTTGTAAAATGAAACTTATTTTTATACTCAAATCAATATCTGATTTTTTATATTCGGAATCATGAGTTATAATTTTTGTCAATAAAAACCTTTTCAATTCAATTTTTAATGCATCGTGTATTTTTGTCTTTTTTTTTAAACCGGTGGTTCCGAAAGTGGTCCCTAAGGACCCCCAGGGGTCCCCGGTATCATTCCGTACAAAATTAAAATTGTTTTGGGGGTCTCTGAACAACGTCAGGGGGTCTGCGCAAGCTTTAATATAAAATAATATAATATAAATAATAATATAAAATAATATAATATAAAACAGAAGTACGTTGGTTATCTAAAAGTGCATGTTTAGATCGATTTCAAGCGCTCTTTGATTTAGTGTTGGAATTCCTGGAAACTAAAGACAATGATTTGCGACAGAATTTAATTAACTCAAAAAATGAGGGCCTATATGTCTGATTTATTTGTCAAATTTAACGAAACTAATTTGAAACTACAAGGTGACCAATTAAATTTAATCAAATCTAAAAACGTAATATCTTGTTGCAAAACTTTTTCGTTACAAACATAACTTGGGAAGAGGAGAATGCTCTCAGTTTGCAAATCTTTCAAAATTGCAAATTAGAGATGAAAATTTGCTTGCTTATTGTCAACACTTAACGGCTCTTCATACAGACCTGAACCAAAGATTTGAAGATATTCTTCACTTGGATATTCCCGACTGGGTAGTGAATCCTTTTGCGCGTAGACAAACTCAGATCGCAAACATATGAATCCATACTAATACAGGAGCATCTTATTGAAATATCCACAAATGAAGAACTTAAACCAATGTTTGAAGAAGGATACCACAAATTCTGGTTACAAAAACAGATGTCAATTTTATATCCTGCATTATGGTTACTGTACAGGAGTTGTTGACTGCTTTCCCGTCTTTCTATTTGGAAGAACATGGATTCAGTGCCATTATGAACCTCATCACAAAAGAAAGAAACCAATTAGAAATTATACACTCATAACATCTCATCACGTTCATCCAAGACATTAATTTTTTATATTTTATTTTAAACAAAAGTAATTAATATTATAATTTATATATATTTACAATTTATAATTTCAAAAATACTTCTTCAACAAAACTTTTTTTTAAATTTTTAATTTTTATATTATGCATTTATGTGGCATTTTCACTGGGGGTCCGTGGGAAATTTTTGACTATAAAAAGGTGTCCATGGGTCAAAAAATTTGGGAACCACTGTTTTAAACAATCTTCCTTGTCCACGTTTATTAAATCAGTGATCTCAATATTTAGATTTTCAACAGTATCAATCATATCATTGTACCAATAAAAAATTCTATCTATAGTTCTGCTAATCTTTCCGAAGAATAAAGTATGAAATAAATTGTCACGAAGTCAGATAAGACGGATAAAATACACGTTTTATCGGCTGCCTACACGTTAACGTTTTCTCTGCTTTTTCCCATAATTTTTATTATATATGTACATATTTATATGTATAAAGCCTGTATGTGTATATTTTAATTTAAATTGCTTGTTTCAAACCTGAACTTGGCGGGTAAATCACTTCAAAAATTTATTTTTTATTTGTTTGTATTTTTTTATTTCGTCAAATAGAATATAATAAAACAAGTGTCATCATTATTTTGGTCAACTCTCATTGCCCCTACAGAATTTCCGTTAAAACAAATAATCCAGATCAAGGAAGATGCGTACAATGGCCATTAAAAAGAGGACAATGCTCTCATATCGGATTATTTCATTAGCTTTGCAATGAACATGATGGCCAGAGAAATTATATAAAAATAGACTCCACTGTCTACAGTTTATTCCTGAAATTGGTAACACCATATATTGAAATCAGAAAAAAACCACATGTATAAGAAAGGAAATTTCTCCCCATAAAAGATTTACAGCAACTTTATTATTCGTTGTAAATGAAAGACAAAGAAAACTTTTATATAATTCGATAAAACCAATCACAAGCTCGGACGAACACTACCTCAGGTTTAAAATAAAACCGTAAATAACTTGTTATTTTGGTTTTACTATAGTTAATAAAATAAAAAACAAGGAAGAGTACGATAGACGGACAAATTGCAGCTCTTTTTTCATGCCATCAGATAGGACCGAAGTTTGGAAATCGAATATCCTTCGGTTACAACTTTCGATCCAATCTTGGTTTTCATTCCGATTTGACGAGACGTACGATTTTCAATTTAAACGCTTCGTTTTTTACTTGATACGATTCATCGTTCCAGACAAAACGAACGATAAAACATAGTGTAATCCGGTTTTAAGATTTTCCTGTTTTCAACTTCTTCAAATAACCCAGTATCGGTGCAGTATAACACCATTGCTCTTGAAATGTAATTTAAGAGCATTAATTTGGAAGTTATGTGTGCACTCTCCTTCATTATTTCTTCAGTCTATGAACAATTCAAGAAGAACATAAACTTTCGACTTTCGTAAACTGCTTTATGAAAGAAAGTAATTTTTTAAATTATTTTAGTTGCAGACGCAGTGCCCTATCGGCCCGTTTTAAGTATTAGGGCACAAGGAAATGGGTCAGCTTTTAAACAGAAACAAAATATTTACGCTCATTACTTTGGCGTAAACAGTATGCTTCAATAAATTATTATGTTTCAGTACAGAATGTCATTTTTAAATTGTTAACTTTTGAAGCTAGGTGCCCCATTAGTTGCGACAGTCGACAGTCCACATCCTACATTCTACACATCCTATTTGTTAAATTTAAACAATGTTTGTAAATCCCAGTCCCTGAAGATGATCTCAATAAAGATCGAAACGTTGGCACGATAAAGAAAATGTTTTTCTGAAACCTACGTCACACCAGACCGCATCTCACGATTTCTAAATAATTATCTAACATGTTACAGCCTTTCTGGAAACCCGCTTAAAACTGACTAAATTAATTGTTTAGACTGCAACATTGCCAGTAAAATTAGAGAATTCCTTTCGGTCAAAACGACTTTTGCTATAGACACATTATAACTTTAAACGTAAATGTGTACGTCGCTGAAAAAAAAACTGGAAATTATGAGAGCTTGTCTGTTAGATTTTAAAAGAAAGGCCGTTGGGATGACGACGGGCGGACGTGGGCTAAACGGATCATTTTTACACGCCGGAGCCGACCCATTTTCACACTCGCTGGATCTCGTTAAATGACATGTGTCAAATCCATGGAGTAGAACGTCGAATCCGATGCTGTGGCAAATTTCACGGTTGTTTATTCATTTGTAATTATTACACCCGATGACTAAATCCAACTTTTAGATCATTTTAAAATTTTAACAACTATTCACATTTGTACACTACTACCTTTTTCTAAACTGTAGAACAGAGTATAATTTAAATATTAATTGAACAGCTCCAAAATCGGAATGAAATTTTGATTTCTCCTTTTCTAAGAAATTATAGTATATTTGTATTGTATGTTGTGTATTGTATTGAATGTGTTACTGTGCTACAACAATATCAATAAGCGTGAACGAATTTCTGTCCGTTATAATAATACTGTAGTTGTATCCTCTAAAACCGAACAAACCAATAAAAAGTAATTTCTCCATAATATCAAAAAACAAAACATGAGAACATTTATTTGTTTATTTTTTATAATAAATGAGTATAAAGAATAATAGCTGGCTTAAAACGTTATCACAACATTAATAACTTGCTGTTTAGATTTATAGAATTGCTAATCCTTTTACACTCTTCAGATTAAAAAGAAAGAAATTCAGTTCAACTTCATCCATTCCAGAGCCAACTTGTCAAGAGAGTTTAAGCGTTTTTTAATTGTTTTCTTTAATGAAACAATAAATTTGAGTAAAAATTTTATTATTAATATTTTCAAATGGTTTTTAATCGAGATCTAGCCCGGAAAGGTTTGAATAACTCAAAGACCAGCGAGTGGAGACAGACCCTATGCTTGGATATCAGTTCTCAAATAATGAGACGGGCATTAATTCAGTAAGCTTATCTGGTGGAGATAAAAAGGATGGGGTTTGTCAAATTATCAAGGATATGAAGGCTGACTAAAAGACTGAAGCTCATTAGCAAGCAATCCTACATGATGAGCGCAGATCAAAGGACTCAATAGCCTAATAGCCACCAAAAACAAACATACTTTCCTGTTTCAAAGCCTAAAAGATTTATTTTGTTTTTGTTTGAGCAAAAAAAATATCAAGACTTGTTGGCAGGTCTTTAGCAACAAAACTATAACAAATCTTATTTATAACTTTTCTAGTTTTCGTGGTCTGACGAATTAATTAAGGTATTTAGTTGGGATAAAAAAGTCAGTATCAGGAGCGGGATTCGAACCCACGACCTTCGGCTAGATACGACGCTACTCTACCACCTGAGCTATCGTGACTTTGTTCGCACACTAATTTCCCATCTCAACCCCACCTTTTGAATTTTCCTTCCTTTTTGCCATTTTTCAAATGTCGTACAATCTATTTGATTCTCAGCGACAATTGGCCACGGAAGCTTTAATGAAGATATAAAGTCGTGGGTTCAAATCCCGCTCGTGATACTGACTTTTTTTATCTCAAAAAGGATCACGAGATTTATTTTTATCATCAAAAACCTTAATTGATTGAAACTTATTTATAACTACGAATGATTAACCAGTTGTATAGTAATAGGTAACAATCCCTTAAATTCAGTTTTGAGAATAACATTTCTTACAAAATACCTTATAGAACAGACTGGGAAAAAGGGATCCCAGTGAATCCCTACCATATACGGTTTACAGATGGTTCCAAAATGTGGGTCAGGTGCTGGCATTTATGGAAATATACCAAAGATATTTAAAGATATTACAAATAAGCCTTGGACAATATGCCACCGGTTTTCAAACTCTGTGCCAGGGAGATTGTCAATAGAAGAATATCCACCTACTCGGATGCCAGGCGGCACTGAAGGCAATTGCCTCATCGACGGTAAAGTCCAGAATGGATTTGGTCTGCATTAGATCCCGGTTGGACATTGGAGAAAATAACAAATGACCCTTGTCTGGGTGCCAGGGCAGATAGGGCAGATGGGCGACGAAGAGGCCGATAAATTGGCCAAGGTAAGTTCAATGAGGACACATTGGCCCTGAACCATTTTGTGGTTTACCCAACTGGCACAAACGCCGTTCCGTTAGACAGTGGATTAATCATAAGTCCTCCGCTCAATGGGAACGTAGCCCGGGACAGAGGCATGCGAAAAAATTTATGAAAGGATCATCGTGAAAATTAACAGCAGTACTACTAAATCTAGGACGTGCCAGGACTATAATAATAATTGGACTGCTAACTGAACACTGCAGACTTCGGAGGCAGATGTAAAGACTCGCTGGGGCAGAAACGAGCTTATGTAGATATTGCCAAGAAGAAGAAGAAACAGGGCGAAAGTTGAGAATCCTTATCCTAGGAAAGGAAAAGCCAGGAACTGAAGGATACACACGGGAGCCCTTGAAAAACTTTGGAATCGGGTAAAAAGCCTCAAGCTTAACGCGAAGCTCTGGATAAAAAATGGAGATGTACAGTAGACCAATATTGGTCGCGCGGTGCACAGGTCGTAAAGAAGCCGGATCCTACATAATCTAATCTAATCTATTAGGTAGCAACTCCTTAAAATTCGATTCCATTTCTTTAAAAGATAAATTCAATTTTTGACTGCTATGCTGTCATGAAGAGCCCGTATATAATTTGATTTCCTATTGTTAATCTCTTTATTGTTATTTTGTTTATAAGACTTTGGTGAAGTTTACTTTCTTTTTCTAACGTCGAAAATTTACCGTTCTTCCTTTCGAAAATAAACAAAGGCCCTTTGAATGTAGGAACGGACACCAGAAAACAATATGGGTCAAAATAATTGCCACCCGTCGGGTTGCGTTTGCGTCTATTTTGCCTTCGGTTGATTGCTGTTGCCAATTATAACGGACCTAATCCGCTCTCTCCGATTCCAAATTTAGATGTTAATTGAAACACTACTGCCTAATAACTTCCCTTGATTTTGTATTGTCACTACGGAAAATTGCAAAAGAATGTCAAGTTTGGAATTAATATCGTTATGATGCTGGGATTTCCGGACAAACTAAATCATGGAATGAAAACGTTTTTATTATAGCCCAATTAAAATCTAATTTATTTTAGCTTTTTTCTCATAATATCTCTTTGTCAAAGATTCTTATCAAAAGACTTAAAACTATTAAGAAAATATGTACTGAAATTTTTTTCACTTTATCCATTTTCTCTAAATTTTGATATCTTATCAATTGATCCACTAGATTTTAAGGAACGTTTCCACACTTTTGTTATAATAATTGCAATTTTATTTATAAAAAAATCAATAGTAATTGTTCGTTAACAATACTTAAATAGAGCAGCCAAGTCAAAATGTTTTTACTTCTATACTAAATAGTCAAACTTTTTTTAAACTAAAAAAAATGGAAAAAATATACACAAGTATATTTTTACATAAATATTCTCTCCTGTTCTTTATCTATTGAATATTTCTTTGCCGGAATTAGATGGATTTTTTTAAATTTACGTTAATCTACATGCAATGTTTTGTATTAAGAAAATGATAAACATAGTCGTAACTAAGTGGTTATCTGCAAAAGCGAGGGACTTTAGGAATGATGAGGGACGAGTTTGAAATCCTACACAATAGTTATTAACGGTCACTAATCTCTACACACTCCTATACAATGATCGATGAACATATGAAAACATATGCTTCGAAGTTTTGGAATTTGTATATTAAATGGTAAAATGAATCGCTTTTCTGAAATACTTTTATATTGATGTATTTGGAAAACCTTTTTTTTAATAACAGAAAAGCCAATAGCCTGAACATAAAAAAACGTAATAAAGTTAAAGTCGCTGAAACGTATCCAATTTCTTGTCGAATTGAAAATTTCATCTTTGGTAAAATTTAATTTTCTTTTCAATTAATTAAGGTTCTGGTTGAGATAAAGTCAGCGTCACAAGCGGGATTCGAACCCACGACCTTCGCCTAAATACGCCGCGCCTCAACCACTTGTAATCCTGACTTTGACCCACTCGAGCACTAACTTCCTATCTCAACCCCACCTTTTGAATTTTCCCTCCTTTTTGCCATTTTTCAAATGCCGTGTAATCTATTTGATTCTTGGCGACAAATGAAACGGCCACGGAGAACTGTAGTGAGGTGGATCGAAGTCACGATAGCTCAAGTGGTAGAGCAGCGGCGTATTTAGTCGGAGGTCGTGGGTTCGAATCCCGCTTGTGACGCTGAATTTTTTAGCTCAACTAAAAACCTTAATTAATTGAAAAGAATTTATTTGGTCAAGCGGACCACGAAACCTAATAAAATTTAATTTTCTTTACTGATCATTATATTTCGAAAAAATTTTATCTCCATATTTTCTGGCTTGATTGCATGGTAAAATCGATAGTTTACTACTTATGAACGCACGATTCGGTACTTGTGTCATTTTCAAGCATTATTGTACAAAAATCTATTGGATTTCGCATTAATGTATTTCATGACTTATGAAATAGATGGCTAATAAAAGGAGGGAGGCTATTGGAAGTGGGATGGACGATTTTAAATTTCCCTTTGCGTCGCTTTGATAAATGGAACAATTAACGATCAATAAAAAATTAACAATAACTTACAAGCAATATTTTTGTTTAAATTTTAAGTTCTATTTAAAGGATGTTTACCAAGAGTTGTTTTTTTTAATTTTTTTTTTTTAGATTTTTGTTAGAATTTTCAATCCGAGTTACCATGCTTTTTATATTCTCAAGAGGTCGATTTGATTATAATATCGAAATGTAGATATGGAGTAGAAGGTTGAGTTCCAACAGACGTTACCATTTTGATAGTATAGAGGTTGCATCACAAAATACAAAAATTCTGATATGGTATTTGGCAGGTTTATTAGTTACGTACCAAATCGCATTATTGACACATCCCTATTAGACGCGGATCGCCGGCAATTCGGCAATTTTCTCTTTTCCCTTTTGTCTTCAAATCGTCGAATCTAAAACATTTGATGCCAAGATTTTTCATGTAATTCCTTGTACCGTCTGAAGTTCATAACTCTGCAATCAATATTTATTTATCATCATTTTAATGCGTACCAATTACGCGGCCACATTTGTAAGTTCCTGAAAAATGAAGTTGTAGAAATAATGAATGCTATAGGCGAAAAAGTTTATTTAAATTTAAATTTCTCCCTGGATTTGAATATGATCGTATTAGTAAATTATGTAAGACAAATAAATTAAGAAGGCCGTAAAAAAAAGGTTGAGGAGAAAATTTGCATAATTGACCGGGAAAAGTTCTGACTACAAGTACAGGTTAATCGAACGTGGCAAGTCGCACGGGGTGGTTTAATACCGGAAGGGTGATTTTTCTACTTTGAGGGATGATTGCTCTCTTACTACACGTATGGCTTCCAGTCACCCCATTTATCTCTTCCTTATAGGTTATTCTTAGAATAAAACGTGTCTAGGGGGTTCAGTTTTCTACAGGAATTCTACAGGACGTAAGAAAAAAGAAGCTATTAAGAACAAACTACCCCTGCGCAACCGGTCAATGAAACTGGCTATAGTCATAAAGAAAATATAGTTAATGAGCAGAATTTAATTAAGTAAATTATAAAAACTTACAAAAATAAGAAGACGCTTCCTATAAAGTAGGGTAATTTTTTAAAATACTATTTCAAATTTAAGAGCCCCTTATGGCATTTCTATACGTATTTTTATAGCGTTTGGAAATATATTTTTTAGCTGGATTAGATGATCCCACACTAACTTTTTTCTGGTCGATGCCCGGGGTTCCATTAAAAATTTTTAACTCCGGAATTTATCCAAATTCAACGTTATTACAATCAAATCCATTATCTTTAGTGGTCTATTGACCAAATTACGACTTTCAATTAAATAATACTTTTATGTAAATTTTGGGTGTTACGATAGCTCAAGTGGTTAGAGCACCAGTGTATTGAGCCGAAGGTCGTGGGTTCGAATCCCGCTCGTGACTCCTAATTTCGACGAAAACCTTACGTAACAAGATTAATTATTGCAAAATCGTTAAAAAGAGAATATGTCATCTTGCAGGTTCTGCCAATGGTATGATTTGATGCCATTATGAAGGAGATGACAAAAGATAACAAAACTTTTCAAAGGTTTAATTTTCTATCTCTAATCCTAATGTATATATTGAGGTCAAATTTGCTTGTAGCTTATAAGGTTCTATAATCAATGTAAATTTTCCTGTATATCAGAGCCGTTTCAACGTTGTCACTTTTGTGAATTTCAAAAAAAAATGAGGCGCAGGAAAACAAAAGTTATTTAACAAAAAAATTATTCTATTTTATTATGTTTTTATTTTTATAGGGCAGAAAAGACTATATATTTTATTTTGTCTTGTTGTAAGAATATTTAACCTAAAGATGAGATGATGGATCGACCTGCCGTTGAACAACATGGAAAAAAGGATCTTCGGTAAGGTCACAACAGTGACACAAAAATATTTAACCTACTTTGCAAAACACGGAAAACAGAAATATGTTGGGGAGTAAATTCATATTTATTTAAATACAATATATAATTGTTACAATCTGTGACCGAGCAACGTAGCAATAAATTTTTTAACAAGAAAAAAATTGCTAATCTTTTTCGAAGGCCAAAAAACTTCTAGATTCAATTTTTTTTTGTTTTTTCAATAAAAATTATTGTCGCCCTAAATAAATCAGAACATAAAATAAAACGTTTCGCGAGTTTTTTTTTATTCATCCTTAACTTTTGTACTTATAATAACATAAAAATCTTAGATAGTTTGTTATATAGACTCAAAGCAGGGTAATGCAGTTTTCGATCAAAATAACTTTTAACTGGGGCACCGGAAAAATGCAATGACGCTAAAAAAAAATACATTGTTGGCCTAGTTCACAAAAATGTATTTTTTATCTGTGCTAAAAGCATTATTTGGTTGTAATTTTTCAAAACATAATATCATTTAATACAACCCTCTGTACTATTTAGTAATGTATGTAAAAATTTTACTGGCATGTATTGAACTGGAAACACATTCACAAAGAAGACAGAAAACCATGTTTAAAAAAATTATATAAATCGTTTTTTCCCTGCTTCTTTGGGTTCGGTGGCAAGGACGAGGTGTCTGTCTAAGTTCAACTAAGTCTAGTTCAAAATAATATTGCTTGAACTAGAACGACAAAAAAGGTTTCGTTGAAATCGATGTTCTTCGTCCGTCCATTCCACAAAAAAACAAAAAATGTAGGCCCTTGTAGCAAATAAAATATAAATTCACTCAAACAACGTAATTAAATAAATGATTTTGGTATAAAATGCAGATTAGACAATTCAAGCAAGTAGATGTAAAATGCTAATTAATTCGATACATGAACAAGATGCGAAGAAGTCATTATTCACTTTATGAAATATAAATCCGTTTAACTAAAATCAGATAAAATAAACTCGTTATTAAATGATTAGAAAGATAACAGAACTAGATAGAATAAAGCTATAACTGACTACTATTATGTATGATAAATGATCATGCAAATGTAAATTAATTCATGGCTAAAAACGATATTACTAGACATATACGATATGTATTAAGTATACGATAGGCATATTATTTAGATTTACACGATTATACCAAGATCATATTTCCAAATTTAAAGGCTATTATGTTGAGTATTATTTACATTTGAAAAATATAAAATGTCCATTTTTTTTTTTAAATCAAAATTCAATAATTATTCAGAAATCGTGAGATGCGGTCTGGTCATTAATCATCAAAATTCAATATTCTAACTATTAGAGAGTGGTTGTTTATGCACTAAAAGCCAAAATATGTACACAAATAGGTCTTTACTTTTGAGAAGGTATATACTTATTTTTAGTAAAATGTGTAATACAAAATATAAAGCGTGAAAACATTAAAAAAAATTAAAAAATAAAGTTCGTATGATTAAAAGAACAGTTTTAAAATAACAAACAAACAACATTGAAAGTATATTGAAAGTATAGTTTTTTCTTTCCAAAAGGTAGATTGAACATGAGTTTAATGCTTACGATCCAAATTTGGACTTCACGTGTGAAACGGAATGTGATGGAAAATTACCATACCTTGAAGTTTTGTTACTCAGGGATAATAACACTATACTAACAAAATGGTATAAAAAAACCATCATCATCAGACAGGATCCTAAATTATAACTCCCTCCACTCTATTAAATTGAAAATAAATGTGATATAAAACCTAACAGATAGAATTTTTAAACTTAGCTCCCCTCATTTCCACTATGAATGTAAAGCATTAGTTAAAGATATTTTAGTTAAAAATCAATATCCTATCTCTCTTGTAAATAAATAAATTAATGATAGAATTTTAATATATAAGAATGAAAGTAATGAAATTGTAGTACCTCTTAACAATACTGTTAAATTATAGAGAGTGTTACATATGTGAAGGGCATTACTAACAAACTCTCTGCCATGGTCAGAAATAGAACTGCAAACTGTGATATACCGACTGTGATAGCCTTAAAATATAAGAACAATTTGGGAAAAATAATTTTTTCAAAATTGAAATCAAAAGTGCCAACACAACTGTGTAGCAATGTTGTGTATAAATTGTGTTGTAACGAATGTAGTGCTGTGTATTATGGTCAAACTAAACAATTATTGAAAAATAGATGTAGACAACACGCCTACGATGTTAGAGATATAAAAAAGCAAGGGACTGCGCTTTCCCAACACAGTCAAAAATATAACCACACGTGATTTTAACAATGTTTCTGTTATGGATAAAGAAAAATTTTTAGGTAGAAGATTGATTAAAGAGATCATAAAGATGGTAATTCGAATAACCTTAGAACAGATATATCAAACTTATGTGTAATTTATAGTTCTATCCTTAACCAATACCTTTAATAGTATAATATGTACCTGAATGTTTATATGTGATAATTAATTTATTTTAGGATTGTTTCAAATTAATTTATGGTTTTCTTTTGATTGTATAACTTGTGATAGTTGATACCAAAATGTTAGGGAATTTTTTATAGATTGAATATTGAGCCAGTTGGCAATACTGTCGCGTTTAGGAATATTTATTACCTTCGTTCATCGAAGGTGGGTTCTACCGCCTATCGTTATCCACACATGTACCTGTTCATATAGTATAACGATTTTTTTCGAGTTAGTAATTAAGGAAAATTTTAAAAATTGTATATTTGAAAATTTTCTTATGTTAATTTGTTAATACAGAGTCCTGATGAAGGGGATATATTATGCCGAAAGCTCGACAAGAGAATAAATGTTGTTTCTGTCTTCCTGGCCTCATCCCCAATCTACCTTTTGGACAGAAAAAAAAATTTAAACTGAGAGGGCTGATCAATCACCAAAGAAAACATTGAAAGTAATGTCATTCTTTATGATTATTGGGAATGGCATGTTATTTTAAATTTTCTAAAATGAAAATAAGATAATCGCGCGAAATTAATTTTTTTACTGAAGGAAAATTTAATTAAGGGATTTTGACAAATAACAATATAAAAGTTTTCTTTCCTTAATTTTGTTTATTGGAAACAATTAATACCGTCTTTAATGTCCTCTGTTAGCTTAAACCTCTGTGCACCTGTTAGGCGTACCGTTAATAAGGTTGTATCTAATTTCATTAGGAATTTCACTCCAGAGATGTTGCAATGCTGCAACGGTCAACTGACTGCGGATGGTGATCGAAAAGCATCCCAATGTGCTCATTGGGATTAAAGGCTGGACACAATGGGGTTGGGGCAGATGGGAAATTCCCAGGTTTTCTAAACATTCATGAACAACTCTGGCTCTATGAGTTCTGTCATTGTAATCCAGAAATCGAAAAACCCTGCAAACGAGACCCTGGTTTGAGGATTGTATTCCTCGATAATTTCTTGGACATAACGAACTGCTGTGCGGTTGCCATCAACAATATGGAGTCCAGTTTGTCCTCCAGTGTAAATCTCTACACAGACTATAACACCGCCTTTTTCTAACTGCACTAAGGAAGCAAGAACTGGCACATTGTACGCAACCCCTCTTCTCTGTCGAATCTTCGGAGCCTACTATCACTACACAGACAAAAATGCGTCTCATCAGTAAACATACAGCTTTCCAATTCTTTGCTATTCTAGGCGCTCGCTACACCATACCATATTCTCCTGAGTTGATGGTGACGAGCTGCAGGCCATCTCGAAGGGGTATACCATGTGAGTCCAACAATGATAATATTTCTGTCCTCCCTTAGCATCAAATCCAGTGTAAATCCCAGCCCAGGCCATTAGACCGCTTCCTCCAAACTGCACTGAAGGGAGCAGGAATCGGGGCATTGTACGCATCCTCTGCTCTCGCTATATTCTTCGGCGCCTGCTATTACTATGCAGACAGAAACGCGACTAACAGCATTCTAAGTTCTCTTCCAGGCGCTCGCTGCACCATATTCTCCTGAGTTGCTAGTGGCGTGCTGTTGCTGCAGATCGTCTCATAAAAGGCATACACGTCCCACAAACGATTCGTTATCGTGGTAAAAGCCTTGCCAACACAATTTGTACTTCATTTAGGATCTGACGTGCACTACGGAAAGGGTTCTGTCTTCCATCAATGACAATATTTCCGTCCTTACTTTGCGTCGTAATGCGCTCAGATCCACTACCAGGCCACCTATTGGCATTTCCAATCTCACGGAATCGGGCTAATGCCTGGGAGACGACGCTCTGAGAAACACCAACTACCTTTGCGATATCCTCTTGCCGGTAACCTCGATGTCTCATTCTCATAATAATATTGCAAACTTCTAGTTCAAGAAGATGTTGGTTAAAGAGAATATAACTGTATTAAAATGGAGAAAAGACGAAAAAAGGTGTTTATTTACAAAATGAGTAATGTTCATGTTTACTATTTTTAAGTAAATCCGTTATTAAAAATGAGGATTATCATTTGTTTGTTTTTGGTTTGTATTTTCTATTTGTTCATCCAACTAACAAGAATATATCGGTTAATTTAATTAAAATTAATAAAATTACAATAAATTACGAATATTCCTATTTATTTTTGAGCAGTTTATATCTGTACAATTACAAAGTTTTTCACATTTGAGATGGGGGTTCTCGACAGGTTTTGACAAAAGTGTGAAAGTGCGTCAGGAGAACTTTTCACTCATTGTACCAAGTTTTATTGAATTTCGTCGATAAATGGATAAGAATTGGGGCAAAAGTGTGTTTCGGATCGACTGGGACTCTTCACTATGAATTTTAGCCCAACGAAATAATAGGGCCAAATTTTGATTAGTTATTAATACATGAAAATAAAACCTTTCATGAATTAAATTTATTTCTAGTTAGAAGAAAACTTTGTGGATTAGTTCACTAAATTGCAGAAAATAACCTTTATTCTGTATTACAATTATTTTAGGTTTTTAGTTGAGATAAAAAAAGTCAATGGCACGAGCGGGATTCGAACCCACGATCTTCGGCTAGATACGCTACTGCTCTACCACTTGAGCTATCGTGACCTCGATCCATTTGAAAAATGGCAAAAAGCAGGGAAAATTCCAAAGGTGGAGTTGAGATGGAAAGTTAGTGTCCGAGTGGATCGAGGTCACGATAGCTCAAGTAGTAAAGCAGCGGCGAATCTAGCCGAAGATTGTGGGTTCGAATCCCGCTCGTGCCATTGACTTTTTTATCTCAACTAAAAACCTTAATTAATTGTAATATATTAATTGGTCAAGCGGACAACGAAATTAGTGAATTTATTCTGTATGTTAAAAAAAGTGTATTTTTATTATTATTAATTTATTTACTAATTAATAATTAATTTATTGTTATCAATTAAACAATTTAAAACAATTGATCAAATTGATACGTTAATATCATTTATAGTTTTTAGTTAACAAGTCATAAAGTATGTTAGATTATATGTTATGTTAGATTTTAGCAGAGGAAGGTAAATGAACGTTTGAAGACTTAAAGTTCAAATAATATTAGCTGAACTATCTCTTCTTACAATCTTTCCTATAAAAGACAATGTCAAGAATTGTTTGAGAAATTCCTTAATGAGTTGTGTGCCGTTTGTTCAACGAACTATCTGATTCGTTTAGAACATCGCCATACTCACTCGTCGTATCTACATACCTCTTTAATTCGGAGCACCGTTCTCAGATGAAAACGGTAATTATACAGCCGTTAGTTGGGACGTGACATCCAGGTGAGGAATCTGCAAAAGATTAAAGACGGTAATGAATCCCCTTTACAGCTGCAAATTCAATTATAGATGACATTGTCCGACTCAGGCTCAAACAGCTATTAATTATCTGATAAGGCACTAAATAAGCAATTTAGCCTCAAGTAAACTATTGAATTATCTCTAAATTTCAATTATTACGTTGGTAAACGAAATATAGATAACATTAGAATGGTATTGCTTACAAAATAATTAGTTGTTGTTTTACTTACAATCTTGTGATTTAGCTTTTACTTGCACATCTAAATTTAAAGATGTTTTTATCGAATCATTATAATGGTTATTGCAAATAGAATATTAATTTGAGAGCATAAATTCAATCTGATTTGCATTTCGCGAGCAAAAGGCCAGAAGAAGAGTTGAGCCAATATCTCAGTTATCTAATTTACCCCCTGGGCATATGGTTGCAAAAAATAATTGTTATTCTTTCCTCAATAGGATGTGCGAGCTGGTTTTACAACCGTGGATATTCTTTTTCGTTTTTCCTTATGATTTTCAGCCGACTCTTCGCGACGGCTCTGTTACAAATTATTCATGTCGTTCATCATCATCCATTCATAATCCTTTAAGACTGGTTTTGCGTTTGTGTATTCAGTGCTAGTTTTCGTTACCGTGTCGCGGTCTTTATTTGAACTCGCACTTTGTCGACATGGGTTATGATTGGAAAAGAGCTTTCTTTTATGGGTTCACCGGCAAAATCGGGCTCAAAGCAGACGCAGCACAAACCGATTTTTGATATTTTTACAAAATCCATTAGTGGCCGTGGTCCGATTTACCAAATAACTTCTTTCAATTAATTAATTTTTATGTAAGGTATTGGTTGAAATAAAAAAAGTCCGTGTCACAGCTCAAGTGGTAAAGCAGCAGAGTTTTTAGCCGAAGGTGGTGGGTTCGAATCACGCTCGTGACACTGACTTTTTTATCTCAAACTTCATAAACGTGTGGTGATTACTGACTGTTAGTCTATGATTATTCGGAAATCGTGACATGCGATCTGGTGTGATGTAGGTTTCAGAAAAACATTTTCTTTACCGTGCAACATTTCGATATTTATTGAGATCATCTTCAGGGCTCAAAGTGTTTGTTTTCTGCGTAATTGTGCCATTCTTGCGTGTCGGTTCATAGTCAGAAAACAAAATTTTCAGCCCTGAAGATGTTCTCAATAAAGATCGAAACGTTTGCACTATAAAGAAAATGTTTTTCTGAAACCTACATCACACCAGAAATTGAAAATAATTTAGTTGGTCAATCGTACCACGAACTCAAATGAATTTAATAAGTAAAATGAAGTATTTCTTCACTAAAACACTCCGTGGCCATTTCCTTTGTCGCCGAGAGTCGAAGAGATTGCACGACATTTGAAAAATGGCAAAAAGGAGGGAAAATTCTAAAGATGGGTTGAGATGGGAAATGGTGTCCATGTGGATCCAAGTCACAACTCAAGTGGTAAAGCATCCACGGGTTAGAATCTCGCTTGTGACACTGACTTTTTTATCTCAACTAAAAACTTTAATTAATTGAAAGATATTAATTGGTCAAGCAGACCACGAAAACTAGTGAATTTAATAAGTTAAAAATGAAGTATACTTCACTAAAGCTCTCCGTGTCATTTCATTTGTCGCCGAGAATCAAACAGATAACACGACATTTGAAAAATGGCGAAAAGGAGGGAAAATTCAAAAGGTGGGGTTGAGGTAGGAAGTTAGTGTCCGAGTGGATCGAAGTTACTATAGCTCAAGTGGTAGAGCAGCGGCGCATTTAGCCGATGGTCGTGGGTTCGAATCCTGCTCGTGACACTGACTTTTTTTATCACGACCAATACATGACATAAAGATTTTTTACAAAATGTTCTAATTGTAAAAAAGCTTGTAATCCAACATTTGGAAAACTTTTCAGTGATTGGTTATACAATTTATTTTTATTGTCTTCATATGCTACATGCCAGTGATAAAATTATTGCATAATGCCAAATATGAACATATGCCAACGCTCAAGTCTTTAAATCCTTGTTTCAATGGCGTGTGGCTTGGCCAACTTGGTCAGAAGTTTGTCATACCTCACGCCTTGGGATCGTAAAGCCTCGATATTGCTCCAATTAGCTCGAGGTCACCCGTCAAGCCACACGCCGAGTGAACAAGAGTTACGAAGAATCTTTCTAGTAATAAGCACCGGATTAATATACAAGCAGTTAACTAAAGTATGTTCAAATAATCAGAAGGCAATCTGCTTGCTTATTTATAAGGAAAAGAGCAATTTTCTTGTCCTTTGTGTAAGCATTATTTCCCATGGGATAGTCCATTTATGTTTCAGAACCATTCATAAAATTAAAATAACCCTTAAAATCCTCAAGCTATGCCAGGGTAGCATCTGAAGTAAGTAAAAATACACCTGTTTATCTTTATCAAAGTTTAGCTGGCCCGGTGCGACGGTATACGACGACCAAAGTGGCCTCCTAAAGCGGAGTGGTGTATGAAAAGCGTAAAAAGCATTATTTCTTTATTTAGAAGTTCACACACAACGGCACGTTTAATTTAAATATATAAGAAACGCCAAATATTCTTTCTTTTAAACAAATACACAAGAAACTTAGATCAGCCATAAAGGAGCCTATTCAACTTAAGTACCTTTAATTTGGATTATGTACCTCATTTTAATGTAAGACACACACATTCTTATCTAGGTTTTTTCATATCAAAATTCTTGTTTGTTATTTCTGACGTTTTATCTTAAATAATTTTTCTTGTCCGTGCTTTAAATGTTTTCCCTTTGCTGTCTTTGTTAAAAGTCATCTTTAATTTGATTTCTTGAGTTAATTGTTGTTTAAATATATATTTCTTTATACCTCTGTAATTTCTTTTTATACTCAGATTGTCCACTAGGTTTGGGCAGTTTTCTTTGCCTAAATAATAGAGAAGCTTAAACCATTATAATAACTAGTATTTATTTTTAAGTAAAGAGCTAAAAATCGAGCATGTATATTGTACTCGGAAAAAATGAATATTGGAATGTTTCTCTTTTGGTTTTAAGATTTCGTGTTGTCTTATTAAACTTAGACAATAAACTACATAAAACAAAATTGATGTAGCGTAGCTGTAAAATACCACATGATCTTTTTTGCCCTCCTCCATCCCCCTCGTAACGGGGGTATCCATACCAGACTCCTTATGCAAAAAAAGAAAATCTATTTCTATCTATGGATCTATTTCAACATATTTCTTATTCCTCAGCATAGAAGCTGGGGATTTGGAGGGATAAAGGAAACTAACTAATACTACTAACTTTGAAGGGTCTCTTGATGTTTCCTTAAAGAGTGATTTTGGCCCTTTTTGCCACTACTATTTCTAGAGTAATGTTCAAAAACAGTTATAAATTACAAATAACTAATTACAAATAAATATAAAATTTGTCGTGTATTTAATTTATTTTAGGAATGAGAGAAAATAAGTCACTTACCCTACGTATACAACCAACTACAAATGTTTGTATAAATATAAATGTACAGGATTACAGTCACTAGTTAACAAAAATTTTTCATAGAAAATTTCAGAAATAATGCAGCATTTGTTTTGTACTAGAGTTTGCTATGTTCGGGAATAATTATCTAGACTCACTAGTTTTCGTGTTCCGCTGGAACAATTAATATATTTTAATTGATTAAGGTTTTTAGTTGAGATAAAAAGTCCGTGTCACGAGCGGGATTCGAACCCACGACCTTCGGCTCGATACGCCGCTACTCTACCACTTGAACTATCAGCCATCGATCCACGGGGTTCGAATCCCGCTCGTGACACTGACTTTTATTTCAACTAAAAAGTTTAACTGAAAGATATTAATTGGTCAAGCAGACCACGAAAACTAGTGATTTTAATATGTTACAAATGAAGTATTGTTCACTAAAGCTCTCCGTGGCCATTTCATTTGTCGCGCGAGAATAGATAGATAACACGACATTTGAAAAATGGCAAAAAGGAGGGAAAATTCAAAAAGTGAGGTTGAAGTAGGACCTTAGTGTCCGAGTGGATCGAAGTTCGAATCCCGCTCGGGACACTGACTTTTTATCTCAACTAAAAACCTTAATTAATTGAAAGGTACAGTATTAGTTTCTGTTCGAACTGAAGGATCGTTGTGCAAAAACAAATATGTTTTTTTGGAATGCAAACAGACATGGAACATAATTGTGTAAATTAAACACATATAAAATAAATAAATACGTCTTATGTTTACAACAGTAAGCACAAATATCAGTAAAATTTCTAAAGAAAAGGGTTTTTTAACGACCACTCAAGAGGGCATGGATCGAGTTACCTTTTCAGACTTTTGCTCGTACACAAGTATATAAAGACAAAGGGTTTTGATCAATACCCAAATAAAGAAAAGCAGATAAAACGTTATTCGATAGCCTTACAAATTTCTTTATAATAAAATCCAATTGTCTTTTTCGTGCATCATGTTGTAAACTTTCGTACCCATATACGAACATTTCACTGATAGTCAAGGTTACCATAAAAATAAATATTTATTGAACATCGGAGCGAATTCCATATCATATTTTTATTGATTTATATAAGCTCATATCTGCCCAAGTATGTACGTATATTTGTACTCCAACTTTGTAATTTAAAATAAATCACCCGCAGGCCTCGAGAATCGCTCACCCCGGTGTTGCGAGACCTCGGTTTTTATAAGACTATCCACAGAGGTTCGGATCGTGGTACTGTCAACGGCTAATTCATTTCCGCACCCACGCAACCAGTTCTTACATCCAAACACATCCCGCGCTCATTCAATCTTAAAAACATTCTTTCCTATTTAAAAACCATTCATTCAACAAGTGAGTACTAGATATCCCTCCATTACCCTATATACCTATTATATAATTAATTGTGGGTGGATGAGGTACTCGATAGTCCTCCATTAGCCCTCTTACATTACACATTCACTCCAATAATCAACAACAACTCAACACACGTTGGTAGACAAAACTATAAGTACTATATACAATAAAACAATCCTGTTTTCTCCAAAAATTAGAACAGTGGACTCAGATACTCACTGCCGTGCTCAAGCACATTACTCATATCGGGTGGCATCCTACACGCTCTCTGTATGTAGCCAAGAAGTTGCACCCTTCAATTAGACCTGTCTCATCGGGCAATCTTTCTCTGCCGGACACGTAAGCGGCCATTGGCCCAAAAGTAAGTGTATACTACTTTTTTCAACCTCGCATGTCTGAATCGGGGTGAGAATGGCCCCTATTGTACTAGTCAGATCCTCCGAAGGCCACCTATGGAATGTGTCCTTAACACGCGGGAGCTTCTCTGCCGAATCAGCCCACCAACGCTGTCACTTTTTTTAATAATGTATTTATTCCATTTTTAGCGTCAGAGGGGGATCGCGGCGGCTAAGTACGGAAGGTGGGAGTCCCGACCTTAAGGAGGCCATTCACGATCACTCCATTTGGAACCGCGACAAGCCGTACAGCTCTATTTGGAGTGCCTGAAATTTGAGGAGGCATTCACGACCGCTCCACAGCCAGACGCTACGAACGTCAACCAGTGAATTATCTTCTCAAAATGGATGACGATCTCTTGTGCTACGCTTCTGTTTATTTATATATTAAAAGCAAAAAATCGAAAAGGAAATGGTGTAAGAAGTGGCTCCAGAACAGAAGCCGTAATACCCACATCAATTTGATGAAAGAACCCGCTGATTGGAGGAACTATTTAAGGATAGATGAAATGTCTTATTTATTCATTATATTTAGTGTTCTATTGACCAAATTACTTCTTTCAATTATTTCATCTTTTTTGTAAGGTTTTGGTTGAAATGAAAAAGCTAGTGCCATGAGCGGTCTCTGAATCCATGGTCTTCGGCTAAATACTTCGATCCTCTCCGACACCAAAAAATGGCAAAAAGAGAGAAAATTCGAAAGGTTGTAGGTTGAGATGGGGAATTGGTACCCGAGTGGATCGAACTATCGAAGTCAGGATAGCTCAAGTGGTTAGCGCAGCGGCGTATTTAGCCGAATGTCGTGGATTCGAATCCCCTCGTGACAGTATTTTTTCATTTCAACAAAAACCTTACAAAAAAAAAGATTAACGTCTTATTTATATTTACTCCAGCTTGTTATCCCCTTGATTAAAAAACAAAAGACAGTCATGAGAGAAATCATCACTACATGAAAGGTTGGCAACCACATTACGATTTCTCGCTACAGGGATGAACTACAAAGAACTTAAGTCCTCTACTACGATTTCTGATCATTGTTAGGGGTTATCAATACCGTATCTCTCATTGCATTTGTATCGTTAGTTTTGAAAACGTTGACCAACTGGTTGAGGATCGAATTTCTTTTATTTCTATCAAGCTAATATAATCATTGTCCACCATTTTCATAAACTTGGTAAACTTTCATACAATTCAATCACCTCAACAATAAAATCTCGATTGGATGTCACTACTAATAAAGAATAAACGTTTTTGACTTTTTGAGAATGTACGACGGAGATGTTTGCTCAGTGACAGAAAGGCGAAGACTGCGCCAAAAAAACGAGGGTTTTCCCATTCACAACCAGGCCAGCGCGCCAAAATCCCTACCCTCCTCGCCAGGTTTTCACATTCACGAACGCGCCATGTCGTCGTCGCGCCGTAGATATTTGGAGTGGCGCGATGGAGTTTGGACCGGTCGAATATTCGGCACAGCCGGGCATGCTAGTTCAGTTTTGCCATTGACGTGGTTTTTGGAACGGCATCGCTCCGTTTGGACTGCTAGGAGTGATCGTGAATGGCCACCTTTAGCCGCCTCGTCTGCTTTCGCCTTGTCTGTCCCTCCAGACCTAGGGATCCGGGTAACAGACAACCACGGTTTTGCCGAGTCGCTCCAGTTCATGGAATTTCTCCATGAGAAGGTCGACGGAAAACCTGTCACGGACAGCATTCACTATTAGAAGTATCGACCACTTTTTCACTTACGAACACTGCATCAAGGTATAGTCTTGAAGATGAAAGCAAAGTTACTACTAAGCTTTCGACCTATTTTAAGATCATCATCAGTCATGAACCATTGTCGTACGGATACTATTAACCGCGCTGAAAGTCTATTTCATATTTATATTAAATTTACCTTTTGTTATTTCTCCTGAACAACAATGCCATGGCAAATACGGTGTGGTTGATATTTAGGATATTTTTATTTTTCATATCCTTCAGGACACTCACACTGGACGTACCAGCATTCAAAGATCCTACTTATTTTCTCATTATAATTTTTTAAATTAATTATTTACAATTGTATTTTTCAATTCTTTAAATTTACTTAATTCACTGCAATTAAGTTTACCATCGTTCCAAACACCTGGGATACAATGTACATATATTTTAAAAAATATTCAAAAAAAGCTCTAATATGAATTTGTCATATTTTGGAGCGATAGGTAAAAAATAAAGGCAATCCTTATAAAGCGAGTGGCTTAACGAACTTCTTTCATCACCGGAAAGGCGTCACTTCTTGCAAAAATCAATCCTCCTTAGGCGGAAGCTTCCAGCCGAGTGTGAGCGCACGTTTTTCTCCCAAATGACCCGAATCAAATATGCCCTCGTGCTACTAAATCAGAAGGCGAGACCTTCCGGACCATCACTTCATCCCGGTTCCCAATTTAAGCTATCAATAGAAACATTAATCAATTTTGATCAAATTAAGTTAATATTCATATTTTGAGAGAAATTCGGGTATATTTAATAAGTGATTTCTATTTTATCATTATGAAATAGGTTTAAACTATTTAAATCAATTTATTGACTCCTAAAAGTTGTACAATAACGTATTTATTTAAACTTATATCTTACTACTCAAGGTAATAATTTTTTTTTAAACTTTTTATTTGTTTTTTACAACTGCATTCTTCGACGCAACAAGTAAAACAGATAGTATTTACATATAAAATTATTAACAGTAGCGTGAAAGCTTGAACAATTACCATCCGGTGATGGTAGCCGTTAGTTAATCGATGAGCGAGATGTACTCCATTCTAGGAGACCGATGTCAATTGTTAAGGTTGTCGCGGGGCCACCGACGCTTCAGTCTTCTGTTGGGATTATTAGGTATTGTGGTGGATGACAGGTTTTTGACAAAAGGGTTCGGATGATGGAGTAGTTGGAATGGAACGTTTTGTAGCGGGATTTGGCTAGCTCGGTAACAAAAGGGACATTTAGGTCGATATGGATGGTGTGATTGGATACATAGAAAAGGGCTTGTACTATTGTACTGAGGATTTTAGATTGAAGGGATTGGATTCGATTGAGGTTGGAACGCTTAGGAGTACCGTAAAGTTCAAGTTCGTATGTCCAAATGGCGGCCAGGAGGGTTAAAGTAAAGTTATTGGTAAAGTTTTCTTTTGTTTGTTAGTGAGAGTTTTGAGCGACTGTCGAGGAGTCGTTTAAGCATGAAAAATCGTATATTACAGTCTGTGCGCTTAAGTCGTGTATGGGGGTTCCACGTCAGTCGTTTGCCTAGGTAGAGTCCGAGGTATAGTACATGGTTCGCAATTGAGATGGGGACGTTGTTGAGGTATACTGGTGTTTTCTTGTTTAGAGTAAATATTATGTTCGGTGATTTGGTTTCGTTGATCTTGATTCTCCACAGACGGAGCCCGCATTCTAGGGTGTTTAGGTGATTTTGAAGATTACGGGAAGCAGTGACAGGATCTTCATCAGGAGAAAGGATTGCGGTATCATCGGCAAAGGTGAAGGTTATAGTGTTATAATGTTAGGTTGCGTAGGTAGGTCGGAGGTATAAATTGAATAAAGGAAAGGGGTGAGCACGCTGCCCTGTGGCCTGTGGGACACCTGCTAGAATAGGATGGATAGGGGACAATGAATTTTTATGGGATACTTGGAAGAAACGATCGTTAAGATAGGATTTTAGGATAAGGTAGGTTGCTGGTAAGATGTTCTTGAGCTTCCACAGCAGCCCAGAGTGCCATACTCGGTCAAAGGCTTGGTGTATATCCAAGAACACCCCGGGCAATATTGTTTTAGCTCAAGGGATGTGGAAATAAAGTCGATTATGCGATGTGCTTGTTGTACAGTTGAGTGGCAGCTCCGAAAGCCGAATTGGTGATGGGGAATTGTGTTTGTAGGAATTTCCTTGGTCAAGCGGTTCAATAGGAGCTTTTCCAGTATTTTGCCAATACTGGGCAAAAGACTGATGGGTCGGTAGGAGCTACGAAGGTGATTTGGTTTCTTAGGTTTTGGGAGCATCCTGATGGAAGAAAATTTCCAGCAGGTGGGGAAATGGGTTGTACGTAGGACAGCGTTGAATAGGTAGGTTGTAAAGATAATGGCTTTTTTAGGTAGTTAATAAATTATTAGGTAACAAATTATAAAATCATAAACGAGACATGGTTTTTGCATTCTTCAAGAACTAAATAAAATTACTGGCGGCATTTTTATAAATATATAAATAACATATATTTATAAAATGACACTTGTAAACATTAATACTAACAATTATACTACATTTGGTTAATTAAATTGTTTAATATTGGAAAAAGGGTCTGTGGGCCGTAGCGGCTTAGCTCATGTAGAAAAAGAGTAGGCCGATATCAAAATTATCTTGAAAATGGCACGGATTATTTGCGATCCTTGTTCCAGCTTTTGGAGGAAGCAGGGTTGTTGTATTGTATGAAATGGCTCGTGACTTTTTTATCTCAACTAAAAACCTTAATTAATTGAAAGATATTAATTGGTCATGCAAACCAAGAAAACTAGTGAATTTAATAAGTTAAAATGAAGTATACTTCACTAAAGCTCTCCGTGGTCAATTCATTTGTCGCCGAGAATCAAACAGATTGCCCGACATTTGAAAAATGGCAAAAAGGAGGGAAAATTATAAAAGGTGCGGTTGAGATAGGAAGTTAGTTCCGAGTGGATCGAAGTCACGATAGCTCAAGTGGTAGAGTAGCAGCGTTTCTAGCCGAAGGTCGTTGGTTCGAATCCCCCTCGTGACACTGACTTTTTATCTCAAATAAAAACCTTAATTAATTGAAAGATATTATTTGTTCAAGCGGACCACGAAATTAGTGAACTTTCTAAAATGCTTTTCAACAACAAAGTGATAAAACCCACTGTGCTTCAAAGTAGTTCTAAGCTTACGTAATTAGTTCGTCAAACATTCCAACATCTCCCAAAACGATTTCAGCCATTTTCCCGGACGACCATACATTTCTCGCAGCACAAAAGTAATACAGGAGTTTGGAAATCTCCTACGGCAGTCAAAAAATCGATTTGATCGTAGCTGTCAAAAATTCATTAGAGACACATTTAAAAAGTAATTTTCTCGCCTGTAGTATTTTTTATGAATGATACTGCAAAAGGACATCACTAGAGTATTCATATTGCAAAAAAGTATCGTCAAATTAGTCAGGAGAACTATTTCACGAATACATCTAGAAAAACTTTTTTCGTGAGATTCCACAATCTAAACTCAAAAAGAATGCCTAGTACTAACTTGTCGCATACATCTGAATGAGGGTCTACCAGCAACACCCAAAATATGCTGAATGTATGTGCAACGAAACGTTTGGTATCCAATGCTTCTTGTTATGTCAGAAAAAGTTTATACACCTAAAACCAGGAATCCCAGCGATAAAATAGCTTAACGTAAACACCTTTTCGATATTACATTTTCATCTCAATACTCCCATGACTGAGTATTGCAATTGCATCGAATACCGACCTCTCTGCAGAAGGAGAATAAAAGAAAAAGGAAATAAAAGACAGAAGATTTTTTCGCCGATAGTTTAAAAATGAACACTAGTAATCTGGCGTGATATAAAAATATTTTTTCGTGTTGAAAGTTCTTGGTTAAAAGTTCTATAATTACAATCACATTTTGACGGATAAACCTTCTCACTGCTATAGTGGTGCAATCAATTAGTTGTGTTATGCAATAATGGGAGTACAGCATGAATCGAAGAGTGTTACTAGATTATAGTACATACATTGACTTCTTTAGACTCAAAACGACAAAATTTCTTTTGTACATGCCAAGCAAATGTTCGAAACCTGACACATTCTATCAAATGTACCGCGTGAGTGTGCCTAGACGTTAATGAAAACTTCAAGGCGTTTCTTAACTTTTAAATTAGTTTAGAGAATCGGATATTCGAGACGTCCGAGGATTTGATATCGGCAAAAGCCACAAGTTGGAAAGTTGGCTAAACCCGCCGGCCGATTCAATTTAACTCGCACCCCCTCTGAAAAGTTGACTCGTTTTATTGAAATGTTCAATTTTTTTAAATCAGTAATAATACAATTGCTTCATGGCAATTTTAAATTGTAAATCAATGCGTACATATTATCGTTTACTACTACCGTTCTGTATTACTTTTGTTATTAAAGTTTCATACAATCATAGACACACTTATTATACAATCTGTCACATACCGTAATCGTTATGTATAAATGTGTAGTGATTAGTTACCGTTAGTCGATGATTATTCAGAAATCGTGAGATGCGGTCTGGTGTGATGTAGGTTTCAAAAAAACATTTTCTTTATCGTACCTACGTTTCGAACTTTATTGAGATCATCTTCAGGGCCTGGTATTTACAAACATTGTTTAAATTTAACAAATATATGTAGGATGTGGAAAAAAGTGAATTTATACAATGCAAAAAATATTTTTTATATTCAATCAAAGTATTCCTACTCACCTTTGATTGAATATAAAAAAAAAATATTTTTTTGCATTGTATAAATTCACTTTTTTCCACAACCTACATGTATTTGTTAAATTTAAACAATTATTCAGAAATCGTGAGATGCGGTCTGGTGTGATAGGTTTCAGAAAAACATTTCCTTTATCGTGCCAACGTTTCGATCTTTATTGAGATCATCTTCTCGGGCCTGGGATTTACAAACATTGTTTACATTTAACAAATACATTTAGGATGTGGAAAAGTTAATTTATACAATGCAAAATGTTGGCAAAACGTTGGCACGATAAAGAAAATGTTTTTCTGAAACCTATCACACCAGACCGCATCTTACGATTTCTGAATAATTATCGATTAACGGTCACTAATCACCACACAAATTTAAACAATGTTTGTAAATCCCAGGCCCCGAAAATGATCTCAATAAAGATCGAAACGTTGACACAATAAAGAAAATGATTTTCTGAAACCTACATCACACCAGACCGCATCTCACGATTTCTGAATAAGTCCGTATTTTTTTATTTTCCTGAATTGTATTAGTATCAAAGTAATTCAGATGAATTTCCTCAATTTTATTCATTAAATTTAACAAGATATGAAGGAAATTTTAATATTCGCTTTAGTATTCTAAAAAATATACCAAGTTTTAATATTACAACGTCTCTGTTTAACCAATTAGTGCATACGGAATTAAAACTCTCTGACTTCCATAGAAGAACTCATAAATTACTTTGAATAGAAGCGGGGCGATATTAGGCTGACGTAGATAAAGAAACCGTTTCATGTTTTCTTCCAAAATGAATGGTACAAGTTTTAGTGAAGAACTGAGGATCAACATATTACAATATGTCGACTACTGAGGTACTAAATCAAAACAAAATTATCTCCGTAGATATCTTTTGTATTTTAACAAAGAATAAAGTTAATTTTTGAAATTCTTTTGTCCGGATGTTATTTTGAATTGTTATTACTAATTGAAATAATTTTTAATTTTAAGTATTTCCGATCATTTTGGTTTTCATAATACAATTATCCTAAAATAATTTATAGTCTTGCCAACAAGAATAAATCATTTTTGCCAAAATTGTTGCTTATGAAAGCGGTTACGAATATGAATGGTCAAAAATAAAAGGCTGCTTTACAACACCATAATTAAGCCGATTTGGACTTACGGACTGGAAGTGTGGGGTTCAGCTAAACATTCCAATATCCACCGCATTCAAACTGCCCAGTCTATAATACCGAAAAATACTAGATGCTTTATTTTATGTATCGAACCAAACTACACATACAGATTTACATATTCCTTTCGTACAAGATGAAATACGATTCCGTTACCGTAAATTTCATAAAAACCTCCCAACTAACGTAAACCAACACATCAGAAACCTCGCATCCCGACGAATACCCTCAAACCCTCCTCGCCGACTGAAGAGACAATGGCCGCGAGATCCCCTAGGAAGTGATGATGATGACAGTGAAAGTGATAATGACACACTTATCAATTGAACAAACAATATTATTGTAACATTGGAGTAATACCAATGGGTGTTTTCTCCACTCTTGATTTTTAATTTTGTCTTGTTTTAATTACCTTGCTCACTGTTACTTGTTACCTACTTTAAGGTAGTTGTAATGTACTACAAATTATTTTTAAAAAAAAGAATATGAATGAATTGCTAAATAAAAAATTCAAATAGAGAAAATCCAAACAAGAGGGCAGGATTAATTTAACTCTTCTGAAAGCCTTCGGCCGGCGACTACTTTTTTAAAAGACCAAATTATTCTTTTCTCGGCCAAAAAAAAAGATGTCAACCGAAACTCAAGCTAAAGTAGCTAATAAATGGATTAGGCTCTGATGAACACTGAGATCCCAGCGCTAATTTCATAAGGGAGAGCCCCAAGGAAATTATTACTTTCCTAATTGAGCGTGAACAGCGAGATTCTGCTCTGGCAATGTTCCTGGAGCCGCATTCGTGAAACGTTTCTCAAATTCAGAAAATAAAAAATATAAATCGTATTTACATGTCACAAAGAATAATTTATTAATTTGGACATTTTAGGTCTTGAAAAAAATATAATTGACCAAATTGGATAATAACAATATTACTCAAATTTAAAAAATACAAATATTTAAATACTAATTTAAGAAATTTTAACTGTACTGAACCGCTGGGCTCGCAGAAATAGAAATAACCGTGCTAAACTGTGGCAGATTATGAAAGAAGTCGGTCCCTGATCCACGGAAAACGGTTCGAAAAGGGAAAAGTCCATACTGACATGACTACGCATAGGTCATACAAGAATAATGTACGGGCACATTTTGGGTAGAAAGCGACCGCGTAGGTGCCCATTACGCAAGGATAGATTAACGGTCGAGCACTTTTTCAATAGGAGGCTTGATGTATGTATGTAGACAATATTTTGGCATATCATCAGACCTGTGCGTAGTCTTGGGGCACGGCAGCGGGCCCAGATCGCTATTCGGCTACCTCAGGTCTATAGGGATTTTTAAAACTATATAGATTGCTTTTTATGTGTATTTATGTTGTGTTGTGTTGGCTTTATTTTAATTTATTGGAATGAATGTAATTTATTAGCGAGAGTGGAGTAGGTTTAACCCCGCCCCGAGGAATATCGAGTACTCTGGGGGAGTGAATGTGATCGGACATCTATGTCTGGGTGATGTATATACAGGGTGAGTCATTTTTTGACGCACCATTGGAAAATCAACGTGGGTGCGTTTAAATCTGACTCGAGGCTTATTTCCTTTGATTAATACGTCAATAAAAGAAAGTGAATCACTTTTCGGTGCACCATTGGAAAATCAACTTGGGTTCTTTTAAATCTGACTCTAGGCCTATTTCTTTTGATTATAACATTAAAAATAGGAAGTGAGTCAATTTTCGGTGCACCATTGGAAAATCAACGTTGGTGCGTCTGATTATGACTCGGCACATTTTATTTTGTTAGTCTCCTACCAAAAAATAGGCGAGTCACTTTTCGTCACACCATTCGTTACAAATTAGTTTTAGTAGGTTGGAAGGAAAATAAACAAAACCAATATTATTAAAACATTCAAACACAATGTAAAAAGTTTTAAAAAATTCTTCACAAATTATTTTGATTAAGGTTTAAGAGTATTTTTTCTGGCAAAGTAAAAAAAAGTAAATAAATGTAACAATTTCATTTTTTCTGGTAAAGTAAAAAATTAAATAAATGTAACACTCCTTTTTTCTGGTAAAGTACAAAAATTAAATAAATGTAACAATCTCCTTTTTTTCTGGTAAAGTATAAAAATTAAATAAATGTAACAATCTCCTTTTTTCTGGTAAAGTAAAAAATTAAATAAATGTAACAATCTCCTTTTTTCTGGTAAAGTAAAAAATTAAATAAATGTAACAATCTCCTTTTTTCTGGTAAAGTAAAAAAATTAAATAAATGTAACAATATCTTTTTTTCTGGTAAAGTACAAAAATTAAATAAATGTAACAATCTCCTTTGTTAGCAAACCAAAAATGTTCAAAATCATTATAATAATTGTTCGAACAGACCTCCATTTGCTGCAACACAATAGCCTAGTCTATCGTAAAACTAATTTTTAACGAATGGTGTGACGAAAAGTGACTCGCCTATTTTTTGGTAGGAGACTAAGAAAATAAAATGTGCCGAGTCATAATTAGACGCACCAACGTTGATTTTCCAATGGTGCACCGAAAAGTGATTCACTTTCTTTTATTAACGTATTAATCAAAGGAAATAAGCCTCGAGTCAGATTTAAATGCACCCACGTTGATTTTCCAATGGTGCGTCAAAAAATGACTCACCCTGTATATGTATTGTATTTTTTGTTTCTATTCTGTATTTGACAACCTGAGGTACAAACGAGAGACTAGCATTCTAGGATATCACCGTACTATATATTTGAAATCAGAGAGTCAGTAACCAGATCGAGACGCTCAAATGGATACGGTTTAAAACAAAATACGCGCAAAAGAAGAGGAAAATAAGGAAGACACGCTGAGGGCCGGCGATGACCTCAGCTGTTAGTCGGCCCATAAACTACCCACTTTATGTATTAACAGTACTCGATAAACGTTTCTTCAATACTACAATAATCATTATCAAATAATCAAATGTATTATTTTATTTGGTACAGCCATGGGTAGCAACCTAGGACCGATACTGGCAGACATAATCATGACACATCTACTAAATACAGTCATACCACAACTTCCTTTCACATTACAATTCCTCACTAAATACGTAGATGACAGCTGGTCCCACAGATCAAATTCAAACTACATTAGATACATTTAATAGCTTTCACCCACCCCTACAATTTACACATGAAATCGAAAACAACAAAACAATACCATTTTTAGATACACTCGTAATAAAACAACCAGATGGCACGTTAATCACAGATTGGTACCAAAAACCAAGAAACACAGATCACTACCTCAACTTTACATCTCACCATTCTCTTCATGCAATAATAAACACGGCCAAAGGGTTACTTCACAGAATTATTATTCTAAGACATGAATCATTTCACAAAAAGAACATAAAGATATACAAACAGATCCTCCATCACAATCACTACCCTAAACCCATAATTAACAAAATAATCAACAACTACAACTCAACCCTAACAAAATCCACTATTACTAATAATACTACACCAAATCTATCAAATACAAGCAAACCAACATACATTTCCATGCCATTCATTCATGGCCTATCACATAAATTGAACACATTTCTCTCTTCCGATAACTTTAAAATAGCTTTCAAAAACTGAAAAACAATGCACACACTTTTTTCCAAAATTAAAGATCCCACAGCAATAACAAATAAATCTGACGTAATCTACAAGATCAACTGTTTAAACTGTCCGGCAACTTACATCGGTCTTACATCCCAATATCTGGACAAGAGAGTAAAGCAACATATCTATGATGCAAAAAACCCAAGCAAAATCCTCAGCACTCGCTACCCACCATTTTGAACACGAACACAATTTCGACTTCAAAAATCCAAAAATATTACACACAGAACAAAACAAACATAAACGTAATTTCTTAGAAATGGTTTATATCATCAGAGATAAAAACAGGATCAATTACAGAACACATACATGTAAACTCAGTCGCAGGTACACCAATATCATTAATCAAATTCAAGACATATAACATGCCTACATCATCACATTACATTCCACACATCAATATTTTTCATAGTCTAATTGTCCAACAATTTAGCTTTCCTTTTCCTATTTATCCCTTTCTATATAATCCTGAAAGGATAATCTGGCCGAACCATTACCAACACATTTTTTCCCTTCGTCGGATCCTTTCACCTCAAAGAAGCCGATGCCTCATACAAAAATGTCTTTTCTATACAGACTTCCTTCCCCACCCCTTCAAAATCCAACGTATATAAATATAAAACAGCAAAATCTCACTGGCACTCTCAACACGACACGCAAGAATGGCACAATTACACAGAAGAAAAACACTTTGAGTGAGTAGAAATACTTTGATTGAATAAAAAAAAATATATTTTGCATTGTATAAATTCATTTTTCCACATCCTAAATGTAATTGTTAAATGTAAACAATGACAATTAATTAAGGTTTTTAGTTGAGATGAAAAAAAGTTAATGGCACGAGAGGGATTCGAACCCACGACCTTCGGCTAGATACGCCGCTGCTCTACCACCTGAGCTATCGTGACCNATCTCAATAAAGATCGAAACGTTGGCACGATAAAGAAAATGTTTTTCTGAAACCTACATCACACCAGACCGCATCTCACGATTTCTGAATAATAAAATAAAATTTTATTTTTATGCTGTATCCATTGCTGCTTACATTACACTTCACTAAAAGTTTTCCATTCCCTCCTTCCTTCCTTTTGACTACATAACACGATAAACATGGTGTTATAATGGGTTATAAGAATTTTATTATTCCTAAAACAGTGTAAATACTACTTTAATTAACGGAACAACAATTTTTCATTTAAGACATTAAGACGTGCACGAAACACGTGATTTTTATAGATTAAGCACGTAAATAGTTTTTTCGTCATATAATGTCTTTTTCAATTTCATCTGATTGAAGTGAACACTAAAACATTAACTAAACGTTAATGTTTCCTAATATATAAAAAATCTCTAAACGAAAAAATACAGAATATCTTACAAGGTTGCAAACAAAGTCAGCCCATTGTCGATTCTTCACTGCGACAATTCAGAGACTGTTGCCGAACAACTTTTACAATGAAATGTCTAAAAAATTATAAAAAATTTCTCTCGAAACAATGTAAGCCGTGGTTTTAAAAGGATAATAATCCAGGAGCGAGATCTGGACAGCATAGCAATCTGGACGACAGTTACCTTTCAGGAACAAAACGTCTTTACGGTTAATTAAAGTTGGTAAATCACTGTGAAAATTTCGTCTGTACTTTTTGTTCGCAGCGGATACCATTGAGAAGAAGTTCATAAAAAACTCAAAACACAAACTCTTTTGTAGATCCAAACAATGCAAAGCCCGGATTTTTAGCACTGCCTCTTTTCAGCAGCTGAACAGAATAACGATCCTCCATTTCGAATCACCCAGATTTCAAATAATAAAACATTTTCATCACATGTGTTATTCCCTACATTTTCTTATGAAATAGATGATCATAAACGTCGGTGAGCCAAAGCTCAATAAAAGCTCGATCACTAGGCAGCCTACATAGATTAGGAAGCCTACCTCAACCCGGAAATATTTATACAAGGAGAGGTTTTGAAAAGCTCATTTAGACTCCAAAAACAATCTAATTGGATAGGAAATGTAATTCGGGCACACAACCAAAATTAATAAAATCAGACACCCATTCTTAGAAATGGGGACTGACTGATCCCGGAAACATTCTTTACAACAACCTATAAAGTCTCAAGGGACTATGAAGGAGAGGAAGATCTCGGGAGGGCATTAGATTCAATGATATGATATAAGATTGCTCCAAAATAAACGAACGAACCGGGTCGGGTATTTTTTTACAAGCCCAAGATATGAGCAATCAAACTCATTAGGGAAGTAAACTTCGGTCTTTAAAGCACAAAGACCGCCATCAACGCTTGGGCCCTAGAAAATATTAAAAGAAGTTACATTAGCAAACAAATTCTCGTAAGATCTGATAGCCAAGCACCTATTAAAGCCTTAGCTTGTAACAAATCACATCAAAATTAGTCAATGAACGCATCCAAAACCTTCAAATCCTGGGAAAACACAGCCTGATAATACCTTGGGTACCATGGCACAAAGGAATTTTGGCTAACGAAAAAGCATACACACTGGCCAGAAGAGGATCTGCAAGACATGCACAGGCCCCGAATTTATACTTGGGATAACAAAAACAAATGTAGAACCCTCCTTCGCAGAATGTATCCAAATAAAACAAGAGGTGAAGTGGATAAAATTTAGCGCCGCTGGACACAGTAAACTTATGATGAAACAACCCTCACCAAGACTGTCAACATCTCTGCTGCAACTGGAGGCGGTCCGAGGTCATCGAATGTAATGTACAATATTACATACAAGTGCCTTTAATCAGTTCTCTAGGAATGTAAATAGAAAACGTATGATAAAACAACCCTCACCAAGATTGGTAAACTCGCTGCTGCAATTGGAGAGGGCTTGACTCAGAGGAGTGATAAGACGATTAACCGGCATCTGAGAAAAAATCTACACAACATAGGCACATATAACATGATCCCATCTGCAGATTATGCAATGAAGAGGAGGCAACAGACACCCATATCATATTCGAATGCGAAGACGGTCAATGGAGATTAACCTAACACATAGTCTGTACAATAACATCATACTCAATAACGTGATACTTCTGACAAGAAGCATTGAGTCTATTGCACTGACCTAGGGAACTAAGAAGGTACAATCATTTCTGTACTTGGTAATAATTCAGTCTTTACTAAGATGTCAACGCGTTATTTTCGCGTAATTTCGTTTTACGAGTTTAACTCGGTCGGAACGGTGGCCAAACGACCAGAAACATCAATCAAATGACATGAATGAAAAATAAGGTCGTAGAAGGATTTCACCTCTAGAGATGATGTTCTGCACGGTTTGGTCGAAGAAAATCCCCGAACAATTGTTCCAGAACTTGCAGAGAATATTTCATTTAGCAAATATTAAGGCAAAATGAAAGGTGAAAAAGCTCGAAAGTTTGGTTTTAAATTAAACAACCATTAATTAAACGACCAATGCAATAATCGCTGTTATGAATTTTGCGCAACACTTTTTTGCTAAAACAGAAACGTTTTCTAGATTTCTAGATTCTAGATAGAATTATTACTTGATGAAAGCTCGACAAGAAAATAAATGTTGTTTCTGTCTTCCTGGCCTCTTCCTCAATCTACCTTTTGGAAAGAAAAAAGTATATTTAACTTCCTAATCTGTATTTAAAAAATAAACAAATAAATAAAAAGTACGTGATGAAAAGTGGATTCTATACGATAACAGCAGTCGTTTTGGCCGGTGGGTCGACTGATTGTGATTTGATGTCATTTGGGCTGATTTACAGCTTTTTGAACACTGGCGAAACAATCTGCTGAAATGTATTGCTCTTAAATTGAAGCAATGCACCAGACATTGGCATTTATTGACCATTAAGTCAATCTGAGAAGTCCGATTCTGCTACACGACAACGCACGGTCCCATGTCCGACATGTGACAACATAAAAAATGTTGGATCTTCGTTATGAGGTTCTGCCTCAGGCTACAGTTACTATGATGCAATTCTGACGAAATTTTGTTCTGACGAGTTCGTCTGCCAAAACAAATACTTATTTACCAATGAGAGTGCTTACTTTGGCAGCGAAGTGCATATCAGTACACGCACGATGTCGTCAGAACCATTCGAACGGTCGAACCAGTTTGATTTTTCGTGCGTTATGACGTTCAATTTAGAAAGTTTTGGTATTTCACCATGAATATAGATAAACTGATTAGTCTTGTTTTTGAGAATCGGTGTTTGGAGGACATGAACAACAAAATATATCACAACAGTTTCTCGGCCAAAGTGGGAGAAAGCTTAACAAGAAATAATCACTAGCAATAAGCCATGTTTGGTTAGTGGTCTTAATTAACCATATTAATTATTCTAATGAATAATTCTTGTTATGTAAGGTTTTTGGTTGAGATGGAAAAATTAGTGTCACGAGCGGGATTCGAACCCACGACCTGCGGTTCTATGCGCCGCTGCTCTAACCACTTGAGGCTATCGAGACTTCGATCCTCACACCCAACACATCTCAACCTACAACCCGAATTTCGAATTTTCACTCTTTTTGCCATTTTTCAAATTTCATTTTAATTAATATGGTAAATTGTTACAGCTAAACGTACATGCATTTTTTTAAGGGACTAGCAATATGTTTGAAACTCTCCCTTCTCGTCTCTTGTGGAAAATAAGTGGTTTCTGTTTTCCCACCATAGCTTATTAACGGACTTTGAAGAAAATAAAACTCATTAAGTTCGTCCATTTTGCCGAGAGGCAGAAACGACTGAATATCAAAAAACGCGCACAATGTAACCACCTTGTTCTGACGAGGATTTCGGACTTACACTTCAGAACAAAATTTCGTTAGAATTCGCATCGATCGTAACCATTTCTTCACCCTCCCTATTCTCCAGCCGTCTCGCCTACCAACTACCATTTCTTCAGACTTAGGGACAACATTTTATAACATAAAAAATTTATTGATGAAAAGTCGTTAGAAAATTTGTTTTGTTAATACTAAAGACTCAAAATCCAATTCAGAGGGTATAGAGAAGTTGCATCACGAAGGGGAAAATGTTGTGCTTAGATTTTGTGCATTTGGTAAAACTGTCATTAACTTTTTATTTATTTGTTTATTTTTTAAATACAGATTAGGAAGTTAAATATACTTTTTTCTTTCCAAAAGGTAGATTGAGGATGAGGCCAGGAAGACAGAAACAACATTTATTTTCTTGTCGAGCTTTCGGCAGAATATATCGCCTTCATCAGGACTCTGTATTAACAAATTAACATAAGTAAATTTTCAAATATACAATTTTTAAAATTTTCCTTAATTACTAACTCGAAAAAAATCGTTATACTATATGAACAGGTACATGTGTGGATAACGGATAGCCGGTAGAACCCACCTTCGATAAACGAAGGTAATAAATATTCCTAAACGCGACAGTATTGCCAACTGGCTCAATCTTCAATCTATAAAAAATTCCCTAACATTTTGGTATCAAATATCACAAATTATACAATTAAAAGAAAACTATAAATTAATTTGAAACAATCCTAAAATAAATTAATTATCACATATAAACATTCAGGTACATATTATACTATTAAAGCTATTGGTTAAGGATAGAACTATAAATTACACTTAAGTTTGATATATCTGTTCTAAGGTTACACGAATTACCATCTTTATGAATGTATAGCATCTCTTTAATCAATCTTCTACCTAAAAATTTTTCTTTATCCATAACAGAAACATTGTTAAAATCAAACGTGTGGTTATATTTTTGACTGTGTTGGGAAAGCGCAGTCCCTTGCTTTTTTATATCTCTAACATCGTAGGCGTGTTGTCTACATCTATTTTTCAATAATTGTTTAGTTTGACCATAATACACAGCACTACATTCGTTACAACACAATTTATACACAACATTGCTACACAGTTGTGTTGGCACTTTTGATTTCAATTTTGAAAAAATTATATTTCCCAAATTGTTCTTATATTTTAAGGCTATCACAGTCGGTATATCACAGTTTGCAGTTCTATTTCTGACCATGGCAGAGAGCTTGTTAGTAATGCCCTTCACATATGTAATACCTCTGTATAATTTAACTGTATTGTTAACAGGTACTACAATTTCATTACTTTCATTCTTATATGTTAAAATTCTATCATTAATTAATTTATTTACAAGAGAGGTAGGATATTGATTTTTAACTAAAATATCTTTAACTAATGCTTTACATTCATAGTAGAATTGAGGGGAGCTAAGTTCAAAAATTCTATCTCTTAGGTTGTATATTACATTTATTTTCAATTTAAAAGAGTGGAGGGAGTTATAATTTAGGATCCTGTCTGATGATGATGGTTTTTTTATACCATTTTGTAAGTATAGTGTTATTATCCCTGAGTAACAAAACATCAAGGTATGGTAATTTTCCATCACATTCCGTTTCACACGTGAAGTCCAAATTTGGATCGTAAGCATTAAACTGGTTCACAACGAGCTTCAAGAAAGTCCTCGGTATAACATCTTTTTGCTCAAAAAACCTTTGTTGAAACTGGAAGTAACCCCCAAATGCCACCATCTCTAATAAATTAATAAAAACATCTACAGGTCTTCCTGGCCTCATCCCCAATCTACCTTCTGGAAAGAAAAAAGTATATTTAAACTGAGAAGGCTGATCAATCACCAAAGAAAAAATTAGGAAGTTAATTTACTTATATAGACTAAAGAGTCATGTTTTATTTTTTATAATTTTTGTGCTGATTTGGGACAAAATATGTGGGCAGAAATTGCTGAATAATGCTCGTTGTGTTAGTCCAAGTGAGTTGAGATTCCCGGGTATTTTGTTTTCTAAACGTCCGCTTGTACATTGTACATTGTAATTTGAAAGAGAAAATTTTACCCAATCTCTTTATAATCAAGCGAATTTCGTGATAGGGTTTAATTCAAACCTTAATTATTTTCTCGAACGCGGGAGGGTCGTGCGACAAAGAAGATTGCCCGCCCCTAAGTGCTTCATTGAATAACATCCATCTTTGAAGATGACAAAGTTATTATTTCGAGACCCCGCTTGCATTTTCAATTTTGTCTTTAGAAACCCTGGAAATGGCCCTCATAAAACTGAACGCTCAAGCTTTTAATTAACATTTTATGATAATCATCTCGATCAAAACACGAACTTAGAGGTAAAAAGTAAATAGCGCCCGACGTTAATGCACATCGGCAAAGTAGTTCTTTTAGATTTTAAATCAAATCAAAACAGTTAATTTTATTTCACCTCTTAATTACTTGTTATGGTGGTTATTTACTTGGTTGTCAAAAAATCAACAATCAGATACTTCATGCTAAAATCTTTCCCTACGAACTTTCCTTAACTTCATTAGTCAAGATTTTTTTGTCCATTCCTTCCAAATAACTCATTTAACCTTCTTTTCATTTTTTTACATTTCAACCAGAGGTACCAAGTTTGTGGCCAAAATCATCCACCCTGGCTGTTATTCGTGGAAGTGACCAAGTCTCTCTATACGACCTTTCTTGATAATCTGTCACTTCCTAACCCCATTTTCATTCATAATTTTTATGCACCGTAATGGCTGGCTCTAATCGTTAAGGCAAAACAGAAAATTGTATATTTCTTGATTGAATGCAAAATACCGATACATTTCGAAAACGGCTTGTACCCATTCAGAATAATAATCTTTAATCCTGCGTCTTCCGGTGTCAAAGTCTACCGACCACCTCTTGTCACGACATATCACGATCTGCAAATCATCATATCGATTAAATGTTAAATTACTTCTAATGTGATAATTCGTCTTGAAGTCCGCGGTTAGACAAACTTTTAACCATGTCCTACGTCATAAGTATCTGCCTAACTTTTCAGCTGGTATACACTATCACCTTCAGAAGGTAATGCCCCCACAGTTTTCAAGTTAATTGATGATTCTGTATTAATTAGAAAAGCTTTTAAGTTTGACATTATTTTTATTGATCGAGTGTAACCTTTTTATTTTGGGCTCTGTTTTGTAATTTTCAGAAAATAAATAATGGTTAATTAATTTAACACTTATATATTTATGTTGGTGATTAGTGACAGTTAATCGATAATTATTCAGAAATCGTGAGATGCGGTTTGGTGTGATGTAGGTTTCCGAAAAACATTTTCTTTATCGTGCCAACGTTTCGATCTTTATTGAGATCATCTTCAGGGCACTCTCAACACGACACGCAAGAATGGCACAATTACGCAGAAAACAAACTCTTTGAGTGAATAGAAATCCTTTTATTGAATATAAAATAAAAAAATATTTTTTTTGCATTGTATAAATTCACTTTTTTCCACATCCTACATGTATTTGTTAAATTAGCAATTGATTATCCAACGGCCGACTAAAACAAGGACGTGAAGTTAAACAATGTTTGTAAATCCCAGGCCCTGAAGATGATCACAATAAACATCGAAACGTTGGCACGATAAAGAAAATGTTTTTCTAAAGCCTACATCACACCAGACCCCATCTCACGATTTCTGAATAATCTTATATATTATTGTTGTTATAATCTTGTTATTATTGATAGAATGTTAACAAACAGTATAACGCAACCTTTCAGAAATTCGTCGTTTTACTCAAAAAGTGAAAATACGAGACTTTTCCAATTAGATAAGAAGTTTATCAAAATTATAATCTCAAAATTAGAAGTTTGTCGCGTTAAAATGAGTCACATTTTATACAATGAAATTCTTGATGGAGATTAAACAAAAACGGAACCTTTTTAATAATAAAATCTCGTAGCCAGTGAAATATTTAAGCAGTTTAATGACTCATATCGTTAAAATTAGTTAGATCTACCTGATATTTAAATGAATCAGGGTCCCTTTAAAAGGTGAGCCGTTCCCGAAGCGACGACAGTTTTTCTCCGCCATGGCAATCTTTAATAGTTTTATGCCGAATGTCGGCCGTGCGTTGCATAATTTTCTAGCCCATTTCATTTTAACATCGTCTGTGGTCGTATTTTTCTTCCGGCTAATGTTTCAAGGCATGGAGTGCCGAATCGACGTGCATTTGTTCGGTCTAGCCGGCTTCTTGTTTTTCCTCGGTGTGCTCGTTAAACTGCCCGTCTGGTTACACGACATCGGGGTCATGAGCCCCGTAAGCCGCATCTTCTGCACTTTCGTCCTTCCCAGTCAGGTCTCGGGGCAGGAAGTCCGTTCATGGGAAAGGCCCGAAAACAAGTTCGCTGATGAAATCCGAGAGAGGATCTTGGAAGGAAAGAACAAGAGCTGGATGCTGGATCTGGTGGCGGTCGAGTTCCTCAGAATCCTCTGCACTCTGCTAATCTTCAATTGTATGTTCGAATACCGATCGCCGACCGAGCGCGAGTTCCTGGCGATTCCTTGGTGCCTTTCGAACGTGTACATCTTGGAGAAAGATGGTGCTTGTGCCATGGCGGCAAATGTGTTCGCCATAAACATCGTCAACATGATATGGCCGTGCCTTTCCTGCTTCTTCATCTTCAACTGCTTACACGCCGTCTCAAAACTTGCTGAAGCCTTTCTGCACAAAACCTTATTCTACAACCAGTTGTTGGGACCTTCTGCAGACCCGATTTGGGCTTCGACCCTCCCATTCTCCGATTGGATGTTCCTCAAATATTTGTCGTCATTCGCAGGTGACTTTCCGTTGAAGCAAGTTTTGGACCAAGTACGAGATTCGACAACGCACGATATCATGTTGTAAGATATATTGTTGCTTTCAATATAATTAAAATATATTATTATATTTTACATCGTAAATTATAATTCATATTGTACATTGTTTCATTTAAAATAATGTAAAATCAATTGAATTCTATTAACGAAAACATTATTGTACGTATGTATAAGAATAATAATAATGTGTAATAATGCATTGTTATATGTCTATAATATTGTTATAATCCATCTTCCATGAGCACAAAGCCACTACTTTACGTAGTTGCTTATTACTATTACTATACATAATAAATTAATTAAGGTTTTTTTGGTTGAGATAAAAAAGTCAATGGCACGAGCGGGATTCGAACCCATGATCTTCGGCTAGATAGATGGGTTGAGATGGGAAGTTGGTGTCCGAGTGAATCGAGGTCACGATAGCTCAAGTGGTAGAGCAGCGGCGTATCTAACCGAAGATCGTGGGTTCGAATCCCGCTCGTGCCATTGACTTTTTTATCTCAACCAACAAAACCATAATTAATTGTAATATATTAATTGGTCAAGTGGACCACGAAATTAGTGAATTTAGCTACACATAATCATAACTTCATTACGTAAACTTTGTTACATAAAATCCCCTTGGCTATGTGTTGTTACGTAATATAATAATTTCAGCTACTGAATTACCAGTGTTAACGTCCTTGTCGTTAAAAATTTTTTATAAAAGAAGCCTGAGTGGGTTTGATGAATAAATTGTTCTATTGTAAGAAAATTAATATTAAATACAATCGATTCATTATCGTTCCAATCTGATGTGTTTTTTAAACTATTTCTAGCAGTCTTCCATGGCGTAAATTGACAAATCGTTTAAGGAATACTTCATAAAATTAATAAAACTATAGATAATTAAATAATTTGTTTAAGAAACCGATTTGAAAGTGCGTTGACTTATCCTATAATTGGAGTAAAGGCACGAGATTAATTCTTTTATTTGACAGTCGGAAAACAAAATAAGTGGGTACTACTAGTTTTCAAACATCTCTGGGAAGATTTCCAATAAGAGTACACTTTTAAGAGTTATGCGATTTTTTCTTATATTTGGTGTTTTTATAGGGATTGAAATTATCCTAACCCAATATAATTTTTTCCTGAATGAAAAGTGGATTTGGGAACATTTTTGTTTCCGTTTAAGAAAGAAGGAAACAAAAAGGAAACACCAAATAAAATGATTATGCCTGGTAGATATTCTAGGGGAGAGACAGCTAAGCTAGTCTCACCCATACTCACAATATGTAAAATTCATCTGCTGGCAAAACAAATATCTAACATAAAAAAGATAAGTGGAATCCTCTCGGAAATCGCCACTGATTAAACTAATCAAAATTTCCAAGGTCGAGAAAGATTTTAAAAAATGATAGGGAGATACTACCAGATCGAGTAAAGATATGCCATAAATAGTTGGAAACTAAAGCACCCAAATACAGTTAATTACAATTAAATGATCATTGGGACGTCTCATCTCATCATCAAGATTAAATGGGATTTAACTGGCATTACAGTAAAAAGTAGGAAAGATTATTATCAAATGTTTACCGACTTCCAGAGCTTGATTAGCCTGTTTACGCCAATGTAAACATTTTTATTTATTAATGGTTGGTTGGGAAATCTTGTCATTTGTTATCTTAAATTTATCATTTTAAAGAATTTTGAAAACTGAAAATTTGTAAGGATCAAGACGCTGAAGGGAGAAACAGGTCATTTTCAGCAAGACGACGTAAAAACGGTGAGTCGTTCCCGACGTTCGTACGAATGTAAAACAGCTGTCTTCAGTGAGTCTCTCCCTGGGTTTCAACCTGTACGCACGAAGGTACATCAGCTATCTTCAGTGAGTCCCTCCCTGATCTTCGACCTGTACGCACGAACGTACATCAACTGTCTTCAGCCAGTCACTACCTGGTTTTCGACCTGAACGTACGAACGTACAACAGCTGTCTTCAGTGAGTCTCTCCCTGGGTTTCAACTTGTACGCACGAAGGTACATCAGCTATCTTCAGCGAGTCCCTCCCTGATCTTCGACCTGTCCGCACGAACGTACTTCAGCTTTCTTAAGTCAGTCGCTCTGTGGTTTCCGACGGATACGAACGAACGCACCTTTGACTGCGTGCGGCGAGTGGCTCCCAGGCTCCAATCTCAAGCTCCCAGATAAACACCAACTTCTCGTTTGATCTTCCCTGTCGTGAGTTGACAACAAGGCGTACGAACGTCCTTAGTCATTTTCTTCTCAACATTGTCATTTTATATATCAACTTATCTCTCTCTATATAGCTATATTTCTTCTCGTTAACTTTGTTTGTTTTCTGGCCAGATTCTAGTTTCCTTATTTATGTCATAAATTGTGAATTAATAAATTTAATTATCAAACGAATTATTAAACTATTTTTTATCCATCAAATCCTTTACGCAACAGCCGGCAACTATCCCTGGTAGCGCCGGACTTGGAGGGTAGATATCCAATACTTTCTCCCGCCGGCGTCTACGAATCATAGCCATATATCTATGTCGTTTCAATTGACGAATAATTTCCAGAGATAGGAGAGATACTTTTTTTTCACCAGGAACTGTAGGAGTTCCCTCCTGAGCACTGCAGCTTATTGCACTGCAGCAGTTTATTGTACTTTATCCTTGGCTCCATTTTTTGGGGGCTCGCAACACAAGTGTGAATTTGAGCCGCCGGTGTGCCGGTGTTCTTCCATAGAAGAAACTCATTTTTGAAGGGGGTTGGGACCAACTTCAGGGTCACTGAGATCTGATCCCGCCCCTTCCATTGATGAGCCGTGTCAATTTCTTTTCAATTGCAGCCACCGGTCCCCTTAGGCGTCAGAAAAAGTCCAGAGGCGACGATGGGGATCGAACCCACGACCGCGGGATCTACTGGCCGAGAGTCTGACGCCTCAATCACTCGGCTACCGCGGCCCCCGGAGAGATACTTGATCGCAAAACTAGTATCTATCGTCGGCAGAGTCTCAGTGCCATCTGACATAAAAACTAAATAAATTAATGAATCATCATCATTTGCATATCAATTGGTTTAACAGCCACAACAGTCACGCGGTACAGAAAGATAAGAAAATTGCTTTATTAAGTTCATGGGCTGTATAATAACATAAAAGTTAACAATGTTTTCAGTTAATTTTCTTTAACGATTGATCGAGCCAGATGTCAAGCCATGTAGACTGATTTAGTATTTAAGCATCTTGTTGTTTTGACGAGTGAATGGTACATAATAGAGCGATCTCAGAATCAAAGCCAGAAGAGGACACTGCGCGAAAATTAATTGTAATTTGTTTTATGTACCTGTAATTAATTTTGTAATGTATGTATAGATATAAACAATTTTTAAACAAACAATTTGCTTAGTACATGGCGAAAATAAAATAACAAAGATAATGAACAATTATCGTAGGAATGTGTAGTAGTGTTTAGTCACCGTTAGCCAATGATTTTTTGGAGATCGTGAGGTGCGGTCTGGTGGGACGTAGGTTTTCGAAAAATCGGCATGATTAAACAAATATAAATGATGAATAGTGGAATGAGTAGGAACTATCTTTTTAAAAAGGAGTGATAAAGAAAATGTTTTTCTAAAACCTAAGTCACATCAGACCGCACCTCTCCAAATAATAATTATCGTTGGTTTTAAAATTATTTCAGAATTAAATTGGCCCCGATAATTTCCTTTTCCTGGGGTGTCGGTTTTTCAGTAATTGTATCGACTTTTTTCCTTTTTTCTTCCAATCGTCTCTGAGGAGATATTGCTCTTTTTTTAGATGGCACAGCCGACGTTGATGTTATTAAGGAAATAGGAGATGATAATAGAAATAGTTGGACTTTTAAAGTTTTTAGGTGTTGTTGAACAATGTTCATTTGTTCCTCGGAGACAACTGTATTTATTATAGAGGAGAATTCAGAAATAGTTTCCATTTTTTTTATTTTCCAGTGCGTTAGGATTTTTATTAACGAATTTTCTTATATCGTTTAAAAGAATATCTTGCACACGGGAACCCCTGCTGTAATTCATCGAGTACCATTACGGTGGTTAGCTCAAAATTATACGCATTGGTCCCGTGTCTTTTCCGTAATCATTGATAAAAAGTTGTTCATTTGGTAAATCGATTTCCAAATAAATTTCTCAGGTACAAGAGAATTAGTGAATGCAGCACGCACATTCATGGCACTTGGCTGCGGATACGATATATATATATATCTTTTCCTTTAGTCGAAGGTACAAGCCAATGCCCATTTTCTTCGATGATGTTTTCCTTTGACAAATTTTCCGATTTTTTATGGCGGTCCCTTAACGAAGTCATTCTGGCAGTAACCTTTCCTTTATTAAGGGTTATTAATCGTTCATAAGTTTTGTCTCGAATTAATTTAACAATAAATTGGATACCTTTATCGAGTCGTTTATTGTTTTTCCCTTTCATGTAACTATACTTTAACGTTTTATGCATACGTTCCAAATGCATGTTTGTATTTACACCGGCATACAGTCTAAAACAATATGCCAGGTGTTTATACATGTCTTTGTTTGAGAACATTTTAAAATAAACTCCAAAGTCATTAGTCGAGAAACTGACCAACATTAGAGCAAAAGCTTTCTCATCCATTTCTTCTAATAAGGTTCTCAATCCCTTATAGAGTTCGACCCGTTTTTCTTGACTTTTTATTTTCACCAAATTTTTCCTCCATGCTCTGTCGACGTGCCAACAACAATACAACCTATGTTCAACCGGAATCATATCGTTTAACCAAGCATTGTAATAGTTGTCTGCCATGTCAGACATGAAACTTTTTGGCTGGATCCTTATGTCAGCAAAAATTGTCTTAAAAAAAATTGTCATTATTGTGGCGTCTGTCCTATTAGATATTAGGAATGCACACGGGAACCCCTGCTGTAATTCATCGAGTACCATTACGGTGGTTAGCTCAAAATTATACGCATTGGTCCCGTGCGTACCATCAATGCAAATGATGTTATTGCCAAACAATTTCAATATTTCTTTGTGAGCATCCGTCATGAGAACCAAGGCGAAATCGTTTACGAGAAGGGATGGATGCTCCTCACACAGCATACCTTGACTTTTATACAATCTCACGATTGTGTCGCCAGTCTCACAGATTTCGTTCACCCAACAGTCAACGCTCTGTGCGTCATTTGCATGTCGGGCCGAATCTTTGTTTAAATTAAAATCCCTTTCAATATTAAAAAGATCCTTGCGTGTCAGGAGATCTATTCGTGTTAAATTTTCATTAACTGAGGACCTCACTTCGTCTAAAATAGCATCGAATTGTATCTTCGATGCTATTTTAAGGCGATCAGATGTGGTCAATGATAACCGCGCCAATTCGCAATCATGGCCGACATGTGTTTTTGTATATTTAACTTTCATTAATCCATTTTTTTCGGCTTCCATAATGATTATGGCTGGACAAAAGCCGTTTATTTTGTTTGATCCTAGGATTTTAATATGCCTTTATCCCGTACCCTAGGGTTTATAGTACCCCATTCTATGACAACAATACTCTATAATGTTTGTTTTTTTTATGTGCAATGATATACTTACTTTTTGTATCATTTTCTATTGTTCCTTTCCACTTTCAAATTCGGAAAGACTTGAAAAAGTATAGAATTCTGTTTCAATGTTAACATCATGAAAATATCTGAAATGGCCAATAACGTCTTGCTTTCTACCATTCTGGCAAATCGAACATGTAAACTGCTTTTGTTGAAGGGAGCGGCAACCCTTTTTTTTTGTGATTATTTAATTTATATTTTGTCGAAAATTTACTGACACAATCTTGGCAAATAAGATCCTGATCATTATTGTGAGTAAATAAATGAGCATTTAGGTCTACTTTATTTTTATATTGTTTTTCACACACGTTACACTCAAATTTTGGTCGCAATTCGTGGGTTTTTAAATGTTTTTTTTAAAGAATAGGGTGTTGCCAGTTCTTTTTGGCAAGTGGAGCATTAAACTTTAATTTTCGATTCACGTCGAAGGACTCGGATCCGTCGGGAGTATCGGAACTGTGTGACTCACGTTCCATCATTATAATCCCTATACAAGCCTGGATCAAATCAAAAATATCAAACAGTAGCAGTTCAAATCGCAAACAAACGTGCAAGCCAAAGACAATACAAAAGTAATTAATCAAGTAGAATCGTAGAGCAAGTCTTAATCGACAGTATTGCCATTTCAACAAAATCAAAGCGTGACAAACAACTTGACTTGTGAAAGCGCAATGAGCCAATTAGGCAATAGGCATCCCAGAATTCTGGCAAGGGTCGGGAGCCTTGGTGGGGGGGCTTGGCATGGTGGGGGCACTACATCGAAGTTCTCGAGACTCTAGTAACCTCAATGGTATGGTATGGTGAAAAAAGATACTAGGAAGCGGGGTTTGCACTCCCCAGACACTGCAGCCTTCTGGCTTCTTAGTTCCTTTGTTCAGTGCAATAGATTCAATCTTTCTCCTTAGAAGTATCAGGTCATTGACTGTCGCTGTTGCAATTTGATTCCCTAAGTTTTTTCCGTACGTTAGGTTAAATCTCCATTGAGCTGTTGCTTCGCATTCGAAGATGATAGGAGTGGCTGTTTCCTCCTCCTCATTACATAATCTGCAAATGGGATCATCGTTGTATATACCCATGTTGTGGAGATGTTTTCTCAGATGCCAGTGACCGGTTAGTCCTACCACTCCTCTGAGTTTGGCTCTCTCCAATTGCAACAATGCTTTTGCCAGTCTTGGTGAAAGTTGTTTCATCGTAAGGTTACTGTCTAGCACCGCTAGAGTTTATCCAGTCAAGCCTCAGAATTGTAAAGGGCAAGCTTGCTCACCACGAGGAGAGATTCCTGTGATAGGTTAAATCAACTGCGATGGCATCTACAACAGTCACTAGTTTACATAAAAGAGATAGCTGAAGCAATCAAGGCACAAGGCGTTATGAACATTATAACTGTGAGTGTCTTGTACAGTTTCTCTTTTCATGACCGCACATCTCTTTAGCTACCTCGAAAGAAAAGTACAATCTGAGTGATATTCTGTTAGAATACTTGCTAGATGTGAAGGCCAAAGAATCGAAGTTGTGAGGACAGCAATGCTGAAGAGCTTCCATGTTTGCTTTCTATTAAATCAAACTTCAAGATATTTTTATAGGATTTTATAATTTTTTAACTACCTCTAAGCAAATATCTTTAGTTGAATTTGAAGTGGGTTGCTTGAAGTGACTTAATCCCCAGTTGGAATGGGACGAGCTGAGTGGTTTCTCCTATTCCGGATTTGTGCTGGTTGTGAACTGAGCTTTAAGCAAATATTTTCATAATGTTTTCAAGATTGAAATTTTGTTTGAATTATTATTCAATATTCAATGCGAGTCCACGATATCTCTGTTTTGATATAAACAGTTTGTTGGATATTTACGAACAGAAGGGGACATTTTCCCTGTTTACTACAGAACATAATAAACAGTCGTGAATAGATAATTTTTCGAAGTGTTTAAAACACCTACAATTACAAGTCCAAATGTTTTAACAACTTACTTCAGATAAGTTATGTTTTCATTTCAGTTTAATTTAAGGCAAATCGGTTGAAACTGGCGTCCCTTCCCACACCACCGAAACACTGTTAAACGCAATTTTTTATCGTATATACACAATCGGGGCCGGAAGAGGGGCCCAATCCATGCATCCTAAAAGCGTCCAAATAAGATTGTACAAAAAGCCTTATCTACACCGGGTAAAGAAATTGTTTTGCCCAATATTAGATTTTTTATAGTATATTGGGTTTTATACTCTATCGTTGTGATTAAGCTGAAGGAAATGAAGAACGGGATTTGCTTCTAGACTCGTTGAACCTACAAAAATATTTTAATTGATTATACTTTTAATCTAAGGTCTTGGTTGAGTCGCAAAACAAGTGACAGGAGCGGGATTCGAACCCAACTCCTTCTGCTAAATATGCCGCTGCTCTAACCACTTGTACTATCGTGGGTTCGAATCCTGCACGTGCCACTTGCTTTTTCGGCTCAACCAAGACCTTGGATTAAAAGTATAATTAATTAAAATAATTAACACAGTAAATGTAGACTATTAAATACATATATGGATTAATAGTAAAAAAAACATTATCGAATTGTCTGTGACATTCCAATCCTCATTTCCAAAATCAATCATATCGCTTCCCAGATTTAACTGAAAATTAATAATAATAACAATCTTTATTGTTTCCTTAAAACAGAACGACACCGACAAAAATCAGCGTAAAATATACTCATAGTCGATAGACCGACTGAGAAACAGCGTTCGCAATCAGATATTGTCAATAAGATTTGAAAAAGAAATAAAAGTTATTATATAATATAACAATAGAAATAAATAAATCGAAGAATTGAGATAAGATTACATATTATACAGGAAAGAAAAGAAAAAGTAGTTCTGACAATAGATTTCTAACCTACGATTGAATTTTTACAAAAAGTAATGAAAATAAACCAATCTTTTCCGTTTAGGTAATCCAGAAAAGCTTGCTGTGATAACGTTGATTTTGTAAAATAATATCGTTTTAAATTCGCTCAAAATGAGGCAAAGAAATAAAAAATGTTCTCATCTTATGATTTTTTGCAGAGAGAACATTTTTTAATACTTTTTGCAAAATTATATTTGGTAAGTAGTATAAGTTCTTCTCGACTTTTTAATATCCAACTAATCTCAATAAAATTTTAATCTTCATAACAAACCTACTTTATGTAAAGTCTTTATTTAATTATTCGGAAATCGTGAGATGCGGTCTGGTGTGATGTAGGTTTCAGAGCAAGCAACTTCTTAATCGTGCCAACGTTTCTACCTTTATTGAGATCGTCTTCAGGGCCTGGGATTTACAAACATGTTTAAATTTAACAAATGCATGTAGGATGAGGAAACAAGTGAATTCAAAGAATGCAAAAAAAATATTTTTTATATTCAATCAAATATTTCTACTCACTCAAAGTGTTTGTTTTCTGCATAACTAACCTAACCTAACCATTGCTGTTTGATGTTTATACACGTTGGATTTTGAAGGGGTGGGGAGGGAAGTCGGTATAGAAAGACATTTTCGTGTAAGGAGTCGGCATCTTTGAGATGAAAAGAGCCGACGAAAGGAAAAAACGTTGGTAATGGTTCGGCCAGATTATCTTTTCAGGATTATAGACAGGGATGAATAGAAAAAGGAAAGCTAAATTATTGGAAAATTAGACTATGTGAAAAATATTTGATGTGTGGTTTGATTGAATATAAAAAAATATATTTTGCCTTGTATAAATTCACTTTTTTGCACATCCTAAGTGTATATGTTAAATGTAAATAATGTTTGTAAATCCCAGGCCCTGAAGATGTTCTCAATAAAGATCGAAACGTTGGCACGATAAAGAAAATGTTTTTCTGAAACCTACATCGCACCAGATCGCATCTCACGATTTCTGAATAAGTCCGTATTTTTTTATTTTCCTGAATTGTATTAGTATCAAAGTAATTCAGATGAATTTCCTCAATTTTATTCATTAAATTTAACAAGATATGAAGGAAATTTTAATATTCGCTTTAGTATTCTAAAAAATATACCAAGTTTTAATATTACAACGTCTCTGTTTAACCAATTAGTGCATACGGAATTAAAACTCTCTGAGAAAGACTTTTTCTTAGAAAAGAGCGAGGAAGAAATAAACTGCATTTTATTGACTTTTTAATTACCTTTCAAAAAATTAAATTCTTCCATTGAAAATTTAACGTTGCAGTCTATTTGTTGTTTTCGTCAGTCTGACGCGTCTTGAGTTTTATATGATTCTTAAGACCAAAACAAAAACGTCAGATGAACAAAAATCCGATCCGAAATGATCAGACTACACATTATTTCTTATTTTTCCAAATACAACCTGAATGATTATTATTCATTCGAAAATAAATTAACATCGTGATATTTCCTCATGTGGTCTGCTGGTTGATTGACTGAAAATTTGTTAGTAACCAATCATCTTGAGCCGCTATCTCTAGTATACTACTGAAACCCAATTCTTCAACAAAATGACATTTTGTTTGATTTTTAATTCAAATGGAACAATAACACTAGGTTCTTTAAAAATTCCACAAATAATAGTTTAACAGTCTGTATTTTGTGTGTGGTGATTAGTGACCGTTAATCGATAATTATTCAGAAATCGTGAGATGCGGTCTGGTGTGATGTAGGTTTAGAGAAACATTTTCTTTATCGTGCCGCGTTTCGATCTTTATTGAGATCATCTTCAAGGCCTGGAATTTGCAAACATTGTTTAAATTTAACAAATACATGTAGGATATGGAAAAAAGTGAATTTATACAATGCAAAAAAAATTTTTTATATTCAATAAAAGTATTTCTACTAACTCAAAGAGTTTGTCTTCTGTGTAATTGTGCCATTCTTGCGTGTCTTGCCAGTGCGATATTGCTGTTTTATGTTTATATACGTTGGATTTTGAAGGGGAAAGAATGCAAAAAAAAATATTTTTTATATTCAATCAAATATTTCTACTCACTCAGAGTGTTTGTTTTCTGCATAACTAACCTAACCTAACCATTGCTGTTTATGTTTATATACGTTGGATTTTGAAGGGGAAAGAATGCAAAAAAAAATATTTTTTATATTCAATCAAATATTTCTACTCACTCAGAGTGTTTGTTTTCTGCATAACTAACCTAACCTAACCATTGCTGTTTATGTTTATATACGTTGGATTTTGAAGGGGTGAGGAAGGAAGTCGGTATAGAAAGACAATTTTTATTAAGGAGTCCGCTTCTTTGAGGTGAAAAGAGCCGACGAAAGGAAAAAACGTTGGTAATGGTTCGGCCAGATTATCCTTTCAGGATTATAGAAAGGGATGAATAGAAAAAGGAAAGCTAAATTGATGAAAAATTAGACTACGTAAAAATGTTTAATGTGATGAATGTTTGATATGTTATAATATGTGTTTTTTGTGATGTGATGATGTATGTACGTTATCGATATTGAATTTGATTGATGATATTGGCGTAGCTGCGACTGAGTTTACATGTATCTGTTCTGTAATTGATGCTGTGTTGATCTCTGTTGACGTAAACTATTTCTAAAAGGTTACGCTTATGTTTGTTTTGTTCTGTGTTTAATATTTTTGGTTGAAGTCGAAATTGGTTTTGTGTTCAAAATGGTGGGTAGCGAGTGCAGTACAATTTTCCTTGGTTTTTTTGCAATCATAGATAAGTTGCTTTTCTCTCTTATCCAGATATTGGTATGTAAGACCGATGTAGGTTGCCGGATAGTTTACACAATTGATTTTGTAGACTACGTCAGATTTATTTATTATTGGAGTAGGATCTTTAACTTTGGAAAAAAGTGTTTGGATTGTTTTATAATTTTTGAAAGCTATTTTGAAGTTATCGGACGAGAGAAATGTGTTTAATTTATGTGATAGGCCGTGAATGATTGGCATGGAAATGTATGCTGGTTTGTTTGTGTATTTGATAGACTTAATGTAGTATTATTAGTAATAGGGGATAGTGTTAGTGTTGAATTGTAGTTGTTGATTATTCTTTAAATTCACTATTTTCGTGGTCCGCTTGACCAATTAATACTTTACAATTACTTAAGATTTTTAGTTGAGATGAAAAGGAAGGAAAACTCATAAGGTGGGGTTAAGATGGGGAGTTGATGTCCGAGTGGATCGAGGTCACGATAGCTCAGGTGGTAGAGCAGCGGCGTATCTAGCCGAAGGTCGTGGGTTCGAATCCCTCTCGTGCCATTAGCTTTTTTTCATCTCAACTAAAAACCTTAATTAATTGTTGATTATTCTGTTGATTATGTGTTTAGGGTAGTGATTGTTATGGAAGATCTGTTTGTATATCTTTATGTTCTTGTGAATCACCACACAATCTTTATTTAGTTGGTTGTAATTTAAATCTTGACATAGACACCAATTTCATTTAGATTTTCCTCATAATCTTGTACGTCCGGTTGTCCACTAATTTGAAAACGTAATAAAATATGAGAATTACAAAGATTCACACAGTCTGGAAACCAGAATAGTTTTTTTACTTATCAGCTCATCAGAAGGATAAATGTTAGATGATAATTGCATCACGTATAAATATACTTTAAATGTAAATTAATCAAGATTGTTGTAGAAACCTTGGTCTCTAAGTACAAAATATAATTTGGCCTGAGGGGGGAATTACCAATTTTCTTTATAAAAAACCGCGTGGACTGGAAATTATTGATAGGTCTCGTTATTAGAAAGAGGTACGACAGTGAAAAAAGCTTAAAGGTGATTTTGTTCAAAACAACTTGAAGTTATATCCTAATCTTTAAATTTTTTTACAATGTAAAGCGATTTAACTCCAGGGTCTTTTCAACTTTTTACTGCTTACAACTTAAAAACGTTCCCTCTTAGATACATGAGAACCTTTTATGTAGAAACTTCACAGAATTATTATTATAGAATGATAAGGAATTAAATTTCAATTGGTTTTTTATTATTTTTGCTGAGAATTGAACCGAAAATTATATAGCCTTTCATAAGTCCTTTTCTACATTATTTCTGAATTTACAGCTGCGCCGGATTCTTGGGCGTTTTCCAGCGTTCATCTCTAAGAATCGTGATATATCATGGAAAACTAAGTACATGAGAATTCGACCAAATGCTTTTATCCTCTTTATCCTCGTTCAGAAATGTCACATTTTTCTTTCTTCCTCTTTCTTGAAAACAGACTCACGAGCGCGCCCGCACACATACAACTTCTTTAGGATATTTTAAATACTATAAAACTTTAGAACAATACATAAATTGAGATAACTATGGTTATATGTCTGCATGCTTAAGGGGGACTTTACCTAGAACTTAAATAATTTTTAAAAAACGTAAATCTTTTACTAATTTTTGTCTAGCAATTTAACTTTTTTCACGAAGATTTTAGTGTAAACGAGATAAAAATCCGATTACTGGAAGTATGGCAAAAAAATGAAGTTTAGGTATGTCATCCATCATTGATTGGTCAGAATTATGTAGAATTTCATTTAATTAAGGTTTTTAGTCGAGATAAAAAAGTCAATGTCACGAACGGGATTCGAACACACGATCTTCGGCTAGATACGCCGCTGCTCTACCACTTGAAGTTAGTGTCCGAGTGAATTTAATCCACGAGTAAGTATACCTTCACTAAAAATATCCGTGGCCATTTCATTTGTCGCCGAGAATCAAATAGATTACACGACATTTGAAAAATGCAAAAAGGAGGAAAAATTCAAAAGGTGAGGTTGAGATGGGAAGTTAGTGTCCGAGTGGATCGAGGTCACGATAGCTCAAGTGGTAGAGCAGCGGCGTATCTAGCCGAAGATCGTGGGTTCGAATCCCGCTTGGGACACTGACTTTTTTATTATTAATTATATTAATTGGTCAAGCGGACCACGAAACTAGTGAATTTATTGCGTAGAATGTTGGCCAATATAGAATTCTGTGTATATAAATGTGTTATTTGATTATTACTAAATTCATATTTAATCAAGTTTATTATTATTTATTATAGTGTGTCCAGTTATAATATTGATTAGGGTAGTTTTTTAGAATAACTTTTTTACCTTCTGGAACTAGCTCTTGGCTATTTGTGTTTCTGAAGGTTTAAAATTTTTAATAACTCACTAAGGACCAATTATTTACGAGTTGCAAGTTTAAAAAAGTGAAAATTATTGTTTCTTATATGATTTTATTGCTTAATTACCTTGTTTCGAACATTTGAGTAGGAATTTTACGTTTATAAATTACAGTTTAATTGCATATTTGCATAATTTAATAACTGGATTCATGTATTTAAGATGGAATTAAGTACCACTCTTGCCAACTCCATTAAAGATCATATATTAACGAGCACAACTTCAAAATTAGATAGAAATTATTAATTAGGCATATGTAGTTAACCCTTTACACTCATGTATCCCGCATTATTTTACCTTTTAGACTAGCATACAGTTTTTGTTTGATTTTCCATTTCTGTTTGTATATGTACAATGGTACCATGTTTGCCGGTTGTCTTTAATTTGAAAGATATTTAATCGTGAAAATAGTCGACTAAGGACACTTTTCACGAAGCTTCAAAGAACCCAGTATGTAAACAACATCAAAAGATGTTTATTTACACGAAACAGGCTGGAATGTGGGCTTGCTGATAGAAGAGAGTGTTCGTTGTCTGTGCAAGCAAAACAGTATAGAACAAATAATTTTACTCTAATGATTTCGGCTATTCCAGGTTTAGTGTATTATTTATCTCAGTCTGCCCAAAATTAACTTAGACAATTTAAACTATTGGCACACCTATTTGAGTTCATTCAAGGCACGACCGACATAATCACATAGATTGGAGAGTTTGCCAATAGTTCATCAACCATTCAGCTCAGATTGGTTTGAAGTTATTAATTTTCAAGAATATTTTAATATTTGTTGTTTAGACGCATCACTTAGATATACATGAATATATTGACAAAAATTTATTTTATTTTTACGATAAGCGTGTATAATAACAGAAAAAAAGGGCGTCGGTGGCCGCAAAGGTTTAGGCGTTGACACGGCATCACTGTAAGGTAAAGGTCCCGGGTTCGAATCCAGCGGCCCTGCATTCGAACCCTACATACTTACAAACGGGCTTTTTTTTTTCAAAAACACCGGCACCACGAGGGTTGATATAACTTCTGCTGTTGCGAACCCTCGTAAAATAAATTTTTAAAAAAATTATGTATCGTTCCTTAAATATCCGTGTCGGCAAACGATTATATTAAGAACACTCACAATCCATTATACATTAAGAATTAATTTTATTTTATTAATTAAATTATTTTATGTTTTGAAATCAATTCGAGTGAGATTTATGTAGATGTATTTGGTTTATTGCTGATTGAAAATACTTCATGAATTTATAGTAATAACAATGCTGTCTGTCTCACTACAATGATGAGGACAGAGACAACCAAAGGAACAATCGACACGTTTGGCGCAATTCCAGAATCGCGTTTACAAATCTGTTCCATCCCTTTATTAGATCCTATGTGCTCACACATTTCAGCACATTTAATCCTTCGTCTCATCGTAAAATTAACAATTGTACAACAGTATTTATAAAAAGAGGTAGGCGGAACAGACAAGACGAGAGTGAGAAATGACAATGTGTATGTGTGAGTGTGTGTGTTTACTTTTTATTTATTAATTTTTCTGTTATTACAATATTAATAAACGGAATTATTATCACAAAACGATAAGTTTATTTGTAGGATAAACTGTTTGAATACTACCAAATAGGTGTTCGCTATTTTATTCCTTCTCTTACTAACGTCATAAGCTCTCTCTTCCAGAAGACGCTCTTAAAATTGTCAAATGTTGAATATATGATGCCAGGTGTGAAGAACTTGTTGATCTAATTTATATGTTCGTTAGTCTATTATTTTCAACTTGTCAAAATAGGCCTTTATATACCATGGCTACTCAGAACTACTTTACTTTATATTTTTGAAGAAGGAAGGATCCCCAATGTCCCTTAGTTGTTTGGGACAAAAATTTTATGGAGAAACATGTCTTCATGTTCACTCATTTATTTACACATCTCATCGTTTTTTGTTTTACTATTCCGACTATTTCAATTTTGAGATTTTATTGAGTTTTGTCAGATTTCTTGACAGTATCTCCTATGTCACCGAAATGCAATTTTATCCACATAAATGAAACTTTCCATCCATAGCTCAATTATGGTTTTAATCTTGTAATCTACCTCACTTTGCTTTGAGTTTCTGTGCAGTATCGAAATCGTCTATCTATCCTTTACTGTAATCTCAACTAAAGTTTTATCGATTTCTTATAATTCCGCCCGATTGTTGGTACACCAATCGGCCAGTCTATACTGCATCACAAATCGCTTTAGAGTTTATCTTGCTTCAGATGTTTTTCGAAAATCTGTTGGTTTGGCTTTCCGCTCAATCTGACTTATAATTATGTATATAGCTGGCAATATGTGGGTGACTAAGGACGTGGATAGGTAGTAAGCATGAGTCAATGTGGTTTGCAGGGCCTTCATTGTATTACGGATTACCATATGCTTCATCATATCGGACGAACCATTTAATCACTCTTCAGCAAGATGGTATATGTATGTTTTTAGTGGGTGTAAGCGATTGATTTATGTCTTATTTATAGGGAGAGGGAGAGGAGAGAAAGAAAGAGCGGGAGGAAGAACGAGAAAGAAAGAGAGGTAGAGAGGGAGTCACCGAGAGGACGGAAAGGATGTAAAGAGTATATTTAAAAGCATTAGAAAAAAGAGGGACAATGTGCGTGCCAGTTAATGTGTGAAGAAGAAGAATGAGCGAGAGAAAGGGAAGAGAATAGAAAGAGAAAAAAGGAAAAAGGCGCTCTCTCTCTCTCTCTCTCTCTCTCTCTCTCTCTCTCTCTCTCTCTCTCTCTCTCTTTCACTTTGTTTCTCTCTCCTTATTGTCTCCCTTTAATTTTGCTATGTGAGTGAAAGCGGGAGGAAGAGAGAGTGATAGAGAGAGTGAAAGAGTGAGATTGAGAGGAAGAGAGAAGAGAGAGATTAAGAGAGAAAGAGAGACAAAAGGGAAAGGATAGCCAAAAAGCACGTGGGAATGTGAGTTTTTATTGATTTCCGTTGGTATTTTCGTTTGTCTGTAAATAGTAAATTAGCAAATTACGATATGTGTAGTGAATAGGTGTAAAAGATAAAATTGGATGAGATTAAACTGTTATATGATTTTGGTTGAACTATCATATAACGAAATCGTGAATTTTTGTCACAGTTGAAACTTTGTTGACCAAACTGGCCGGCCGCCATTTCGAATGAAACAGGACGATAGTTAGCCCGGGCATAAAACGGGTTAACATCCTTTGAGAGTTTCGCCCACATGGAAGAGTTAAACCCAGTTCAGCTAAGAATTAGAGAGAAAGAGAGAGAAAGATACAACATTTTTTCTACCAACTTGAGCACAAAAGTATTTTTTAAATCTAGTAAAATTGTATTAATCATGTAAATCGTAAATATTGTATAGGCATGTATTCTGCTTTATCAATAACAAATAACGTGTTTCTTTTTGCAAAAAATCAATAAATTTGAGTAATAAGTCAAAATCATATTCGGTTCAGCATCACGGTTTAAATTTACGATTTACGTACTAAACATGTTTATTTAAGCAGGCTAAATACAAATATTGTTTTTTACACCATTGTTATTTGTTGTTTTTGGAAAGCGGTCAATCTTATTCAATTGAATGACCGCTTCCCACTCAAAAACGGCATCCAAAGGGTCATCCTACATCCAGTAAACTATTTTTATCGAACATCCAATTCTGTAGCTTCGCGAAGATAAATTCACTTGGAAATGGACATTTAATGTCAGATAAGCAACCGATGTCTGAATCAAACTATTGCCCGCATCTTGCGGTTTAACGTCAATTTTAAGTGGGAGCAAGGAGGAGAAGCAGCAGAGATTATCAACTTTGGTACAGCTGCATTGACATTGATAGTAGAAAAGTGTTCAACGGTTTTCCTTTGTAAGTCACTGTTGAAAATCGACCGAAACAAACAAGTAACAACTCCGAACATCATCCAATATTTCAATTTGAGTACCATTTCAATTTACTATTTTTATCAAAGGGAGTTAAAAAATAGTCTATTACTATTTCAATTTATATCTTTTTCACTAAAAACAGAAAAAAAATCATTAAACTTCATTTTTTTACATTTTAAAATAAACACAAGACAGATCTGATCAATGAAGAACCTTAAAATGTTATTGATCTTTAATCAAAAATTTAACATTTACCCAGCCCTTTATGCAAATGAACAAACTAATCACTCGATTGTGACCGATAAATCGATTTAGTAATTAGTAATTAATAAAAAAATAACAGTTCATTCGTGTTTATTTTTAGCAGTAATTGGAATGTAACCTGCTTTATGCCCAAATTTTAAGAAACTATTTCCTAACATATCAATTTTTAAAGTATTTACAGCCAGGAGCATTTCTGTACTTAGGAAGATAACATTCTTTTTTAAATAAAAAATTATTTTCAGCCTGTACCTATCATACATATAAAATATTTTTTGTTCTCGTGGGCTCAGTGTGGCACTGCATCCAGAGGAAAAATGTTAAAAGCAACCATCTGACGCTAGCACTCAATATATTGGTTTAAGGGGCGATGAGATCTTGAAGCCATCGAAGTTTAAGGCTACGTGGAGGAGGAAAATGGTAGAGAAAGCTTGGGCAGTAGGAATAAGATGGATCAAAAGCTTCGTATTGATTGGATCAGTTCGTTGACAAAAGAAATGTAGATGTCGTTGTGTATAATAAGTCAAGTGACATAGTAAGGAGCTTTGACAGTTTTTCTTAGGCATTTTGATAGGAAAGATTGGATCAGATGGATATTGGATGGCTTGGCGAAACTCCAGTTCCACTTCCAAAGAGTCGCAGTAGATTTTGTTCTAAAAGTCTTCGTAATGACAAAATCTATCTAGTAGTTGACTCTTAAGTCTCCCTTTCTCAATCCAGGTTCCTTCATTCTTCCTTGCGACCTCTCCCAACCATTGGTTACAAGGGGGGTGTCTGGGCGCAAAATAAAGGTGCAGCCTTGAGGGTGTGGCAACCTCTCTAAAGCACAAGCTGTACTCGTGTCGGCCTCGTGTCGGCATGGGGCGGCGGGTGCTTTATCAGAGACACACGAGGGTGCATAGACGGGGGAGGGTGCATAACCATCTATACCAAGGGGTAACAGAAATGTTCCAAGGTTCAGCCCCTGTTACACTGGAGATGCACTCATAGTTGGACGTGGCGAGGTCCCTGGCGGGAACTTAGAGAAGAGGCTGTTATTCTATATGTGAAATGCGTATGACCATCGTTATTAACGCGGTCTCACCAGATACGATGGATCGGACCATCGAAGCGTTGAGGACGCTCAGACTACGCTGACGGAGTCCCTCGAATGCGTAAAAAGTGGCAGATGGGTAGTGAATCGGTTGCGCCTACTCGAGTATGTAATGTACACGACTGGCGGCTTTTACTACTACTTCTTGGGGGTGGTTAGCAATTCCACTTTAAACGAAACCGCAGCCGGAGCGGATCCCGAAGTTTATACGCTGGGGAAGCCTCAATACTCTGAGAGATAGAGCGGCCTTCTCTGTTTAGGAAGTGAGCAGGAAACCGCGTAGCCCTTTACGCGGGGCATAAGGTTCGATGCTTAATGCGGACCACTCGGAATGGGCAAGCGGAGAGCGAGGTTTGTCTTGGCCCCTCTGGGCTGGGCGACCTCTACACCAATGCTGCGGGAGTAACACATATCTGTCGTACGCGGAGGGGCGGCAGCTCTCATCTTGAGAATCAAAACGTCCGATAAGGCCTACGTGCCAGGTGCGGACGATAAAGATCCTCATTGTCCTTTTAAGGATGACCGAGTATGCGGCAAGCAATGTCTCTTAAGTTTTGTCTGTCGTCATTGTATTAGTCCCAAGAATCTGTTGATGATGTACAGTAGAGGGTTTGACTTCAGTCTTGTTATCTTATTTTTGCTCCAGTCAATAAACTCAAGTATGCTTATGTTGTAAATCTTAGGTAGGATTTGGATTAGAAAACAGAATTGCGCTATCATCCGTATAGTTAGTAATGGTTATGTTGGAGATTACAAAAGTAATCAATATTAACGGAATAAATAATGGGACCAAAAATGCTCCTTTGTGAGACGCCGAGTAGTATTAGTCTGATATCTGAGTATCCGTTGCCGCAGCTCATCCCGAAGCTTTCAGTTCAATTGAACTCGAGGAAAAGGTAACAAGAAATTGGTAGGAAGCGTTTAAGTTTACAAGGATGACTCGGACCAAGACCCTATTTAAAGCCTCGCCACTTCTTGGATCTCACCCAGGCAATACGGAACAATACAAGTTACATTGCGACCAGTTGTTCTTTCTTTCTACTTTTTACTCTTTTAAATAATTGACTTTCTGAGACTACATATGAATGATAAAACAGTCAGTTCCTTCGTCGAGCTTTAGTGAATTCCATTCATCAGGAGTTTGAACCTACTATTAATAGCTGGCAATGTTAACTAATATGAATATCTATTTGAAAGCAGTACATCTAACATCTCATGAACATCTAACAATATTGAAACTCATGGTTTCAAGCTTAATTAAATTACAAATTAAATTTTCAGTGAACAAGACCAAACACTCGCCTATTCTATATTGGAAATATAAACCCCACCCGGTTATCCTATCCTGCATACAATTATGAAAATCTTTCCTACAAAGAAAAACAGCAGTAGCAATTTACGTTTTGATGATAAGGGAAAAAATATGGATTTTTCATGTTTTCGTTCTTTTTTGAAAAGTGCTCTTTTGCGCAAAGATCCTGTTTATTCATGAGTATAGAGTAGAGGCTTTTTTAAATTCAACCCGGAAAATAATTTCAAAACTTTAAAATGATAATAATACTATAGTTTAAAATTCACTAATTTCGTGGTCCACTTGACCAATTAATATATTACAACTTTACTACAATTTTATCTCAACTAAAAACCTTAATTAATTGTAATAGTTTAAAACATCACCATATCTTTTTTACATAAATATTTACACCATTCAATATCATTAACAAACAATTAACAGCGAGCAAACGAAATTTCAATCAATTCAGTCAATGGGCTCTAAAGATAGGGTACAGACAGAAAGAGGCCGATATTCCCATTAGATAAAGTCGATTTAGTGACCCCCTTAAATAAATGAATCCGTATCGCCCGGACTACTCGATTAATTCTCCTCCGTCGAAGCGTAAGCCGATATTTTTCGCCGGATAAATATGTTGCTGTATTCAAAAAGAAAAGATCCTGCCTAAGTGGAAAAAATGCAAAGTGTATCCCACACGTCGTAAAATGAAGATGAACACCGTAGTGCTCTCAGAGCTCGTTGTGAGATGGCGTTGGGCAAATTGATGGACATTCTGATCATACTATATTTCGCAAAAAAAAACCTTCGCATTAATTCTTCATAACTGAAAAATTATTTATGCGGATGGTAATATTTTTTGAAAATTCACCTTACTCTTGGATCCGTTTATAAAGTTTATCAAATTTATTTTTACAATATAATACTTCGTCAATGTTAAAATTTTCAATACTTCAATATTTGCATTAACAATTAAGTTTAAATGTTTGTTTGAAATTGCTCCAAATTTTATATATGGCCTGTCAGACTCGGACGGATTAGGAATCCGCTAGCATCCTAATTAAAACGGTATTATTATGTTGAAATTTACATCAAATTTCCAAGAAACATTACTATGACATTTGGGGAAGGGAGTGTTAACGAATGGATTAGCTATTGGTTTATGAACGTTTTGGGTGGAGTTAATTCGCTAATTCATAAATCAGCCTCAAGGAAGACCGTCCAGGAACTAACTGTGAAAAAAACTCTTATGAAACTAATGTTAAAGTAAAGTCAGCACAACTGAATAGAAGTGCACCCGACTCAGCTAGTCAAGACACATAAAGAATATTGGAAAAGTAAAAATATAAAATTTATAGGTATATCATGAACGCATTGAGGGGCAGCAGTTGGGACTGCTGCATAATGGCATGAGTTTTGGCGCTTGCTACCGGGCTTTGAAAGAATTATAAGAATCGGTTAGGAGACCTATATACTCGATGCCGTGTTCAAGCACAATTCTTACATCGGGTGGCATTCCTACGCGCTCTCTGTACGGAGCCAAGGAATTACACCCTTGGGGGACACATCGAGTAACCTTTCTCTGCATGCTGGACACACCCGAGGGCTTTGAACCAAAATTAAGTGTTCGCAAGATAACCTCGAATCGGGTGAAAATGACCCCTCATGTATGACAGGAATTTCATTAATTTACATACTTTGACTGTAATAATTTTTATTTCATAAAGTTTAGTTGCTAAGCAATTTTATCATGAAAACGGGCATTGCATGTGAAAAATCAGTTAATAATAAACTTAATCATGGCTATAAAAGCAACATAAGCTTTGAGCCTTACTTTATGTCCTAGTTGTTTGTATTAAAAATTTTCGCGCATAAATTAGAATCAGATGAAAATAATTTTTAAATCCATTACAGTTCGTGGTCCGATTGACCAATTAACATTTTTCAATTAATTAATGTTTAAGAAGGTGTTGGTTGAGATAAAAAATTCAGTGTTGCGAGCAGGATTTGAACCCACGACCTTCGGCTAAATACGCCGCTGCTGTACCACTTGAGCTATCGTGACCTCGATCCGTTCGAACACTAACTTCCCATCTTAACTTCACCTCTCGAATTTTCCCTCCTTTTTGCCATTTTGCAAGGATTTAAAAGGATTCATATTTTCATGGGTTCGAATCCCGCTTGTGACACAGACGTTTTGATCTCATCCAATACCTTTCATAAATATTAATTAATTGCAAAACATTAATTGGTCAATCGGACCACGAACTGTAATGGATTTAATAATTAAACTGAAGTATATCTTCACGAAAGCACTCCGTGGCCATTTCGTTTGTCGCCGAGAATAAAATACGACATTTGAAAAATGGCAAAAGAGGAGGGAAAATTCAAAAGGTGGGGTTGAGATGGGAAGTTAGTGTCCGATCGGATCGATGTCACGATAGCTCAAGTGGTAGAGCAGCGGCGTATTTAGCCGAAGATCGTGGGTTCGAATCCTGCTCGTGACACTCACTTTTTTATCTCAACTAAAAACTTTGAATAATTGAAAGATATTAATTGGTCAAGCGGACCACCAAAACTGGTGAATTTATGTTTAATATTTTAAAAAATACACTTTACACAAAAAATAAACGTGAAAAATTACTTCTGAAATCAAACTTACAATTAGTCCGAGTGGATCGAAGTCACGTTAGTTCAATACCTTCCATAAATAATAATTTTTAAATATGACATATTCTATGAACTCAGGTTTTACGAACAAATATGTACTTTTTTCGATAATTTTGGCCCATCTATCCTCGACATTTTTATTTCATAGACTGTTTTGACATTATGCCATATTCACCGGTCAGTCAGGGATATAAGCAGGGAGAAACAAAGTGTTGAGTCAAGTTTGTACATATTTGCCTGAGAATTGCCTCCTTCTCACTCTGCTTGTAAAACTCATCAGGCCTGACAACGAAATCAGTGAGGATCTGTTATTTCAGTTGTCTTTTTTACCGTTGACTCCTACGCAAAGGATATTGTACAATACCAATACACTTAAAAATTTTAAATTTTTTAAAGAACACCCTCTAAAAAGGAATTATGTTAAATATTGAAGATGGCAAAAATTTAATAAATCAAGCAAATAAAACCCAGCGAAAATAGTCGATCAGCGTTAAGACTACAGGTTGAACATCCATCTAACTTCAAAAACAAACCCAGTAAATGGAGATAAAAACTTTACCTTCCAGTTGGCAGGTGTCAGAAGGAAGACCTGATTCATGCAAATCCATTAATCTTACAGCACTATTCTATTAGAAAGGTTCAAGACGAGACAGCTGGCGGTAATACACCATTTTACTTTGTCAAAATAAATAAAAACACACGGTGGATTGGAGGGAGAAAAACAGAATTGCAAAGTCTTGCCAATAGTTGAATTACAGCAGAACATTTGTCCACATTCGGTTTTTTTTTTTCCTGTGAGCTTTATTTGATAAAAATCACCCAGATCCAACACTTAAGATGGCAAAACGACAGACCAACACAATGAGGACAGCCAACCGGAACGACTAAATCATTCGATTTCTTTTAGACAAGGTTTATGTTTAATATATTTCAATTAATTAAGGTTTTTAGTTCAGATAAAAAAGTCAGTGTCACGAGCAGGATTCGAACGCACGATCTTCGGCTAGATACGCCGCTGTTCTACCACTTGAGCTATAGTGACTTCGATCCACTCGGACACTAACTTCCCACCTCAACCCCAACTTTCGAATTTTCCTTCCTTTTTGCCATTTTTCAAATGTTGTGTAAGATTCTCGGCGACAAATGAAATGGCCACGGAGATTTTTAGTGAAGGTATACTTCATTTTAACTTATTAATTTCACTAGCTTTCGTGGTCCGCTTGAACAATTAATATCTTACAATTAATTAATTAAGGTTTTTAGTTGAGTTAAAAAAGTCAGTGTCACGAGCGGGATTCGAACCCACGACCTTCGGCTAGAAACGCAGCTGCTCTATCACTTGAGCGACAAAATTAATAACTCCGTCTGTACACTAATAAAACGAGTTTAAAAATCTTTTTTTTTACATTATTTGCTGGTATGTATATCTGTATTGTATACAACAAAAACTTGATTTAATTTAATTGCTTAAAAATTATAATTTGACCAACTTTTGGGCCTCTATGATCCCCTTTTTTAAAATTAATTAATTGTAAGTTTGATTTCAAAAGTAATTTTTCACTAGTTGGCGCTTAAGATGACCTGATGATAAAAAAAAATTTTTAAACGTTGAAACAGAAAATCCATCGATTTGTTCTGGAGATATAGAAGTTTCCTTCGAAACTCGATAATTTCAATTTATCGTGTAACTGGTTAAAAAAACAGACACCTGACAATTTAATTGAATAGAATTGAAATGAAAATTTAATTTGGCCTTAATTTTTTAGCATCACCAGATTCTACGTGAACAATAACCTTTGGAGTCATACTTGGATTTACAATAAAAACACTAACTTCCCACCTCAACCCCATCTTTCGAATTTTCAATCCTTTTTGCCATTTTTCAAATGTCGTGTAATCTATATGATTCTCGGCGACAAATGTTTTTATCTCTCTTATTTAATTGAAAGATATTAATTGCTCAAGCGGACCACGAAAACTAGTGAATTTAAGTTTAATATTTTAAAAAATACACTTTTTTTCAGCCTGACAATTTAACGCGTATGTAAAATTTGAATAATTGTGCATTCTAAAATGCGTCAAATTAATGGATATGCGTTGTCAAACACCAAGAGACATCATCCAAACAGTTCAAACAGAGTAAAATAAAAGAGACAACGTTAAGGAAAAACGTCGAGGTACAAATTTTCAAATTTATTACGACAGATTTTCCGCCTTGGTTACGATATCCCACGCAGCCATGTAATAAATTGCTCCCGGTTTGAACCCCAAGAAACATTGCTCGAACAATTGTAATTGGGGATGTGAAAACAACATAAATATCTGAAATGCAATTATTTATCTATTTATTAGTAACACCATATGCCAATATGTTCAGCATATTTTTTTTCCATAAACGATATATTTAACCCTATCAGAACCAAAACATTGGTTTGAAAACGAAGTAACTTAATAGGAAAAAGTCACATATTAACAGATAAACCTTTGAAAAAGTGCCCTTACGGGCGCAAAACGTTGGTCTAATTTTACATTTTTATGCGACTAAAATGTTTTATTGGCTTCAGTCACCATCAACTACTAAATGTAATGTTTTTTCTCCCAATTTTTAATAGTACTTGCTTAATATGAAATAATTGTTAATTTGATTAACTTACTATAAATTATTAACTCTTAGATATTGTAACTTTGCAGATTTAAAGACCAATAAATCATATAAAATATCTTTCCAACTCGTTTTATCGGCGTATTGGCGGAGTTAATAAATTATTTTTCTTTTATTTATTCATGAGATAAATCAAAAGTCTTTTATATTATGCTAAATGTAATATCCATTATTGATGGCTGCGATTATATCAAGCTGAGTAGTTGGTGAGTATTACCGACAGCACGTTGATTGCTCAAAAATTTATAAATTGGCTAACGGGTCTGCACAAAACGGGCCTATTTCAAGGTGCAAACATTCCTAAGCAATGAAAACATCAACAACTGAATACGTAGAACACTAAATCTATAATGAAAAGGTGGAACATAAAACAATTACGGACTCAAGCAATATGTAAATAAGTTTAGAATGGATTTTTTGTTTGTATAAAAACGATTTAAATTCTTCAGAACTACGTAAAGAGCTAATCCCTTTGAAAAACTGAGAAAACTAATTGAGGAAAATGAGATTAACAGATTCGCTCGTTTTTAGTTCTTATCACTTTTGGTCTCAGAATTACTAAAACTGGGCCCTTTCAAGCCCGAAACATTTCTCAAATTATACATGTTTGATAAATCAAGATATTCATTTGACTGCAATGTCTATCGATTTTTTTGACCAATTACTACTATATAGTACTTTTTATTAGCTAATTGTTCGTTTGATTTATTTGATTCTTTGTTTATAGCCTTACAAACGTAGAGAAATCCCAATGATTTAATTATACTATCTTTGTTACAATATGTTATTATAAATTGAAACTAATACTATTTACTTTTAAAAACAGCCGTAAATGACAAATTAATAATTATAAAGCTATGATTTAGTCGTACACGAAATGTAGAAAATCTGTACTTAAATTTAGACATTTCAGCCAATTATTCATAGTAATAAATTTTATATAATTATTCAGAAATCGTGAGATGCGGTCTGGTGTGATGTAGGTTTCAGAAAAACATTTTCTTTATCGTGCCAACGTTTCGATCTTTATTGAGATCATCTTCAGGGCCTGGGATTTACAAACATTGTTTAAATTTAACAAATACATGTACAACAATGTTTGTAAATCCCAGGCCAGAATGTAAATCTTAATAAAGATTGAAACGTTGGCACGATAAAGAAAATGTTTTTCTGAAACCTACATCACACCAGACCGCATCTCACGATTTCTGAATAATCATCGACTAACGATCTCTTATCACCACACACTTTTTATAGTTGATCATTTTGTTTATTTTTCAGCGCTCAAGTATTGTTATTACTTTATAAATGTAAAAGCCAATCAGCATTTCATAAAAAAGCTTTTTTCCATAGTTTGTGTTGGTACAAGCGTAAATAATGCTTTTATTTATGTATTTACTAGTTAAATGAAAGAGAAATCGTTAAGAATATTGTTTAAATTAGTGTGAAATGTTTTTTTCTTTTGCCATAGAACTTAAGATGCATATGTTACAAGAGGAAAGAAATTGCATTAAACCTATATTTTTCTATATTTCGAATACGAATTTCTTAATTCCCCCTTTCGTATTCCCAATCGTTCGCATTGCACAAGTATGATTATTCAAATCTTCACTGAGAGGCAAATTTTTAAGAAGTTCCAACAAGAAATTTTTATTCATTTTATTATCATTTATATCGAGTAAAAAGACGATTGGTTGCAAAATAGTCCTTGTGAATTTATTAAACACCAATTTCGAATAACTTTATATATGGACTGTTCAATTCAAGTCCAATCCGTTTGTAATTTTTTGTAGGTTTGTCTCGTATGGTTGTTTTTCTTATGTTATGAATATTTTCACCGTTAAAAATCCTCAGTAGAGGGAAAACGGGTGGGAAAGAAGATTTCACAACATCTATAATTGATGAGCCATTTGTCAAAATACGTACGATACGGTGTCGCTGGGCTCCAGCACCGCTGGTTTCGCATGGGAGTTCAGAAAGTGACTGAGCTCTCATGGTTTATACCACCCTCGCCCATCTGCGCCGCCCCACCACCTCAAAAAAACCCTTTTACAAAATATCATCCATGTAATTAAACACTTTTCTATTCATCAATCTCTGTTTTTTAGGGAAAACAATACTCCGAAAAGAAAAACCGTTTTATAAATAAAATTCGGAGAAAATGATTTTAGATATAATCAATAATGGCTTATCAACTGCTCGGATTTGTACGAGAAATAGTTAAAACCACTTTTCTCTTCAATGAACCCGAATTGAAGTATAGCTTTTTAGTTTGCTCACCATTCATCCTCTATTCAATCGAAAACATATATTAAAAATAGAAAATATAATTTTTGTGAAATATAATCTAATAATTTATACATATCATAAATATAAAATTTAATCTCACTAATTTCGTGGTCCGCTTGACAAATTAATATATTACAATTAATTAAGGTTTTTAGTTGAGATAAAAAGTCAATGGCACGAGCGGGATTCGAACCCACGATCTTCGGCTTGATACGCCGCTGCTTGAGCTATCGTGACCTCGATCCACTCGGACACCAACTCCCATCTCAACCCCACCTTTTCAATTTTCCCTCCTTTTTGCCATTTTTCAAAAAAAAAAAAATCGAAAGGTGGGGTTGAGATGGGAGTTGGTGTCCGAGTGGTCGAGGTCTCGATAGCTCAAGTGGTAGAGCAGCAGCGTATCTAGCCGAAGATCGTGGGTTCGAATCCCGCTCGTGCCATCGACTTTTTATCTCAACTAAAAACCTTAATTAATTGTAATAAAATTTAATATTAATATAAATGTAAAATATATGAATGTAGAAATGATGAATGATAGAGTGAGTGTGGTTTATTAAAAAGATAGTTCCTAGTCACAGTGAGTTGTTTTGCAACGATCCGGATTTCGAGCTTTTAGCTCATCATCAGGTTGAAGGAGTTCTACAACCACAACTCCCGACATGAATTGCAAAAGTCGGTTGAAAATATTTTTTAAATTTTGAAAATATAATTTGATATAATAATAATATCACAGAATAAAATACTTTCAACCGAATTTTGCAATTCATGTCGAGAGATGTGGTTGTGGAAGTCCTTGAACCTGAAGATGAGCTAAATGGCTTGAAATCCGGATCGTTGCAAAACAACTTACTGTGAGTAGGAACTATCTTTTTTTAAAAAGGATTACATGAATGATGTTTTATTTATGGGCCGATAAAAATCAAGGGGTCATCTCCAGCCCTGTGCGCTTTGTAACTTAGCTGACTAGCTGACGAAACCTCGATAACTTATGTACGATTTTTAGAAATCCTTTTATGAGTATGAGAAAATGGCGGTTTATGCGTCACAGGCATAAATTAAATTGGGCTACTTAGTCAGCAAGAGATAGGTTGAAATAATTGGAAATCCCCAAGCAAGGAGAAGAAAAGAGTTATCAGAGAAGTGGCCAAAATATAAAGAATGGAAAAACGATTGGCCAAAATGATCGGAAACGACCCAATTTTAGACTTTCAAACGTTAACAAATATTAATATTTATTCACAACTTTGAGGCCTACTTTTCAAGTACAATGGGACTGAATGTTGAAATTAGAAAGTACCAGATCTAACATGATCAATGCACTTTATAACAAAACTTTTATGTTAACCTGTTTAAAAGGGTTAGTTAAGTTTTTAAAGTTTCTATGAGGGGATTCATTAAAATTCAACTCAGAAGCTCAAACAATAAACTAAATATTTTCTTTCTTTTTTGGTCTCAGGCCTGATCAATTAGAAGAAAGTACACTAAACAACAAAAGATTTATTTTACATCGATTATATAGAAATAAAACAAATAATGTCCTAAAGTGTAGTGGTACCTTCATTTCCATATCATACTAGTTTTCTTTTTGTACAATATTCTAAATCTGTAAAATAAACATAATTTTTCTTATAACAAAAATACAGTATATATTAAAATCACTATTATCACGAAGAAATAGAAGGGGAAAAGCATTGAAATTGGTAACATAATATATTTTGGTGAAACAAATATATATATGAACGTATGAAAACGTAATATCGTATATCAAAATTTTTTTATTATTAAATGAACTTATATAATATCTCGTGAGTTTTTATTTTATAGTTGCCGATTTTATTGTAAATCGAAGTATGACTCCAAAGGTTATTGTTCACGTAGAATCTGGTGATGCTAAAAAATTAACGCCAAATTAAATTTTCATTTCAATTCTATTCAATTAAATTGTCAGGTGTCTGTTTTTTTAACCAGTTACACGATAAATTGAAATTATCGAGTTTCGAAGGAAACTTCTATATCTCCAGAACAAATCGATGGATTTTCTGATTTTGTTTAAAAAATGTTTTATCATCAGGTCGTCTTAAGCGCCAACTAGTGAAAAATTACTTTTGAAATCAAACTTACAATTAATTAATTTTAAAAAAGGGGATCATAAAGGCCCAAAAGTTGGTCCGATTATAATTTTTAAGCAATTAAATTAAATTAAGTTTTTGTTGTATACAGTACAAATATACATATCAGCAAATAATGTAAAAAAAAGCTTTTTTAACTCGTTTTATTAGTGTACAGACGGCATTAATTTGGTCGCTCAAGTGGTAGAGTAGCGGCGTATTAGCCGAAGGTCGTGGGTTCGATTCCCGCTCGTGACACTGACTTTTTTATCTCAACTAAAAACCTTAATTAATAAATTGAAAGATATTAATTGGTCAAGCGGACCACGAAAGCTATTGAAATTAATAAGTTAAAATGAAGTATACCTTCACTAAAAATCTCCGTGGCCATTTCATTTGTCGTCGAGAATCAAATACACGACATTTGAAAAATGGCAAAAAGGAGGAAAAATTCAAAAGGTGGGGATTAGATGGGAAGTTAGTGTCCGAGTGGATCGAAGGATCACGATAGCTCAAGTGGTAGGGTAGCGGCGAATCTAGCCGAAGGTCGTGGGTTCGAATCCAGCTCGTGACACTGACTTTTTTATCTCAACTAAAATACCTTAATTAATTGAAAGATTAATTGGTCAAGCGGACCAGAAAACTAGTGAATCTTACAATTAGTTTTAAAATAAAAAATGTAGCGTAAAAATAAAAGATTGGTTTTTTTTTATAAAAGCTCACACGGTATATTATAAAATTATTTAACCAAAAATCTATTAAAACAACTCGAACTACGTCATACTAAATATTCGACAAAATTGAAACAACCGCTTGAGCCAAAACTACCTCTGACGTGTCAATGAAAATAATGCACTTTGTAAAAAATCATTCAACCTAATAATTAAAAAAAGCCGACAATGGAAAAGTAACACAAAATAAGAAAAACTGTTCAATAAGGTGCTCACGTGGTGCTCCCAATAAAGGAGCCTAACTGGGAGCACCACGTGGCCGACGGCTCCACCACAACCATATATCAATCCGAATAACTATGGAAAAGCCGAATAGCCATGGAAACATGTGCACATGAAATAATTAACAATCTCAAGGAACAATACAATCAGATGGGAATCAAGGCTTCTAAATAATTTCAAAACTAGTCCGGAACTGCCTAAATACCTACAAAAATGTGTGATCTACAGAGGTTATGTCATCAGGGAATTTCAGGCAAAGAGGCAGTAGAGATTTGTGTTATAATAAAAGCTATATAAAAATAACTGTGGTATTTTGGGTTACTGAACACAACAAATGGGAACATATGCCAGACATGAGGCAAGCAAAAAGACAAATTCAACCCTATGCAAAAACAAGAATTCCTTTTCAATAGAAAGGAATTCAACTTCTTAACAACACATGCTCCAGTAGTAATCAATTGTACAAATATGTTTTTCATAGCGGATATTGGTTAGGTTTGAATGTTATCTGTTACTATCACAAAGAAATGAATACCCTTATTTTGACCACCATTATCGTAAGAGCAAACAAACTAACTTACATTACTGAGAGCAAATATATGCAAAATAAGTGTCACAACCGTAAAAGCGGTAGTACAGCTGGATTTTTAATGTTGTGTGTTTTCGCTTTAGTCTTGGATAAACAAAAGTCAATATTGATGGATCATGACAGGATTTTTGCCAACAACCGCAATAGCGTATACTTACTAGATAAATCAAAAAAAGTAAACTTCCATCTCTCTCCGGTAAAATTTTGTTTGTAGAGTTGCGTCACGTTTCTTGCGATCGGTTCCGTTTGAAAATTTTCCCATTATAAAGAAAATAAAATTGAAATTTTCACAATTAAGAAAGAATTATGACAATTTTCTTGAAACAATGCTGGAAAATTTCCTTCGGCGAAATCTATTAAACCATAAAGATATTACGTATTGGAGTTCACAGCCACCATTTCCCAATATTGAACAATGGATATTGCAAACACGTACGAGACAAGTAAAGATGTTCAATGCTTGCAGACCATCAACATACGAGTATTGTTAGTTCACAATTTGTTCGAGGACGCGGCGAGGCCATTACGGCAAAAACCAGTGATAATGTTGTTTGTCCACCCAGAAACGTAATCATTAAACCCATTTGGCTTTTATGATGTTCGAAAGGAGTTCTTGCATCGAAATTCCGAATAAAACCATATTTGATGTTGGTTTTTCGAGTCCACTCTATGGAAATCCATGTGAAAATAGACAATATTATTGTTTTTTTAAAGTTGCATATTGAATTTTCCACAATGGCTATCAGGTAGGCTTATTTACAAACAACTACTTGGAAATAAATCGGTTTAATTTTTATGCAAGAGGCAGTTATCTAATAACTTCTGATTTGCACTCAATTTATTAAATTTTTCAAACTTCTGTCTCTTCTAGACATAATCGACATTGGACATCTATTAATAGTCCATAGTCCCCCAACTGGAGCATGTCTTGTAAATATTCCAGTAAGAGTCTTTAATTCCTTTGTAGGACTTACTTTTTCTCCTATTGGGTAGTTTTGCAAGTTGTCTTTTTGCTTGCCTCACGCCTATAGTCTTTGCTTCCAATATTTGTTGTATTCTTTAGTTACACAACATTTCATTTCTCTTTTAATGTGGCTATAGTTTATTCTACAGTATGATTTAAGCATATGGGTTGTTCCGTGGATCCTTTTAAGCAAATATATCTGCTGTAATTTCCTCATGACCTCGGACCACTGTAGCGTTAAGTTACAATAAGAATTTTAGGGGATTAAGGCAGTTCCAGAGTTATTTGAGATAATCTCGAAGGCCTGGGCAGCCTTTAGAGCTGCTTGACAGTCTGACGATTATTGTTGCACCTGTATGATATATTTGGTTTATTTTAAGTGCACAGTTTTCTGAGGCTAGCAGAGTTCGTCTTGAAAGATTTATGTACTTGGGCCGAGGACTATTTGATGCTCAAAGTTATACCTCATGCCGATGCCCACCATTTCCCATCTTTGAGCCTTCAAAATAGTAATTTATTTTTTTCCCATTTTTCAATCCGCTCGTGACACTGACAATTTTATCTCAACTATAAACCTTAATAGGTAATAGGGTAGGTCCCTCCGTGATCGAGTAACGGCAGCTCAAGTGGTAGAGCAGCGGCGTATCTAGCCGAAGGTCGTGGGTTCGAATCCCCGTCGTGACACTGACTTTTTTTTAATTTCAACTGAAAACCTTAATTAATTGAAAGATATTAATTGTTCAAGCGGACCACAAAAACTAGTGAATCTATTGTTTATTGATGTTTTTTTTCCCACCTCTATCCTTAATTTGTTTCTCTTTTCGCAATAATGAGTGGTTCTACAGCAGTTAGCCTGTGCGTTTTCATATGGTTATGTGCTTCATAAGACACAAAAAACACCAGTGAATATGGCGAAATGTTGACAGACTTAAACAGAGAACAGGATGATCGGAAACGTTCAATCGACAATGTTAAATTTGCACCATGCTTTTCCATTAGCTATGTAAATTAGTGGGAATTAAATTAAGCATTTCCCTTGTCGGTATTCCGCCATTTTCAATAGCTGGTTACCTTGTTAGTAGTGCCTATTTATAAGTTTGCAAAATATCTCTATTTTATAGGTTTGTACAAAAAAAATGGAAGGAAGCACAAAATAATACATACTATCGTATACTATTTTCTTTCTAACCCGACTGGTAAGCTTTCAAAGTAAAGTTGCGAAAGAAAAAAAAACAGCGAGGCTGCACAAATAAGCTCCCTGCTTGTATTCTGACTCAGTGATGTCTTTCGGCTGAAATGCGTCCGACAGACCAACATAGCGAGGATAAACCGGAATGATAGGAACGACCGATGTAATCACCCAGCAGAGGTCAAGAGGAAATCTCCCTACAAAAGAAAATGAATAAGGTACGATTTCCCGATATTTAGGTATTAAATAAATAATTAGATTTTTGAGTTGTTTTATCTGGGTTGACGAAAATCTTTAAATTTGCTAGATTAGTCGGTACAAATAACGAAAACAAACATCAGAAAATAAGAGAAACTGTAGCAATTGATTAACAAATCTAATAACTAGTAGAAAAAAAGCTATATTTTCCTATTTGGACCATTTCGACCATATTTCGACAACTATATGGCAATGAATCTTTTCTAGGGTTGTGCCTGGCAGTGCATTTTCCACGACAGAGACATATCGCGAGGAACATAATGGTAGATAAACCAGAAGGCAATAAATCAAGAGGCGTTAACAAGCCGCCAGACGCGATTTCTTTTGATTTTCGACAAATGGAGATCTTTTAGAAACCTATTATTCCACAAAAGTCAATTGTTTATTGACAAAAGCACACTTAAACGTACGATACATAAACATAAAGGGTATTACAAAATGGAAAAAATGGTTTTTGGCATTACTTACAAGTTTACAAGCAGAAATTGTTTCATAGAAAATTTCAGAAATCATGTAGCATTTGTTTCGTACTAGAGTTTGCTATGTTCGTGAATAATTATCTAGACTCACTAGTTTTCGTGGTCCGCTTGACCAATTAATAACTTTCAATTAATTAAGGTTTTTTTTAGTTGAGATAAAAAGTCAGTGTCACGAGCGGCAATTGAACCCACGATCTTCGGCTAAATACGCCGCTCCTCTACCACTTGAGCTATCTTGTCTTCGATCCACTCGGACACTAACTTCCCATCTCAACCCCACCTTTTGAATTTTCCCTCCTTTTTGCCATTTTTCAAATGTCGTGAAATCTATTTGATTCTCGGCGACAAATGAAATCGCCACAGGGTGCTTTAGTGAAGTTATATTTCATTTAAACTTATTAAATTCACTAGTTTCGTTGTCCGCTTGACCAATTAATAGCTTTTAATTAATTAAGGTTTTAGTTTAGATAAAAAAAGTCAGTGTCACGAGTGGGATTCGAACCCACGATTTTCGGCTAGATAAGCCGCTGCTCTACCACTTGACCTATCTGGATTTTTTAAAGTTTGTAAAATATGACAAGTGTTGAAAAAGACACGTATGTTCGTAGTTTTAGTCGGTCAACGACCGGATTGTGGGACTTTGTTTAGCAAGGTGATGAGGAGTCAGTACTTTTCGTCTACCTGCTTATAACCTTGACCCTCAATTGTAGATGGTGAAATATCGAAACGTGTTCTCATTGACCAAAACAGCTAGATTAGTTAGACCAAACTGATCGAAAAAGTCTAACACCATCGGATCACAGGAGAAAATCACTCAACTATAAAATTGGCATCAAGAATAGAAGTAACATATTAAATTATATATTTGTAATATGAAGGTAACCGATTTGTGTATATTTCTGTTTTGGTCTGCGATGTGTCTGTTTTTATAAGTTAATAAAAGGTGACAAGATTCAACAAATGACCCATATGTAGTCGTTTTAGTCTTTAAGACCCGACGGTCTTGTAGCAATATGAGGAGAAAATAACATCGAGGTATATAAGACTCAATAATTTGCGTCTCCCCGCTTACAACCTTCACCATCAACTGAAGACGGCGAAATGCCGAAACGAGTCTGGCAAGCAAATACAGCTAGCATAGGCAGAAGAGACGACCAGTAACTATTAAATTACACGGTCATCGCCCTCCAGACCATACGAAGAAATCACACGAAATATTTTCTAAGATATTATACATATATGATTTCAATTTTATATATTAAATACAAAACCTATATTAATTTTATATATTAAAATTAAATATATATAGGTAATAAAGAATCAGGTTCTTACTTTTTATGTGGTACTTCTTTTCTGCATTAATTAACCAGAAACTGTCTACAGTGACCTCCACATCTTATTTGTCCTTGGTCTAGTTAAATCCTGATTTAATTAATAACATATAAAAAATTAATTCTTCATCCCAATTAGTTAGTGAAAGAGCTTGCCGTTCTTTGAAGTGGCTGTGGCCTCTATCTATTTGAATAGATTCTATTTGATTCTCGGCGACAACATTTGAAAAATGGCAAAAAGGAGGGAAAATTCGAAAAGTTGGGTTGAGATGGAAAGTTAGTGTCCGAGAGGATCGAAGTCACGATAGCTCAAGTGGTAGAGCAGCGGCGTATCTAGCCGAAGGTCGTGACTGACCTTTTTATCTCAACTAAAAAAACCTTAATTAATTGAAAGTTATCTTAGACTATAAAGAATTTAAGGCCAGCACTTAGTTTACTCTATTTGTTCAGTCTGAAATTAGGGTTTACTCTGGAAACAGGATAACACTATCCTTTTCCTTTCTTTTGCATTGGGTCCATGCAGGTGTTGCACCGCTGCGGACTTTTTTGTTGAAAAAGATCCACTTCTAAAGTATCTATCCACCAGATAGGATCTGAGTAAGAACCCCTTCGGTTTCAGAGGAAAACTAGATGCCAACACGATCAAAAGCTTGTTCCACTTCGCAAAAAGCACCAGAGCACCACTCCTTCTCGAAAGGACATGCAAAACTATCCAAAACCAAATGATACTGTTGTATAATAGAACGTTGTTACCTGAATCCAAATTGATTGCGATAATATTAAAATTGGCGAAGATGGGATGAATTTGTTTGCGGAGATATTTTTCCATGATTTTACTAAAACTTTTACAATATTACTACTACATACTAAAAGCACGTTTGGAAGAAGTTGAAGTTAATTAGGCTTAGGGCTTATGAAATTATGAAAAATTCCATTGTTTTGAGAAATAAGTAGTGCGGAGGGTTGGGTTATAAGTGTGGTTATGAAAACATTTTATTTTGAACGTACAGAAGTATTGAAGCGGAAATAATGTCGAATCCAGAATCTTTTTTATAAGGGGTACATTTTTAATAGCATGCATAATATCTGAAGGAGTAAAGGGTTTTGAAGATTAAATGTTACTTATTACAAATTTAACAAAGTTTAATTAATTAAAAGGGAAGAAAAGAAACTCAACCCGATGAAGAACAGACACTAAATTTAATTACTTTCGCCTTGTTTTTCAGTTTGCAGGGGGGCACACAGGTTTCAAGTTTAATAATAAACTCATTTCAAAACTGCGACCACGAAGAAGAGTAGCAACCCGAATTATTAAATCATAATAATAATCGTTGAAAAAATTCACGGGACCTGCGGGTCACAGGCGTTCAGGATGTGAAGTTATTCCAGTCGTTAACGACAGATGTGTTACTGAACAGTAAAAACGTTCTACGCATGAAAATTCCTTGTTCTTTTTTTTACGACGGTTCTCAACAGCAGAGGTTAAATCAACCCTCAGGGTGCCGGTGTTTTTGAAAAAAAGCCCATTTGTAAGTATGTCGGGTTCGGAGCAGGGCCGCTAGATTCGAACCCGGGACCTATACCTAAAGCCAGGAACACAACCGATGCTAAACTATGCGACGCTACCCTATGCTACCCGACGCAACCCGACTCAAATCCAAACTCCGATTTTCCATAAGGTTGCATTACCTCCGTGCACATCTACCCGATGCTATGCCACGCTAACCCACCCGACGCTCTGCGATCCCCACTGTCCAGATTTTCGTCGGGTCGCATCGAGTACAGCCGAAGACAAAAGAACCGGACACTCATATTTTTATTCAAACTACATGTATTATTGTCGTTATATTAATTACAACATACTTATTTTAATATAAACCAAATTAACTGTGATTAAAAATTAATTAGTTTTTATTTAAAAAAATAATTTTAATAGTTTGGTAGAAAATCAATCAAAACACCGGAATACGATTTTTTGATATAAAGAATTTTACTAACAATTTATTGTACTCGCTTCGGCGGTACATATACTAAAATTGGAACAATTTATTACACGGTTTTGCTCATAAAATTTAATTAACAATTTTAGTTAGTTTGGCTATGATAGTTTGGCTCGTAAAATTACACCATTTTCGTCGGGTAGCATCAGAACAGGACACTCATATTTTTTGTAGTATATTTCAAATTAAGTACATGTAATTTTGTCGTTATATTAATTACAACATGTTATTTTAATGTAAACCAAATTCATAAGTTTTTATAAACATTTTTTAGTTATGATGGTTAGGAGTAACTTTATTTAAAACAATTAAGTTTAACAAACAATTTATTAGATGGTTGTGCTCATAAAATTTAACTAACAATTTATTTCAAAGTTTTGCTCAAAATAGTGCATTAAGAATAAAAGATGCGTTGCGATTGTGATAGTGATTATTGTGATAAACGCTGCGGACTGTACGCGACGTGTGCTTGTGTAGGATAGATGTGCACACCCCACCAAACCGTGGCAAGGCGTCGGGTAGAGTCGCATGGCGTAGCATGGGTGTGTTCCCGGCTTAAACTAGTGGTGGGAAGTATGATTCTTTTAAATGAATCTATTCCCTTCGATTCAATCCCTGAAATGAGTCGATTCTTTTTTTCGATTCTTTGATTCCCCACTCCTGGTACCAGAGCTTTCTGTTTATTGGTTTCTCCCTTCATCCAAATTTCCCGCCATTATTCAAAATAATTTTCAATTCTAGTATTTATTTACCACAACGAAAAAGGTAATATAGTATTAATTTTAAGTATATAAATTGTATCAAATCGTTGTATTTTTAGAAAGAAAAATAATGATGATTGTAATACTAATGAAAGCCTTATTTCTTTGTACTTAGTGTAATTGTATATAATTTATTTTGTGTAGTGATTAGTGACCGTTAGTCGATGATTATTCTTTGCACATTTCTTGGAAGTAAATAAAAATAATTATTTTAAAAATAAAACTCAACAAAAATCACATATCTTTATTGATACATATTATTAATGAATTATTACTTAGGTATCTTACATATGAATCAACCAGCATTTACATTGTTATAAGAATTAATAAAAAGTAAGATATAAAAAATGTGTTAACTGATTGCTGATTTATATAGGCACAAATCCACAGACGGGTGTGCACATTACCCACAGGTACAGAGTTGGGCCTATCACTTCTCAGAGTCCACCGACACTCCGACAGTTCCAGTTTCACAACGGATTGCCAATGGCTCCTGAGAATCACCTACCCCAGATATTGGGGTTAGGCTCTGTGCGCTGCCAACATCTAGGTCTTTTCAGTGCTCTGAAATGAAATAGCTGTTGGCAGTGCACGATGCAATCAGTAATACAATCACACTCTCATTCACTCTTAAATACAATCATTCCTATTTACATAACTTACATACTTACACCATTCATTCGGTTAGGGCGGTAGAGTAATTCACTTAAGCTTAATTATTTTAAAACTTAATTCTCAACATGAAATCTAGTTCCAATCTAAATAGTAAACCAACTTATGTACCTTCAGAGTTTTAAATATTATTTACTGTAAAGCATATCTTTATTTTGATTAATAAATAACATTTGTGCAATTTTTGATGAAGTCAGACGGGACGTTTTTTGGGTACATATCTGACCCCATTTAGAGAAAATTCTCTCACGGGGAACAGAGGTTGCAGGAATGCACAATATTTTCAAAGCTAGATTATACAAATTAGGAAATAGACTTTTCCTATCGTTCCACCAAACCATAGGGTCAGTGCGACGGTCCACAAGAGGTTCTGCTATATATTTATCGACTTCGACAATAGCAGAAGCTTTTGGATCTTGGACCGCTCTCATAATGCACACTGACTCATCAAATTCTTGCCAAATTTTGGATGTACTTGGCAGATTAATTGAAATTTCAGCTCGTGACTGTGGCTCGGTTCGGACAACAGCTTGAATTTTTTGAATTATTAACTTCTTTGTGTTCACAAATTGGGATTCTTCCCCAAATCCTTGTTTTTTGAACCGGGGGTCAAGAAAGATTGATTGACTTACTAAATCATTCCTTTCCCGGTTCCCAAAACGATGACTTAAGGATTCGAGTAATTTATCTCCTAACAGTTCAACTACTTCACTTAAGCCTTGCGTGCTCAAGCTGTGTCTTGTACACCTTACCAGGCCACGAGCTAAAACAGAGGTTTTAGATAAGGATATATTTTTTTCTGAAGAAACTTCCTCTGTGACTTCTGAGAAGATTTGCAGAAGCTCTATAGCTTCTTTGATGATTTTCCAGTCATCATTCTCTAATAATAATTTGGGATTGCAAATTGCTAAAGCCGAGATTACCGCTTCCTTATTTTTGTAAATGCAATCCAACATTTCAAATGTTGAATTCCAACGAGTTGAAACATCTTGTTTTAATTTTAAAGCTTTCATACCTAAACTCTTTTGAATTTCTTCTAATTTGGCCATGGCATTTGTACTTTGTTTAAAATATTGCACGATTAATTTGACTTTGCCAACTGTGTCACCTATAGAATCTTTAACCGACTCCTGAACGACCAAGTTAAGATCATGTGCAAAGCAAGATATGTGCCGCAAATTTAAAATTCTAATTGCACCCTTTATATTCGCGCCATTATCTGTTACGACAGCACATATTTTATCAGCAATGTTAAATTTTTGTAATACTGATTTTATCCATATAGATATATTTTCAGAAGTGCTCCTTACTGAAAGTTCGCAACACTCAAGTAAAATTGACTGTAAACAACTATTTTGATCGAAAAAATGTGCAGTTACTGCATAAAAATTTACTGTATTTATGTTAGTCCAACCATCTGCAGTCAGACAAACAGACTGTGTTTTTTCTAATAATTGAATGATTTTCTCCATAGTGGAGGTATACAGGAAAGGTAAAAGACTTTGTGATAAAGTTTTCCTACTTGGTAACTTATAATTTGGACATAACATATTAACAAACATTTTAAATTCTTTATCCTCTACTATACTAAACGGCTGATACCTTGAGCAAATCATTTTTAATAATTGTATATCAATTTCTCGGCTTTTATTTACTGTAATTGGGCGAGTTATATTAACGAAACTACTTATGGAGGTTTGTCCTAACTGGAAGGATGGTGTTGGCGTTACAAGTGGTGAAACTGAAAGGTTTGAAGTGGAACGAGAAGAACAGCCTTCCTTGGAAGAAGAGGGTGTTTGAAAGAACGCCACAGAGAGTGGCTAGTCCACATGCTGAACTTCAATTTCTTGCAATCTATTAGTTTGGGTAAATTGAACAACTGGAGGAACAGGAGTTGATGGTGAGCGGGATTGGGCTTCACGATGAACGTTTATCGTAGGGTGTCTTTTTATAAGGTGGCGGCGTACTTGTTGACCCTCGTGTTGAAATAATTGCTTAACAAAAAAAGCACTTCCCTTTCTGCCGGTTGTTCTCATCCAGCTTTACAAAGTGGTACCAGATATCAGATCTGTTAGCCATTTCTAGTTATTAAAAAACAAAAAATTAAATTGGTAACAAAATGCAAAAATAAGTATTTTATTAATATCATTATATATTTTTATATCCACTTAGGCTTTGTAGCGATTTTTTTTTTATGGAGGAGTGTTCTTAATTGATGTTAAATACATAGCTAGCTATTATACATACCTTGTAGGTTGTTAGTTTTCACAACTTGAGTCTTAATGAACTGGGCTGGACCTGGAATTGTAAGACTGGAGCAAGGCGTTGCCGTTGAAGACGTGGGCGCAACAATCAAAATAGGATTTTCTAATGCCGAAGGAAGAAAAGGTATAGAGGGATTGGAACTGGAGTATGAAATAATAAATTAAAAAAAGGGAAACTAAAGTAGCAATAAAAGAAGAATAAGAATTTGGAATAAAACGGATGAACACTAACACACAAGTTTCACTAACAAGTAAAAACGTAGGAGATTTGATTTGAATTCACTTTTTGGCAAGGTACTCTCTCGAGAAAGGCGAACTAGTGAATGAGAAACTTTTAAACTAAGGTCGGATATATATATAGCTTAGCAAGCAGCATTAAAATGCAAAAGGCTTAAGAAGGTAGAGAAATATTTCGGTTTCAGGTCAAGAGACGACTGCCTGGCTTGACCCTATACTCTAACGAACCTTTGAATTAATAGTTGATTTTAACGAAGAACAAAAAGAAAACCGAACTTGGTTTTTGTTGAAATTGATGAAGGTGAACCAATTAATTCTTTTGGTCATGCGATTCCCTGATTCATTATCCCCTATATTATATGCATGGACCAGAGCTACTTACTTAACTACTTTTTAGTTATACCACAATACCAAACATACAACAAAAAACGTATTTAAAATAAATTCTAACAAATCATAGATATTTTGAGATGGAAAATGATACTTTCAATTAATTATTTCATTTCAGCCAAGACCTTACATAAAAAGAATAATTAATATGAGCAATGTGTAGAGATTAGTGACCGTTAATCGATAGTTATTCAGATATCGTGAGATGCGGTCTGGTGTGATGTAGGTTTCGGAAAAACATTTTCTTTATCATGCCAATGTTTCGATCTTTATTGAGATCATCTTTAGGACCTGGCATTTACAAACATTGTTTAAATTTAAATTTCAAATTTAATATAGATTACATACATATCTCATCACATCAAACATTTTCACATAGTCTAATTTTTCAACAATTTAGCCTTCCTTTTTCTATTCAATAAATAATATAAATAGTATTTATCCCCGTCTATATAATCCTGAAAGGATAATCTGGGGAACCTTTACCAACGTTTTTCCCTTTGTCGGCTCTTTTCACCTCAAACTTCAAAGAAGCCGACGCCTTATATAAAAATGTCTTTTCTATACCGACTTCATTCCCCGTCCCTTCAAAATCCAACTTATATAAACATGAAACAGCAATATGTAGATCACTGACACTCTCAATACGACATACAAGAATGGCACAATTACACAGAAAACAAACACTTTGAGTGAGTAGAATATAAAAAATATATTTTGCATTGTAGAAATTCACCTTTTTTTCCATATCCTACATGTTATTTGTTAAATTTAAACAATGTTTGTAAATCCCAGGCCCTGAAGATGATCTCAATAAAGATCGAAACGTTGGCACGATAAAGAAAATGTTTTTTCTGAAATCATCACACCAGACCGCATCTCACGATTTCTGAATAATATGCCGGGCAATTATGACCGCCGAACACGTATGGATTAATATGATAATTATTAGTATAATAGAGCACAAATTATTGCTCTCTTATTTTTTTTATTTGGTGTTAAATTATTTACGTGGCTACGAAAAGGAATTTATTATAAAATATAAATAATTGTTAATGTTTACTTACACATTTTAAATAAAAGGGAAAAAATTAATAGACATTTACATCACACACACAAAATTTACTGATTCTATTTATTTATACATATTTATTACTTCTACGATATTTTGCATATTGTAAATAAAATTGTAAAATTTGAAAAAAGCAGATAATTTACTAATTTAAAAAAAATGTTCATTATTAATTTATTGATTGGTCAAGAGATTCTAGATGGGAACATTAAGTTCGTTATTGACAAATTGAATAAAACGTTTCCGCCCTCGGAGAAAACTGGATGGGGGTTAGATAGACAGTCGTTAAGGAATCGAAAGAATCAAACTGGGAGTCCGGGAGTTGAGGAATCGAAGGTGGCTACGTAAATGAATTACTATAAAATATGATTTTTTTAAAATGTTTACACATTTTAAATAAAAGCAAAAAGATTAAATGAATTTTATTAATTTAATTAATTTACATCCCATACAGAAAATTTACTGAATGAATTTATTTATACATTAAATTCACTTATTTCGTGGTCCGCTTGACCAATTAATATATTACAATTAATTAATTTATCTCAACTAAAAACCTTAATTAATTGTCATTTATTTATACATATTTATTACTTATACGGTATTTTGCATATTGTAAATAAAATTGTAAAAGTTGGAAAAGTAGGTAATTTATTAATTTAAAAAACGTTAATTATTAATTTATTGATTGGTCGAGAGGTTCTGGATTGGGAGCATTTAGTAAAATATGTCTCCGCCCGCGGAGAAAACAGAAGACGGGAGTTGAGGAATCGAAAGAATCAAACTGGGAGTCCGGGAGTTGAGGAATCGAAAGAATCAAACTGGGAGTCCGGGAGTCGATGAGTCGCCAAAAGAATCGAAGAGTTTCTTAGAAGAATCAAAAGGAATTGTTACAGGAAAAAGAATCGTCGGGAATCGTGTGACGTAATTCGTCCCCTCCAGTTTCCTTAACTTGACCGCAACTCACTTAAAGGAATCGATTGGGTGGTCGATTCTTTTAGATGAGTCGATTCTCCATCCAAACAGTGATGAGCGCCGTGTCAAAGCCTAAACCGTTGCGGCCACCGACGCTCCTGAAATTTCCTTGTTATCGCGATTTTCATTATCCCCAAGGCAGGCTTCGTTAGAATCTCTTATCGATTAAAATTCGAGCTCGGACTAGCTCAATTGGGTAGACGCCAGTGCACTTCAGGGCATGTAGTAACCGGTAATCAGCAAGCGTTAAGTTAATAACATAACAATAATTATGTTGGTTAATAAAAATGGTTTTAACCTTTGGTGTACGGTTATTATTACCTAGGTTAAGAAACTAATTAGCTTCGTTCCAAAACATGAGAAGTTCTAGCACATAATTACAAAATTACCTCGAAGATAGAACATTTAGTGGAACAAGATGATTCTTATACTGTTGATCAAATTACTTTTAATTTTTTCTAGACACCTAACACCCATTGGGAGGAAGGCTCGGACACGAGACCGTACGTATTTTTCAACCTAGTATTAAAAAAAACTTTTTCATCAGGTAACCAATGTGAACAACTTTTACTAGCTGGGATGCAATACACCCCGTGTCATTTTTTTGCACTTTACGGAGATTATTTTAATAACGTTTCGAAACAAAACGATGAAGCTTTATTAGAATGAATATTCGGAAATTGTGAGATGCGGTCTGGTATGATGAAGGTTTCAGAAAACATTTTCTTTATTGTGCCAACGTTTCGATCTTTATTGAGATCATCCTCAGGGCCTGGGATTTACAAACAATGTTTAAATTTAACAAATACACGTAGTTTGTGGAAAAACGACAATTTATACGATGCAAAAAATATTTTTTTATATTCAATCAAAGTATTTCTACACACTCAAATTGTTTGTTTTCTGCGTATTTATAAATTCACTTTTTTCCACATCCTTCATGTATTTGTTAAATGTAAACAATGTTTTTAAAATCCCAGGCCCTGAAGAAGATCTCAATAAAGATCGAAACGTTGGCACGATAAAGGAAAATGTTTTCTCTGAAGCCTATATCACACCAGACCGCATCTCACGATTTCAGAAAAATTTGTGGAATTGGGGCTTACTACCATAGCAAAGTACCATAGCACAACAGCATTTACCCGACATTTTTTCCCGAAGTTTACATTTTATTTGTTCGGTTATTAGGAGGGGAAAAACCGTACGTGATGAAAGTTAATCCAATGCAATTAAATAAATACTCCAGTATTGATTACAAAAATAATTGGTCATCGGAGTAATTAAGAGCATAACGAACTTTGGTTTTTGATATCCAGTTTGTCAGTATGACCCGGTGTTGGTTACCCTCAAAATAAAAAACTTAAAAAAGCACTGAAACGAATAAACGACCTTAATAACCCTGTGCGGCTTAGCGGACTACATCTTAATAATTTTTGCCACGCAGTCCCCCCCTTCAGCCGTTACACTAACACAATTTTACGGACGGAAGATTCCTGATGGATTTTTCAAAATCTCCACTTCTAGCCAGAGGCAAAGAAGCGAAACGAATCTCCTCCGATAACGAGGAATGAACTTCGATACGTTTTTCTTCTTTTTTTTTAAACTCAGAAACCAAAAAACAATTCAACTTATAACTTTTCAATTGAAGTTGATATCAAGTATAAACTACTATTGCTTACAAAAAATGTCGATTTTAGTGACCAAAATGCAAAACTTATATGAACATAGATAAAATGTTTATTTAAAATCGATTTTAAATGCATTTTCTGTACAAAAATATAAACTTTAAACCTATGCTAGAGGTTTCCCAATCTAAGTATTAACCGTTCCTGTCTATCCACTCCTATGAATTTTTCCTGAATCCTAACTCAACTACCTAAGCTCTTTACCGCAAATACATAAAACACGTATACCTTCTACTTCTCCTTGGTTATTATCTGTTCCAGAAATAGATATTTCGCTTGTGAATTTTTTTAAAAAACAACCACTCATTATATATAAAAGCAGTAATGTCTCCCATCAAATTTCCCATTTTAACTATACTTCTTCTGATAACTTTAAAATATCTTTCAAAAAGTATAAAACAATTCACACAAATTTTCCGAAATTAAAGATCCCACATCAATAACAAATAAATCTGACGTAATTTACAAAATCGATTGTTCAAATTGTCCTGCAACTTACATCGGTCTTACATCCCAATATTTGGATAAGAGAGTATAGCAACATATCTATGATTGCAAAAAAACCAAACAAAATCCTACAGCATTCGCTACCCACCATTTTGAACACCAACACAATTTCGACTTCAACCAAAAATATTAAATACAGAACAAAACAAACATAAACGTATCTTTTTAGAAATGGTTTACATCAACAGAGATAAACACAGCATCAACAGAACAGACAAAACAGAGAGTAAACTCAGTCACCGCTACGCTAATATCATTAATTATTTTAATTAATTATTAATATTAATTCAATATCGATAACATAAATAGATCATCATCACACCATACAAAACGTATAATATAATATATAATACAATCTTCACATTCCACACATCAAACATTTCTACATAGTCTAATTTTTCAACAATTTAGCTTTTCTATTTATCCCCGTCTATATAATCCTGAAGGGATAATCAGGCCGTACCGTTACTCATTTTTTCCCACTGTCGGCTCCTTTTACCTCAAGACGCCGACTATGAATACAAAAATGTCTTTCTCTTCCGACTTCCTTCCCCACCCCTTCAAAATCCAATGTTTATAAACATAAAACATAAATATCTCCCTGGCACTCTCAACACGACACACAGGAATGACATATCTACACAGAAAACAAACACTTTAAGGAGTACAAATACTTTGATTGAATTTAAAATTTCTAGAATTGTATAAATTCTTTTGTTTTCTCATCTTACACGTACTTGTAAAATTTAAACAATGTTTATAAAACCCAGACCCTGAAGATGATCTCAATAAAGATGGAAACGTTGGCACGATAAAGATTTTTTTTAACGTCACACCAGACCGCATCTCACGATCTCCAAATAATCTTCATCAATACTTATGGGTCGAAAAGCACCAAAAATAATTCGAAGTGTAAAGAGTACGTAAGTATGCAGTAATGCAAGAAATATTACTTTCTCTCAAACAATTATCACGGATAGTAGTACGTTTTTATGGAGACCAGGGCACGGTGGCAAATGTGGAAACAAACAAGATGATCACGCTGCCAAAATGGGTTTCACGGAAGAGAGGTACTAGACCAACGGTGCACATTTAAAACAAGAAGTATGAAATAACTGGCAGACAAATACAACGAAAGACAATACAAAAGAAAACAAACAGAAAAATCAAAAACAGTACTAAACAATAAAAAACCGTATCTGAAAATCTAGAAAATTGCGAATTGGTCACTTACAACCCCCACAGATTCTTAATGGTTGGGAACCACAAACCCTATTCTTGGCATGGAATGATACAATGACGGTGAAACATTGAAAATATGTGAGAAATATGCGTCTGAGAATTAAACATAACCTTTGTGATACGGAATTCTTGGTGGCTGTAGAGATAATTCATTTGGATTGGACGCGTAGATTGAACGGAACCCACGAATCTTGGGAATACGTCATATCAGACCAGCTTAAATTAAACACCAATAGCATTTCGGAAAGTTACCAATCTTGGCGATTTATCCTTTTCAGCCTGGTTTTCAGAGCCTCTTGAGCCAGTTTAGTTTATACGATTTCTTCTGTATGGAATTTTAGTTAAGTCAGTAAATAAATTTAATTTTAAATTAATGGTTCTATTAGACAAACATTCATATTTCTAGGTTCTATAGTGCTTTAACATACAAAGTCCTGCATAACAATTATGCAGTAATAGTTTTGGATATTAACATTATTCATATTTTTATTAATATTATTTCAACCCTACACGGACGGGGTATCTGGTATGGCAATTTCTTTTTATTGTAAGTTTAAATTTTTGGTTTGATTGTACCAAAAGTGGTTCCCCACTAAAATTTCTAGTATAAATTCATTTTTTCACATCGTACATGTATTTGTAAAATTTAAGCAATGTTCATAAATCCCAGGCCCTTCTACACTTCTGAGCCATAGGCCGAGAGAATCAACGGAGCGATTAAAATCTTTGGAAGAAAGTACTTCCAACGTTAATAATTTCTATGTACTAAGGCTTTACATTTTAGAGGTCAGTACTTTGTGTGGTGTTTAGTGACCGTTAGCCAATGATTATTTGGCGACCGTGAGGTGCGGTCTGGTGTCACGTAGGTTTTAGAAAAACATTTTCTTTATCGTGCCAACGTTTCGGTCTTTATTGACAACATCTTCAGGGCTCAAAGTGTTTGTTTTCCGTGTTCATGTGTGATTCAGTATCCCACTGGCTCTCAACACGACACACAAGAATGACACATCTACACGGAAAACAAACACTTTGAACCCTGAAGATGATCTCAATAAAGATCGAAACGTTGGCACGACAAAGAAAATGTTTTTCTAAAAACTACGACACACCAGATCGCATCTCATAATCTCCAAATAATGTTGTGACTCCTATTTATTTCGGTCGTTACAAAATTGTTTAATTGGCCAAACTTAGAATGCGTTCAAGCAGCTGTTCATGGAGTCAAAAAATGGAAATTTTTATTCGAAAGGAAGAGATATGCTACCTGAAAGATAGCGAAAAGTAATTGCAAACATCGGACGAATAGTTACAAAAAAATTGCCACGTATAAAACAATAAAAATATATAGTCTAAAAAACGTCATTATTTTCTTGCCAACTCAGTATTTTGTCTAGTAAGTCTATCTATCTATCTAGTCTAATGTATCATATTTTAATCTTTCTTTGGCTATAACTATGAATTTAGTTTAATTTGACTTATTTGAGGTTTTATACCCTTTAAGTCTGAAAATTGGCATATCAAATCTGAAAAAATCTTGGAAATTATATGACAACTCTCGGAAGCATCTGACGATGGTTTCTTATATTTTACAGATGATGGTGACAATAAAGTAGAATAAATAACACAAGACGACTATGACAGCAAATCAGAGATATCTGCCACTGAAGATGAAGTGGAAGACAAAGATAAAGAAACACATTAGAAAATACCAACACTGATTATACTTTTTTTATCGAAAAATATGATACATTATGGATAAGCAATTCCACTGCCTGCCACATAAACCTCGAGCAGAATATATAAATATTTACAGGTCGCACGAGTTACGCAGGATTTATGTACAGAGTTTAATATATTTTTGTTTTCACTATAAGATGATCAATAGTGCTTTACACTAATAACAATATTTGATGTCAATTAAACAAAAGTTTGCAGATACAAAACCAACAAAGAAAATTAAATAATAGCTGTTTTGGAGCGCTATCTTTACTGGGAAAGAGGAAATTAACAAACGTAAAAGAAATATTGTGGAAAAATTATGGTTCCGTCTGCTAATTTTGAGAGATTTTTTTACTGTAAAGGATTGAGAAATTTATGTCATTTGTTCATTTAACTAATCCTAATTACAAGTTTTTTTTTATTATAAATGCTTATGGTTACATTTTTCATTCTAAATACTCCTATGATGGTACATTATTATCAATAAAATGTTGTTATGAAGATTATTCAGAAATGTGAGATGCGGTCTGGTGTGATGTAGGTTTCAGAAAAACATTTTCTTTATCGTGCCGACGTTTCGATCTTTATTGAGATCATCTTCAGGGCCTGGGATTTACAAACATTGTTTACATTTAACAAATATGTGTAAGATGTGGAAAAAAGTGTTGAATTTAAACAATGTTTATAAATTCCCAGGCCCTGAAGATGATCTCAATGAAGATCGAAACGTCGGCACGATAAAGAAAATGTTTTTCTGAAACCTACATCACACCAGAACGCATCTCACATTTCTGAATAATCATCGACTAACGGTCACTAATCACCACACACATTTTTATGAAGGTAACATTGTGTTTTTGCAGACCTGTTCTCATGATTTTTATTCAATTCGACAAATGATTCCAATCTGTTTAAAAGAAGTCCACAGGACAGTTGGCTTATATAGTTCACAAAGGATAATCCGTTCTAATTTTAGGCCTCATATCGCACACCCACAAGAAAAGTGACACAACTCAACAAAAGACAATTTTTCAAGACAGACAAATGGAAGTTTACTTTTTTTATTTATGTATTAAATACACGCCATTACGATTGTTGGCAATAAAAACAGTCATGATGTATCAATATTGCCTTTCGTTTGTCCAAGACTTAAGCAATAACACAAAACTTTAAAATCCAACGGTTCTACTCCTAAAAATTACCGCTTTTGAATTGTGACACTTTTCTTCTGGATTTGGCCCTCAGTAATTGTGGTTTATGAATGACTAAGTATATTCATTTCTTTGTGATAGTAACTCACAACATACAAACCTTGCAAACAGACATAAATATCCGTTACATATTGCACAATTGATTTCATAATGCGGAATTAATATAGGCCCTGTTGATGAGCTTTAAATAGGTCTAAAGCTTGGTAGAAACTGAATTTACTTTTTTCTTCAAGACCTTGAACCACAGGGTTCATAAGTGAAAAATTATTCGATACTTCTTACACAGAAAACTAAAATAATTCTAAAATTAATACTATCTTGCTCTTGCAATGAACAGAAAAATGCAGCATATATGACTGCTGTTAGACTCAGTTAAGGACATGCAATCTTATTTTTCTCATAAAATATAAACGTGGTGATTCAGTATTTACATTTCGATTTTCTGTAACATTTTTGGACCTGGAACATTGAAATTGAGGAATGATCCTTCCCAGATTTATTAGTGAAATCTAAAGAGCCAGAACTATCAGCACAAGGTCATATTTTTTTTCATAGCCCGTCGTCAAAGTGCAATGAGAAGATCCATAACTTTGTCCTAAGGCTAAAGAGGTGGAATTTGAAAACTGACACACTTCATTACCATTATTGATGGTCGTCAACTAGAATCAGTTTGTACACGTGACGTAAAAACCACTTTCACAGATATTCATTATATGATGAGAAAGGTACGATAAATCTGTTACCACCACGCGATTCCTAGCCAAAATTAACTTGGGGGTTGTTGAATCATTTTTTTGTTAAAGTTTATCGTTTTCGAAACAAACGGGGAGGGCCATCTTGTTAAAAAGAACATACCCCCTCACGTGTCTTCGGTCGGGCTTAACTCAGAAATGGTCGATCCTATCAAATTTTTCCTTTCGGTAAAAGTGGCATAAAATAAGCTTTACAATCTAATTGCACAATAAAAACACAGGATTCTCATTTAAAATAAAAAGTTAAGTGTCATTTCCTAGCTAGATGAGAAAGTTATGATCATTTCTGTAGCGCCGAGCTACTAGCAATATGCAATTTTCTAAATTTCATGCGTTCCGACAACATTAGTAACTACGTGATTTGCTGTGATGCAGAATCTGCCTTACATGCCATGGAACACCCCTATTCAGATGATCCCAATATGCATCAGGTACTGGTGTCACTGGGGAGTCTCCAACTGCAGAGAAGGAGCGTTTGTTTCGTCTGGGTTCACGATCATGTAATTATTAAGGGAAACCATTTGGCAGATTAAGCTGCAAATGAAGCAGCCATTACAGGCCTTCAAATCAGGGACGTCCCAAAGGGTGATATGACTGCAGTTTACAAGTCAAAAACGTAAAGGGTCAATATTCCGGAATAATACACTTGAAAATAAATTCCGGGAAATAAAGGACTGTAGATACATGGCCTACTTCATTCAGGAATAGTAGAACGGAAGAAGTGGTTCTTGCAAGGAGGTTAAGGAGTGGACACCGTAGAGCTATTAAAGGTCATTTGATGATGCGAGAGGAACCTACAATTTGCGGAATGTGCAATCAGAACATCACAATCAAACATATACTTACGTCATGCACATTATACACAGCCCATAGACTTCTGCACTCCTTGCCTACTAGGCGATAACCACGATAGTATACGTAATTTGTTTAATTTTCTCACATCATCAAATCTACTCGACAAAATATGAGCTTCTCACACTGTTTGTCCTTTTCTTTTTCACTTTTTGAGCTAATAAAATATATTAAAAGGAAGAAGGAGGGAAGGAAAAGGGGAAACTAAATAAATAAATAAGTGGATAAATAAATAAAAGAAGTAAATATACTACTTTGTATGCAAATCCCGCGTCCTGCGCGTTTAGGTCGGCCATCCGTGTGGGTGGCTCTACCCAACATGCCGCCTTTGAACCTTTGATATTGTAAGAATGATTGGCACAACCCTTGGTGGTTGCGTTCCCAAGAGAAAAAAAATCTGTTACCACCACGTGATTCCTAGCCAAAATTAACTAGGCGTTTTATACGACCATTTTTTGCCAAAGTTAAGTTTCCAAATTAAGTGGGTTGTGTGGGACTATAGAAGTTGATACACTCTGCATATGTACATATATTATATATAATGATTATTTGGAGATCGTAAGATGTGGTCTGGTGTGCCGTAGGTTTTAGATAAACATTTTCTTTATTGTGCCAACGTATTGAGATCATCTTCAGGGCTCAAAGTGTTTGTTTTCTGTGTAGAAGTGTCATTGTTGTATTGAGAGTGCCAGTGTCACGACGTTATTTAGTTATGGTGGCCGCATAGATAGAAAATCCGAATTCGGATAGGTAAGTTGTGGCAAATGGAAAAAAATGTTTTTTCAAAGAGCAGTTGAAACTTTTTGTTTTCCGTATGGAACCCAAAATGGCGGTTAGAATCAGACTCGTCCATGCATTTCTAGGTGCAGTGAGAAGTAATGTCAATCAAATTAGTCAAAATCAATTTTAGTGCTCGTCTCCCTCTCCCGCTATGTCTCTTAATATGTACTTTTGTTTCTCCAATCTCAGCTCTAGCTCATTTTTTTACCTTTCAGTTTTGTTTTCTCCTTTTGTTTATTTGTTCAATTTTGGACTTTCTTTACTTTATATATGCTTATTTTATGTATTATTCATATTCTGTTTATTGTTATACACATACTGCCGATGCATTGGTAAATATTTAGTTTATTTGGTATTTTGTTAAAAGTATTACATTTAGGTATCATTATATTTATTTAGCTTAATGCATTTGTATGTTTACTTTGTAGGAATTAGTTAATAATACAAACTGAGGCAGGTGGTTACCTTGCTGAATTAAGTTTATTTTCTTGTTTGTATATTTTTTCATGTGCTGGTACAATAAAATCATTACAGAAAAAAAAAATCGAAGCGTGGAACTGAGCACCTACCGTACTTGCCCACTTTTGTAATTTGTATATCCACTGCTGTAGGGTTAAAGATTAGTGTCCAATTTCATGGTGCAGTTTTGCATGTGAGAATTATCATTATATGGGCCACATAGAGATATATCTGAATAACTGTATGTATGTATAATTTTATTTATGGGTTGATAAATATCAAGTGGTCATCACTGGCCCACTGCGCTTTAAATGAAAATTTTTCGTTCCCCTTCCACAATGCATCTTTGTCACTGAATCTGTCATATTTTATCTCCATTTCTTAGATTGCTAACCTCTCGAAGGTTCTTCAGGTTGTCAAAAGACCATTATATGAACAAGAAAAACCATAACAGCACCTCCGCCTGAAACACCCGGACATTGCTTAGAAGAACCCTGCAATGCCATGGCAGCAGTGCCCTCGAACCCCCCCCCCCCACCGACCAGAGAAAGCCATATCAGAGCGTCATGGTACTGGATATTCCAACCACACCAATGTTAAGTTTGACCCTTTCCCTTCACAACCTGGCCTCTGTGGGACAGGAATCAACACCACTCTTTATGTGCTGTAATTTGGCAGAATTCTGTGCCCTGCGATTTTCCTATTTTTCTTTTCACTATTTTTCAATAATCTTACCACATCTGCTGTGCTTTGTCTTCTTCTTCATTTCCCTTTTAATTGTTCCTATATTTTATTTATTAGTAGATCCCAGAAACAACAACTGATGTTCACAACATTTGAGATATCCTTTATGAAAATGACACATAGTTTGATACACAAGAGTTATCGTAGCCAATGTGAAAAACATTTATTTAACTGGGTAATAATAGACATTACTATTGATATATTATATCATTATTATTTGAATCAGGGAAATCATAAACAGACATAGTTAAACTTCAGCTTCAAATATATTTAAAAATATAATTAATATTTTAGCTATCTTGCTACAGTATCTAATAGTGAAAACCGAAAATTAAGAAAATATAATCAAATGTATAAAACTAATGAGACTTTAAATTATACATCCAAAGATAAATGAATGTGGGTCCTCTCCCCAAGAAATACCGTTAAATATAACAAAATAAGAACTTACAAAAAAAAAAAAAAAATCATTCATTTATAGTACTGATATTATAGAAAGCACTAGCGGTACCATAAAAAGAGTTCCACGGAAAGTTGTTCCTGTCAACATGGTATATAAAAACCAGACAACAGCAACGAAAACGCCTTGTATTGCTAAATTGAACCACCTGAGCCTAAAACAAAAATGAAATTTTAATAGTATAATGTTCTGTATAATCAATAACTGTAACAACTGACATTTGATCCTTCTTTCTCGCTTTTTCTACAGTGCTCATCGGATCGTTGTGCAAATACACTCTCACGCCTTTAGCCAACCATTGGAAATAATCAAGCCAGTCCAATGATGTTACATCTAGATTGAAAGATTCTTTGTCTTCATCGTTTAGAGAATTATGTAGCGATAGAGTTTTTTTGTTATCATAAAGCCATTCAGTGAAGATAAAAGCTTTTAGCTGTACTAAGGATTTGTCAATGTTTGTATGCATCCTTACTAATCTGAAGTATAAAACAAGAAAATTTAACATAATGACAAGACTTGAAATACAATGTAATGTATATATTCAAATAATAAGGTAGACTTGTGTATAAGGATGTTTTTCATCCATGGACAGTGACAGCACTTGCTACAGCCAACCTGTGGGTCTGTTACTTCTTTCCTTACACACACCCACAAATTTTCGGCACAATCCCATCCTGTTCATCCCATGTTTTGACTTGGAATTCTACTCAAAAGCCCAATTTTGTTTGTACATCCCATCGTTTTTTACAAATTATCAGTTTAACATATGCCTTTCTGTACATAATGATTAATGCTAAAATTCAATGGGATTTGATAAGGTGAGCAGGGAGTGGGGTACTTCATGTTTCCTTTTCTAACACCAGGCTGGTTTATATTCCGTCTGGATCAGCGAGCAGTTTTTGCCGTATTAATTTGTTATGGCCTGCCATTTAAGATAAGAAAGAAATGTTGATATGATAGAACGGCCCCACCCCGCCTACACCTTAAAACTAATTGACATATCCACGGACTTGTTTCAATGGATAAGTAATTTTGATTTATGTCTGTATCTGCCATGTAACTTGAATATTTGGCAATATAATGTTCTGAGTGCAAATCCCCATGTTTCCCATGGCTCTATATTTAAGAATAGAATGAAAAAAGGATTGTACTAATAGGATGAAAAAAGTATTGTACATATGTAAACTTATTGTTTCAACACAATGAATTTAGAAATTATTTAAATTTTAAAGAAGAAAATTGTTGATACTCACATAGTTTTTCCACCCATGAGCTTGGTCACGCCGTCAAGAATGTAAGCAGGAAGCCAGTGGAAAATAAGAGCTGATACTTTAAACCAAAACAATGATGGGACGAGTTTTAGACATGGGTACCACACTGCAGATTTTAATGGCGAATTATGGAGCAGTTCGTCTAACATAGGGGTGATTAACCTCCACCTGAATGGATTTGATGTGCTTGATGTAAGGTGAAAAACTGGAGTTTCAGCCGGCCTGGAAAAAACATTAGAAATACAACATGAAGAAATTTTGGGAAATTGTTTTTGGTATCGTAATGTTATTTTAGGGTCACAAAATTAAGTTATTACATTACAGTAGCTGCATGCCAAGCACCAACGATCATTCCGTTGACTACGATATCGACAGGAATGTAATCGGCTATTAAGTTCTCATTGACGGGCAATCTTCGGACAACGCCTTTTCCGGCACCCATAATAAACCCTTGTGGACCATTTTTGGAATTTGTCCAGCCTTTGACTGGCTCCTTCCATGATGCTGTAACTAAAAGACGGAACACAAAAGCTTTAAAAAAAAAATAACAATAATAATAAATGACCAGGAGTAATATTTATTATATAATCTGCATTTTTTCTAATTTAAAATTACAACTTGGGTGACAGTCAATATTTTTATAATTATAATTTATTATTTTTTTTATTAATATGTATGTGCAAACAATATTTGCTCTAATAGAAACAATTCATTAACTTGCCATCCTTGAAATGCAACTCTTGCATAATGTTAATTGCCTTCAATGATAAATATTTAAATTTAAAATTGATTAGTCAGCCCTTTTTTGCATTTAGCAACTACATAATTACTGTCAAATTAGACTACTTTTTTTTTTAAGTTAGCCTGGCAAGGGAAAATATCCGACAGAAATGTACGTACTCATGCTCGGCCTGACTATACATGTCGGGAATGAAGATGAAGCATTTCTGACTTCTTGCTCCGCAAGGGCTTTTGTAAATGTGTATGTGTTAATGTATTCCCCAAGAAACCTGAAATGAGTAGATGACCATCGTCAGTATATAAGACTGTTGTTTTCTATGTTTAAGTAACTCACAATTTGGTCTTCTCTTCGATTTGGTCATCTGTCGATTTTTCTACAAAGTCAATAACCTCATCAGCTGTTTTATGAACAGGGTAGAACTCTTCTTGTGGTTTTAACATGTGTGAATTCACAAATGCACTCGATACATGAAGAAGTGCCTGAAAAAAGATAAAATTGATATATATATTTTTTTTAACGGAGCATAAACTTACATTGAGATGTCTGATCTTTTTACACAATTCAACCACACGCCTTGTTCCCAACAAGTTGATTTGTACGGTGGACTTCAAATTTGCCCCAAAATCGAGGGTAGCGGCAGAGTGAAACATTACATTGACATTTTCGGTCAGAATCATAGTGTCACTGTCGCTCAAACCCAAATTTGGTTCTCCGACATCTCCAGCTACTGGAACTAACTTACCAAATACATCCGATCCTTTCTCATTGACCAACCGCTCAAAAATCTGAAAGGAAATAACCATTAAAACACTAAAATATTACAATATAGTCCATAATAGAGTACATCAAAAATACATCAATAAAAACAAAATTTATTCTAATATCCATTACGTTTAGTGGTCTATTGACCAAATTACTTATTTCAATTAATTATTCTTTTTCAGTTCAACCCAGGCCTTACATAAAAAGATTAATTTATTTTAATATTTTTCATTTTGAAAAGATACACTTTTTGTTGAAAAATTGTCAAGTTGATAAGCCAGTACATCAAATTTTTTAAATATGGACAATCTGGGTTAATAGTAATAACATTTGAATAATTATTGCTTTGGTCATTTTGTAAACATTGGAAATACGCAACATTTTGCCTGTCAGGCAAATGCTTTTACTTCACCAGACTAGTAGAAAGACAAGAATAAGGTGATCAGAGATGACCATACAACAAAAATACAATAAAAAATTTAGTTAACGTGCAGTTGAGTTTACAAAAAATGTAAATACAACACAAGTGAATGCAATTTAAAAAACAAAAACCAATAAATAATTAAAAATAAAGTAACTCATATTTGACAACAATTACTATTTTTTAGTATAAAAAGCAACGAAATAAACACTTATTGCACAATTCGAATACATGCTAAAATATCCTTATCTCAATTTGTTTATTCAATTTTTTATTTTTTTTTAAATATATTTTTTGTTTTAGCACAAACAGATAAATTTATAGCTTGGTCGTTTCTTATCTTTTTGGTCTGCAAGTCATATTTCAGCTTTTTGCAATCTTCCATAACGGATTTTACTTATTCAGAAATCGTGAGATGCGGTCTGGTGTGATGTAGGTTTCAGAAAAAAATTTTCTTTATCGTGCCAACGTTTCGATCTTTATTGAGATCATCTTCAGGGCTCAAAGTGTTTGTCTTCTGTGTAATTGTGCCATCCTTGCGTGTGTGTTGAGAGTGCCCTCTGAATTTCTGAATAATTATCGATTAACGGTCACTAATCACCACACATTGGATTTTACATTTACAGATTGAAGGAAAAATCTCACCATCTAACATAATCACAAAAGTGCCACAGAAACTGAAAATATCACCTTTTGGATACATTTTAAAATAGCTAAACCTTACTAGTCTACTCTTTTTAGTTCAAAACTTAATGATTGGAATTTCTTGGTAACTCCTAGCTGGTCTGCACTTTGGTAAATTGAAAAAAGTCTGCGTATTTTGATACTAGGTATGAATATTTTTGGTAACAAGAGGACAGAGAGGCATAATAAATAAATAAATGAAGCCCACTTCCTCCTCATTCGAACATTTTCTTGGTAATGTTCCTATAAATTTCAACGTATTTTGTATTTCCTTATAGCATAGTTTCTTCGAATTTTCGCTAGCTTGTGTTCAGATTTTTTTTAAAAATAAAAATGTCCCATTTTCCAATTGAACTATTTCCTCTATTTCATTATTTTTAAAACGATTGATATATTACAATGTAATGAAGAACTCTTAATATTTTTTACTTTCCGCTTTATAAATCGAACATCTTGATAATTAGAATTATTTTTGTGGTCCCTTGCGTTTGGAATTATCAACAGTCGGCTGTATTTGTTTGTTAAATTTCTTTTATTTTTGGTAGGTAAATATTTCACTGAGTATTTTGAATTGGTCTGCCTATCCTTGCTGATTCGCCCTGTTGGACATGTTTTAGTTGTTTGCAATCTTCCATGATGTATTTCACGTTATCTGACTTTTGTTTTCAATGAATGCACATTTCGTAAAATTATTTTTTTATATTTGTACACGTATGTATTGTCGGGTCTGTTTGATGTATTTTTGCCATGTTGGCAAGGCACAGTATTCTTTTTTGCCGATATTTTGCCTTGAAAGTTTTCCAGAATAAATGCCTTTAGTTCTTCTCTTTCTTTCATATATTTGCCATATATTTGAAAAGCTGAAACAGTGAGGATGGTCAGAAACATCCAAGCTACTGGATTTATTAACAAAATCCCAAGACTAAATCCAAAATTCTTTTTTTTAAATGAAATTAATTTTACAATGGAATTTTGTTTATCGTAGGGGGAAAAAAATAATGGGAATTTACGTAGTATGACGACTCCTGGACTCTGGGCTTCTTAAACATTCAAGGTCGTCTAAAAAAAAAAAAATTAATATTTCTGGGAGTACAATTATCATATAAAAAATGGTCAAGTACGTAAGTTCCACTTTTAGAAGGACGGTTTAATTAAAGAAAAAAAAAAAGGAAAAAAGATTTAATTTTCAGCGCATATGCGTTTACTAAAAACAAACAGGTGAATAAAGGCTCGGAAGAAAAAAAATCCCATAAAACAGGCTTAGTATTCCTACGGATGTCGCATTAACCCATCACGATTATGAAACCAAAACGCGAGAATATCTCATTAACAATCATGACGCGCGTTCATTATGATGAATCATTAAACTGACAATGGAATTTTTTTTTATTAGCGACGTCATAAACCGAAGCTTTGAAAACTAAGTAGTGTTAAAATTTTCTTTTAGCACCCTATCTATGTCAAAAAACAGCGTACCGCGTTCTTTTTGAACTCTTCCAGCCTTTCTGAGATGTCTTTGCCCTTTTTCGTCCTGAGGAGCAGGTACACTTTGTTCACATTAGTAGTCCTGAGAAGTTTCTCGACGAGGGCGATCCCGACGAACCCCGTGCCCCCGGTGAGGAACACATTCTTTCCGTTGAAAAACGCTTTCACTCTACTCTCAGTCATTTCTGAAACGAAGAAAACAGAGCATTATTATAAAGAAAAAAATTTTTCAATTTGGGTTCATATACTGCATTAAATGATTTACATTAAAATATAAGACTGTCCTAAACGACTGTTGCTTTCTGTCAATGTTTTATTTCAAGTGTGCGTTAGTGTGTGTATAAATTGTGACGGTGTGATATACAAAGTAGTGTATTTGTACAGAGTACGACCGGGGATTGGTGGGACAAGACTTTTTTAGTCATAATTTGTTTTTCATGGAACTAATATGGAATTTTGTTTTAGCACCTCTAGAAGAGACCCCTAAATATAATTTTTTAAAATTAAATTTATTGATATTTTTTACCCCTATAAATTTTCCGATTTTTAGAAGTCGTTATCGGAATATCTGATTTAAACGGCTATAATACAAAAACGGCTAAAATGATTTTGACGTTAAACAGACCATTTGAAAGAAAAACGTAGCTTTTTAACGACGCATGTACCATTAAAATATATAAAATATATTTCTATAGAAAAATCCGCAAAATAGAAATTATCCTCGTTTTTAAATGAAAATAACCTTCCGATATTAATGTTTGATACAGTTATAAAATTTCTTTAAAACGGATGATCAGCCATGAAAATCGGCCCACTAACTTTTGAGAAAAATGATGTTTGAATGCATTTGAGCTAGGAATGCCAGGCTTAAGGTCGTAGAAATTAATTAATTAATTTACTCCGATTTCCGTGAAAGTACATATATTAAGTGCTTAAGTGTACATATATTAAGTGCTTAAGTGTACAACACGTTGTTACTGGAAAAGTGGAGTCGAAAATAGGTAATTCCCTAAATACACCCACTTTTTCAATAACAACGTGTTTATTTTAAATAGGCTTAAGGGAATTTTCAATAAATCGTGTTAATCGGGATAATGAAACTTTTTTCAAAATCTAACATTATTCGCAATTAAATGAGCTTAAATCGTTATTTAAAGATTTTTAAAAAATTATTTTTAGTGTATTAATTTCATTGTTGGTAAACATAAATAAAAAATGTTCTACGAATATGACGTAGAATATTCTAATTTGGGAGGGGGTGTTTAGTGACCGTGAGTTAATGATTATTTGGTGATCGTGAGATGCGGTCTGGTGTGACGTAGGTTTAGAAAAACATTTTCTTTATCGTGCCAACGTTTCGATCTTTATTGAGATCATCTTCAGGGCTCAGTGTTTGTTTTCGGCGTAGGTATGTCACTATTGTGTGCCGTGTTGAGAGTGTCGTAGTATTTGGGCACACTCAGCACAGCACACAATAATGACACACCTACACTGAAAACAAACATTGAGCCCGGAAGATGATCTCAATAAAGATAGAAACATGGCACGATAAAGAAAAAGTTTTTCTAAACTTACTTCACACCTGACCGCACCTCTCGATTTCCAAACATTCTAATTTGGTATGATTTAAAAAGATAAATCAACAAAATACTGTTGTTTCTTTTTTGCATATTTCAACAAACATTCAGAAACTGGTCAAAACTTGGATTTGATCTTATTGTCGTGGTTCTGGCGTTATAAAATCCTTTGATACCAACTTTCGTGAAAATCGGTGGAAATTATTTTTTGATTGACTGGTGCATGCTCTAAAATCATTTTTTCTCAAAAGCTAAGTGGACCGATTTTCATGGTTGATTATTCGTTTTAACATTAAAATCAGACTATTATTTCCATTAAAAAAAGAGGTTGATTAACAAATAATTTTAATATTTTGTGTATTTTCTATGTATATTCTCTTTTATATATTCTAATCTTTTTAACGACGTTAAAAAGCTATTTTCCTCTTCTTTCAAATGGTCTATTTAACGTTAAAATTCGTTAAGCCGTTTTTGAATTATGATCGTTACAATATTCCGAAAACGACTTCGCAAAAATAGGACCAAAATTAGGGGCCAAAAATTGATAAATTTAAATCCAAACAAAGATTTATATTTAGGGTCTCTAGAGCTGCTGAAACGAAATTTCATCTTAATTTTTAAAAAAACTTTATAACCTAGTTGACTTGAAAGAAATTTGGTTTTTAATTATTGATAAACTTTTATAGCTTTTACTATATTTTTACTGCAATCTACATAAAAATGCTGTGAAATGATATATTCACGTAGTTGATTTGAATAGAAGGGCGAAATAAAAACATTAAAAATCGGAAAATTTCAAAGTTCAAAACTTTTTTGTCATAAGCCAGGGCATATTCACCAGAAGTGACGCATACACTCATTTTGGAGTGTAGTACCTCCAAGAAACGTTTGGTCCAAATCCGTGACCCACCAACAATCACCATATCACGCACGCTGTCGTATTTTAAGTATCTGCCTTAATAAGTAAACTCGATTATCTGCCTGCGATATATTTTCGTAAAAATCACCGATCAAGGAAAAAGCCTGGGATTTTCTGAATTGTCAATACAACGTGCAGGACAAGACAATTCGTTCAAACATTTTGCAATATCCTCTCTTCAACAATCTTAATGGAAATCAAACTGGATTGCGTAACATTTGAGAGGTTGTGGCCTTAAAATTTGGTCGGATTTAACTTTGTAAGTCAAACAAGTAACGCATGCCTTAAGTAAACAGGGATTTTGCAACATTTTTCACAAGTTCCCATGGCCGAAAAGGATCGTTTCAACATGATATACAGGTAAAAGGCAGAAACCGGGACGGCGAAACTTGTCCATGGGAGAGAAATCACGGACTTTCATCTAGCTCTAAATATAGCCGGCAGAATACCTGTTGTGCCGGCTACTTGTAAACAACATCTGTAAACAATAAATCTAAATTTTAAATTATGTCCAAGCTTTAATTTTGAGTAAAAACAAACCATTCCAGTATTTTCCACACACAAATAGTTAAGGGAGTACCTTCGGTAAAGAAAAACAATAAAATCATAGAATAAACAACACAAATTTACTTATAAACAATATACAGTCGGTTCCTGTTAATTCAAAAATATTCTGAATTTTTTGATACACTAGGAATACTATTTACTCAATATGTTGGAGCGTTAAGGGCACGCCCAACAAATTAACTTTCTCGTTCTATTTATTTATAAATTCTGTGTACTGTATTGAGCTTTTCGACATTGTTTCATTTCCAATAACAATCTGACATAAGTGGTGATTGAGTTTTAAAAAAATAATACATAAAAGTGTCTATAGAAATTTGAATTCACAACATTCTTATTGAACGATATTTCATCATAATAGGAGGGTCTGCTAATTTGTAATCAAAGGTAGTCCTTGATTTCGGGTTTTTTTCTTCAGATTTACCCATGATTAACCCATATTCATTCAACACGTTTACCTTGGTTGCATTTTTTAAGACCGTGCTGGATTTTTTTCCCATTCATTCTTTCTATCAACGTCACCATATTTCCCTCTTTTTAAAAAATAAATGGAATTTTTCCCAGATTGCCGCCGTTAAACCTTAGATGGTTCCTACCGACACAGGTGGTGAAGGTCGACGATGACGGCCGTGGAGGCAGAGATGAAGTCGTCAATTTTCTTGTCGACAGTTTGTCACTATCTTTAAAACAATGTAATTTATTAAACTTGAATCCCATTCGGCTAATTTAGGCAGGTAGAACCAGTGATATGAAGATTTCGTTCCAACATTTGTGGAGTCTATTGTGAACCATCTTTTTTTCTAACGTAGTTGTGAAGTATACAAACTGCTGTAATAATGTCGTCGATCTCATTCAGGTCTAAGCATCGTATCGGATTATTGAGTACTTGGAATTTTTCTGCCTACATGCTAAAAGTGCATTCAATTGTTTTTTGTTCCGCGGGTTAATCATTTCATTAACTCATTTGACGGTACCATGACATTGTCCTCCTTATCACTTGAATTACTCATTACACCACCTTAAAAAAAGTGATGAGAACCCTCCTTGCACCAGTATAACAAAAATCGTACCGTGTATGGGATCGCGTTTAGGTTGTGGTTGCGTTGCAGTCCCATCGCGAATTAGTACGAAGACCAAACCGTACACCAGACCGCATCTCACGATTTCTGAATAATTATCGATTAACGGTCACTAATCACCACACATTAATATGAAGGGCCATAGTCTTGACAGCCTATTGCAATTTGACCCCACCAGGTCCAATTTTGTAAAAAATTGACTTATCGCATCCACAGTTGTGGACTGAGACAAAATACTGAGGATTGATTCGACTTGTGGCAGTTCTAATTTACAATCAGTCAAATCTTTGAAAATCAATGTAAAACAACTTTTCTCATGTATATTGTAAATTGTTCAATCGACTATTTGAATTATTGACACTTTGTAAAAACTTTAGATAGTTCTGAACACCTGGAAATAACGTTCGTATGCGCACCATCCAAGACTGTTGATAGTTATGAAACATGAAGACTTCTTTGGTTTATAATCTGTGAAATGTTTGAAAATTAATTGAAATATATTATCAATAGTTATCAACTATTTGAACTATTGACTTGATTGTAAAAATTATTGATGTACTGAAGTAGACCTAACTATTCCGTTCGAATTTAAAGCCAGCCCAGCCTGTTGACAATTTGTAAACACGGATATTTATTTGAATTATAAACAACGAAATTTTGAAAATCAATTTCAAAAGACTTCTCATGGAAAATCGTTTTCGTCGTCGTATTATTTTGAAAAGTCTACAGGAATGACAAAGAAGTGCATCCTGACCCCCAACAGCAGGTCATTTAAAAAATTGACTTTTTATCGCTCCCACTGTTGTGAACTGCGACAGAACACTGAATTCATTCGACTTATGGCGATTCTTAATTATAAGCTGTCAAATTTTTAAAAATCAATTTTAAACAACTTTTCTCGAGTACAATTGCTTTTATTTTTGGGAGATAAATATGTCAATTGTAGTTTCAGATCATTTTGGTCTGCCTATCCTTGCTGATTCGCCCTATAGGTGGACATCTTTTAGTTTTTTATAAACTTCCATGACGTGTTTCACGTTATCTGACTTTTGTTGTCAGGAATTAACATTTCGTACATTTTTGTATGTTTGTAAGTGTATGTATTGACCAGTCTGTTCGGTGTATTTTTGCCACTTTTGCAAATTATAGTATTCTTTTGTTTTAACGATATTTTGGCTCGAATATTTTCCAAAAGTAGTTGCGTTTAGTTCTTCTCCTTCCTTCATATATTGCCAGCAAATGTCATCATTTCCTGTCAATTAAAATTGAGTTTATGCACGTTTGCATAATTTATTAAAAAACAAAAAAACACGAAAATTTCCCACTGGCTATAGGGAAAAGCTGAAACAGTGTGGATGGTCAGAAACAGCCAAGCCAATGGTTCATCAACAAAACTCCAAGAATAAATCCAGATTTTTTTAAAAATTAATTTTACATTTGAATTTGTTTTATGAATTGAATGACCGTATTGAATATATGAGTAATTTTAAAAACTATCGATTGCACTTTAGACAATAACGTTCGTGTGTGCTGCCATTGTGAAATAATATTTTTCGAATTATAAGCTGTCAAATTTGCATAAATCAATTTAAAAACTCCACCCTGTTTTAATTAATGCTTGGACTTTTTGCCATAGTAATAACTGCAAGTTTGTCAAGCGAGAAGAAAGAAAGCTCATTAACATAATCTGCCGGTACCTCTCAAAGAAACTATTTCAACAATCAGAATTTTTAACAGGTTAATTATTCTTGATAACGTTACATTCTCTTACGTATTATGAGCTAAAGTTAATTTACAACACTTTAGAAGTAAACTTTACTGCATAATAATTAATCGATTGCGGTTGAACACTGCCCCGTGTTTTTTTTTTGTCTTTTTGACTTGTTAAGTAGTGTTATATTAAAAAACAAAACATCAAAGCGAGGCGGAGAGATAGGGCTATAGTGAAAACTAATTGAAAACCGGGTTGTAATAAAAATAAATAATTGCAGGTTGAAAAAATGCAAATCGCTCACCGGTGTTGTTAGCTTTCCACTGAAGCCTTCCGTTGGAAGCTCAAAGAAATTTGTTGGTGGATTTTCAAAATCGTCCTTCTTTCTCTTCTGATCCCCTTTTTCTGCCGTTCTGTGTGATGAAAGTCGAGTTGAACAAATTACAGATGAAGAGAACCGGTCGAAGCCTGCGACTGTTGTTCCATTCACTAGTGCGAATCCAGTGAAAGCCGATGGCAGTGTTTCCACCATCCTAGTTAAAAGTTCCCTCGGCCTAGAAAATTTCCCTTTGCCGCACTGCTTCATGCCGAACAACTATCATTTTATTTTATTTTTTAACTAATGGTAAATCTATCTTCAACACTTATTTGAACACAATTCCGTCTTTTAAATGTAAACAGTCTCAATAAAATCTTAATCAATCTAACAAGTAAGCCAAAACTCTAAATCAGGGATGATTCTACTAGCAAAGGGATTTAACACAAGCGACGCTCCCACGATTAGCGTGTGCCATTGGTCTTGACTAACTACTAAGAACAGTCTTCTGGGGTGACTGCCTGATGTGAGTCCTTGTCTGGACTAAGGACAGTCTTCGCATGTGACTCCGTGGTGAGCATTTGGTTGTGACTAAGGTCAGTCTTCTGAGGTGACTGCCTGAAGTGGGTCCTTGGTCATGTCTAAGGGCAGTATTCTGAGGTGAGTCCTTGGTATTCACTAAGGACAATCTTCCAAGGTGACTGCCTGAGGTGTGTCATTCGTCTTGACTAAGAACACACTTCTGAAGTGACTTCCTTAAGTGAGTCCTTGGTGTTAATTAAGGACAATCTTCTGAGGTGACTACCCGGGGTGAGTCTTTGATCTCAAAAAAGAGACCAAAGAGAGAGACCTAAGAAGACTGCCAGGGAAACATAGCCCTGCAATACTTACACAGTTGGTCAAATAAATAATATTGTCGACAGGTGTCCCAGACCTAGGTGAGAGCCAAAGCACGCTTCCCACGAACCTGGAAAACAAAGTTGCAACAGTTGGACAATCGATAAAATAAATATACATCTTGTCGATACTACAAGCATTAAGTCAATTTTTGACAGATATAAAACAAGTAAAAATATATACATATAAATAAGGTATATATAATAACAATGATGAAAAATCACTAGAAAAGAGTTATGTGGCAGAAATAAAAACAGATAATCAGTGGTCAGTTTGCTTAAAAAAAAATCCCATCTTCAGTGATAACTTTTGCCAGCCTGGAAGGATGTACATACTTCAGCATAATTATCCAAAATATATTTGATATATACAAGAGAGCTGATTGTTATTGTTCTAAGTTTTTAACTAACCTGACCACTGATGAAATGAACAACTTTAAGGAAAAAACATACATTTTAATAGAAATAGATAAAAATTGTAGCTAGCATAATCAAAATCGGAAAAATTTCTGATTATAGTTTTATTGATTGAATAAACCTAATATTTTTTAAATAAAAAAATTCAATCAATTTTTTTATAAAAAATTAAACTGTAGCAGTTAGATGGAAGGTTACCACTGTATTAGGCAGTGAGTTATTACTCAAAAAACATTATGAAGGTAGCATGAGTTAGATAGATAAAACAGATAGGAGAGTATGTGAAAAATAGAGAAAGATGTATGTACATATATACTACATTGATAGAAAGTAAATATAATGTCTATATAATCCATATAATAAATAAAGTATGGTTACATAGAAAGAGAGAGAATGTGTATGGGACAGAGAGAGAGGGAGAGGGAGAGTGAGTGAGTGAGAGAGAGAGAGAGAGAGAGAGAGAGAGAGAGAGAGAGAGTGAGAGAGAGAGAGATTACTGCTCACAGGCAGTTAGTAATATTTGAGATTAATGAACCTCTCCTGAATTAATCAATTGTCTTTTTATGCTATTCTTGCAGTGGTAATGTAATATTTATATCTTAGGTTCAATGGGTAGTTCTTGGGTTTATATAATCTTGTTCATTGCGTTGGCAATGACATAAGTTGTTTTTGATTAACATTTTTTATTTATTTGCCAAATATCAAAGATGAAGTGTCTTTACTAATATTGGTTTTTCAAATAATTTTATTTATTTTTTGCTAGATGTATAGCAGTTTGGACTATTGGCTTCAGTTTAACCTCTCTCAGGAGACTTGAAGAGAGAGAACCAGGTAAGTCATAGAAATACATAGACATTAGATAAAATTATTAAAGCTTTGAACCGTGTTGAGGAGATGTAAGAGTGAGTTTTAAACTTAAGCTTATTTAAAGCAGTTTAAATTATCCTATTTATTTATTTCACTGGTGCTTTTCCGAATTTTAAGCCTTAATTTCTACAAATTACTCCTTCCAATAGTAACAATACTGTTCATTTCCTAGTTCTGTTAATCCTGTGAAATTATGTTGTGTCACATTCTAGTATCGGGTGTATTGATTGATGCCTGCTTATTCATTTTCGTGAATTGGAAAAATGATAAAAGTTATCTAAAAATCTCTGACGACCTAACAATCTCAATTAATACAGTCATTCTACCTGGGTTGCACTGATATATCAATTTGCGAAGTACATATGATGCCTATTAACACAATAAAATATTTTAATAATGGATTGCTCTGGACTAAACAAATATAAGTCAGTCAAACTGGTGTTTTAGAAAAGCATAAAGTAAAAAATAAAATAAAATAAGAAAGAAACAATTTATTTCTTCTTCTGAATATTACAAAAATAATATACAAATTGCAACAGATATCTGCGCAAGTTTGAGCATTTGAAATTTTGATGTACTAACATATTTACACTTTTTTTTTTTTAAATTGATTTTATACTGAGCATCAATAACAAGGTTGGAGGTCGGAGAAGTAGCAACCAGACAACATTTAAAATTAAAACATAATTTTCAACTTCTAGTATGTTGATTTTGTGAAATTAACTAATATTGTATGGTTGACATTACTCCTAGCTCTCCATATTTTATGTACAGACTGTGAAATTACAGACACCTCGATGTTTGAACAACGAACTATTATTTATAACAGTAATACTAACACTTATGGAAGTCAACATAAGGCACAAACACTGTCTAAAAAGTCCCAACTTTTTGTTTGGGAATTATCTAAAAATCTATTAACTTCGTCTATTTACATAACATAGTTAACTATAATTTATAATAAGTACTCCCTTGACTGGACGGAATACAGTTTATATTTCATAAATATATACATATATAATTTTATTATTATTTGTATTTTAATAACATTTTGTTTAAATCCAATTACTGGATATATATTTACTATAAGTGACAACAAATTGCATTTTATTTTCTAAATAAATACACAAGAAAAAAATAGATTTATGATTTTTTTATTATTATTTTATTTATTTACTTTTTTTTTTCAAGGAAAAGAACTCTATAATAAATCATTTTGCTCTTAACCACTTTCATGATATGTATTATTTATAAAATAAAACAAATCATTTACATTACAATCACAATTCAACAATCTCATTAAAAAATATTTTAAATGCTCAGTTTTTATAGTATTTATTGCAACAAAAGACTAAAGCTGTTTTGTTTTTCAAATGGTAAATTTTGTAAAACTTAATACTACATGCTAAATACATTAACAAAATTTATAGCAACGTCCAGAAATTTAAAACAAATTAAATTGAACAACGTTAAAAATATTATGATTGATCACCGACAAACGCAGGATTGTTTATGTCTGGATATTTATGACCGTTGGTATGCCCATTAGCCTGCTTGGCCTTTTTGTCGTCGTTAGCGGCGTAGTGGGCCGTGCCTTCTAGACTCAGCGTCTCTTGCCTTCCGGAGTTGCGAATAAGGCAGAAAATGGAAAGCACCAAAAGTAGAGCACCCACAATAAAAAGGATATAAAGAAGAGCAGTCTTTAGTATCGGAGGCACAGTTGTCGCAAGGTTTAGCAAGTTGGTAACTTCCTCCGGTAATCCACTGATTCCCTATTGAAAAAAGTAAATTTTTAATAGAATTAGAAAGTTTATTTTATTTTATTTTTTTAATGTATTAATTGCAATCAGCAATATTATTTGCAACGTGTAATGAATTAAATTGACAAATGACATGGATCATGATGAGAGTTAACAATCATTGTGGTTCTCCCAGCTACACGTGAAGACTAATCCTCATTTAGTAGGTCATGAGGTTCTTCAGTCATCTGGTGGGAATATAGGGGTGATTTCTATTGGATAAGAATTGGGCAATTCAGTTGGGGGTGATAGAAGTGTTTATTGTGTTAAATGAAAAACGTTTTAAAAATTATTTGTTGCTTGAAAGGGATTTTGTGATCATTGGGAAAGATGTGTTTTGGAGATTTTGGAGCAGGGAGATGATCATGTCTAGTCATTTTTGGTCTTGAAATTTGGTTGTTACCAGTAATTTTGATCTGTCTATCCTTACTAGGTTGGTCTGTCAGATGGGTTTTGGCATTTCACTATCTTCGGCGATGGGTCTCTTGTCTTGGTGGAGCTGAGATACATCTGACAGATCAACCCAGCAAGGATAGGCAGGTCAAAATGATCAGTAACGACCAAATTTCAAGTGCATCACCCCACTAACAACAAATAAAAATTTATAAATTTTGTAAACAGCAGCAAGATTTTTTCTATAATTTGGTTGCTACCAATCGTTCTTATCTGCTTAACCTTGGTGGTTTGCCCTTTTAGGCCATTTCAGCATTTTGCCATCTTCAGTAGGTCATGGGTGGCGAAAAGCATCTGACATTACCAATACAGCAAGGATAGGCAGACCAAAATGATCAGTAACGACAAATTTAGGTCATCACACCGAAGAAATGGAAAAATCTCACATTTTTGGTCAGCTTATCCTCTCGCTGGTTTGGACTGTCAGGCACAGTTCAGCTTTTCTATGCCTAAATTTTTAACAAAAAATTCTAATATGTGTTGGTTTTTCAATCTTCACTTACATCTTCGAACCACATTATTGGGAAAACAATGTCAGGGAAGGTAGCAACTTGTTTGATGTCAACAACTTGGCTGACGGCGAGGTTGATTTGTACTCTTGCTTGAGCTCTTAACGCCACTCCCATGTTCTGAAATACAAGTAGTAATGAGTGTTGTGATCTTTTACAAAATAATAAAAACACTTACTGGTTGCACGTCAAGCCAGAATCCATGCTTTTCTTTTTCCGGTTCTGAAATTCCTTCAACAGCTTCACGAAGTTTTGGGTCAGCAAGATAAAAATGAGGAAAGGAAAGCATAACAGGAGAATCTACAAAAAATAAAATGATAAAATTTAAACGAACAACCCATGATATGTTTTAAATTACCATATTGGCAAAGAGAGACATTGAAAAGTCCATGGGGAGCGCAAGGTGGACCTGATGGGCAGAAACAGTCGTTGTAGGGGTTCTTCTCAATTTCTGCAAAAACATCATCTGGTGGAGCAAATCTATATCCAAGAACGTCTCCACTAGTCTGGACCTCTTTCTGAAATCTAATACAAATTTATTTTATGAGGCGTGACGAACCTGTAATTTGGTCATTTCTAAACATTTTAGTATGCTTATCCTTGCTGTTTTCAACTGTCAGATGTGCTCTGGTTTATTGCAATCTTCAGTGGTGGGTTTGAAGATTTTTGTTTACAACTACCATTTCTCCTGCTTATACCCTGACCCATAATGGAAGTTATCGCAAAGCAAAAACTTTCTTTTGATTAAAATGATTTAATGATATTTAACATTTTAAAGATATTACAATTAATTAAGGTTTTTAGTTGAGATAATTGGTCAAGCGGACCACAAAATTAGTGTATTTAATGATTTTCAAGATAATTGACAATTAGTTACAACATAGGCTTGAGTATGACTAAACGAATAAAATTTAAATTTGAAACAAGTTTTAAAATTTGAATGAAGCACAACTTTATTTAAATTAATCAAATATCTCCTTGAAATAATCTAGGTATGTTTGCAAGTTGTTAAATCATTGAAAACAATGGATGCTTACTTTAATGGAAGAAGTCGGCAGAGATCTTTGTCAAATACGTGTAGCGTTGTGTTGTGATCGATGTGTGGTGGGAAAATAGATCCATCACTGCCTGTGAGTCGGTTGCACTCTTCTGTCTTCCAATGCGGCAGATGAGATATGCCGTTAAATTTGTCAACAAGACCAAACTTTGTTATATCATTGGCACCAGTGAATACAGTCATAATGTCTTTTGAAGTTCCGTTTTTCTAAAAATACAAAGGTCAGATTAGTTTGACATTCACATTGGGATTTTTTCCCCCTACTTACGCCATACATGAGCCCGAACTCTTCGTACGGAAGTTTCTGCTCTTTAGGTACGACATCTTTCGCCAACTTCAATAGAGGGTCTTCGTACCCCCAAAGTAACTCGCTTACAGACACCTCTACAAACGGCTGGATTTTGAGTATGTCCATAATTGAAGCCATGGCGAGCCTCAAGAATCTAGCCGCATGCTTACTCTGAGATGTAGCACTCTGAACAGCAATAGAAAAATTTTAAGGTTAATAACACTAATGACAATGCAAAAATAAAAAGTGACAAAACAAATTGCACTTACAAGCATAGGTATGTTGGGAACGACGACCATATCATTTTCATCTCCAACTGACTGATCTGGGTCGAAGCGGTAGATTTTTTGCTGCTGGAATGTCACAGTTCCGTTTTCATTGAACGTCAGATTCACCTTTTCCCAGCGTTGCCTGCAATTTGAAAATGAGAAGTGTCAATTAGAAAATATTTTGAAAAAGAAACTAAATTCATTTCCGTTAAATTATTAAAAAAATGAATGTATTCTACAGATTTCTAAGGTTTGGAACTTGTTTGGAACAATCAAAAACATCGGATAATGAATGAGGTTTGAATCAGATTTTACAAATCTTGCCTAAGCTGTTAAATGTTTAAATATGGCCATTACGGATTACTGTTTTATATAAGATCAGTTCTGCATACATATTTTACATATATACACACATGTCCAGAATCAAACTTATGAAGTGACTCCTATCTCATCTACCTTGGAGGTTTTAGTTGTCACCTCATTCTTATCCATCTCATCATCAAATGAGGCTCCAGAGTTGTCAATAGCTAGATCATTTCAGACCCCAATGCATGCAGCAATCTATCGTATTTACTCGCTCAATTAGGGTGGTACATACTCATTTTTCCTTCATCACTCTTTACACATACTATCTATATCTAACTAATCTAACTGAGGACTTATGGAGTCTTTAGACCCATCAGAAGCCCTCTAAATACATTCATTCTAAATATGGACAAAAACAAATAGAAAACCAGTTATCTATATACAACAAACAGGCCTTTTTTCACCAAAAATTAGAATAGAGCTTAATTAAATTTTGTACCCTCGGAGCAAAACTGGGTAAGTAAGATTTTGGCAAGAGATAAGTGCATATACCAGTGGCTTTCGGCCTGACAGATTGTGTATAATTGATAAAGTCAGTAAGGAAAAGGGTAAAAAGTTACTAAAAAATGAATTTGTGCCAATGATCAACCATCACAGTCCTGAAAAGTTGTGTTTTTGGACTTATCCAGTTCTGCCAGAGAATTATCATATTGGGTGGCATTCCTACTCGCTCGCTACATGGAGCCAAGAACAGGAACCATTCAATTGTGTTGGACTCATGAAGCAACCTTTCTCTTCATATCAGTCACACACAAGGATAATTATGGCAATTTAAAACATATATTAAATATTATCAATGAATGTATTTTAATGACGTTTTTGGCATAAACACAGAATATTCAGTAACACTGTTTAAGTTTTCCAATTATTTGTAAAGTAATAACTACTTTATTAGCTCTATGTAATAAATTTAATAAACTATTCAAGAATTTAATAAAGCTTATAGAATGATTAATAGAAGAATTATAAAAAATTATAAATTATAGAATTATAAAATGATTAATAATATTGATATTATAGTTACGTAGGTTCTGATCATTTTGGTCTCCCTATCGTCTATTTACCCATCTTTTTCACTGATTCATCATTGCACAAACCTCAAGGAAAATCTCACAAAAATGTAGGTGATATAAAATGGACTTATTTTGAATTTTTAATGCAATAAAGCAATTTCCATTTATTATTTCAATATAATAAATATTATATAAATGTAGGTATTACATTTTCATTTTTCTGTGGAATTTAATTCACCTCATGACCTAATCTTTACTTCTAATGATCTTGTCAACAATAGTTATGAAACAAACAAAAACAAAATATTTAAAAACACACACCAAAACATTATCAACTAATATAAGTGAGAATGGTTGTTTAAATACAAAATTTGATTCAGTTATACAGTTTGTTTAGGTCCTGAATTTGTTTATTTCGGTTGAGTTTTATGATTTATACCAAAATGCAGACCAAGAAATATTAATTTTTTTTTTTTTTTTTTTTTTTTTTTGACAGGGGCATCTGACAGCTTGGTCATTTCAGCACAGATACACAATCACACCAATAAATACATTCATACCTATATACATTGATCGCACTCATACTGTTCGGAAGATGGAGTACTCCATATTCCTCCATCTACCTATTCCTTATAATAAACTTATCTAGATTGGGGTCGATGGGGTACTTTTATAAATATTCCGCCATTGACCCAAGTCACGTACACAGCTCGAGGGGCGATAGGGTTGCTATTCCACCATCAGCCCCTCCACATTCACTCTAATAAATACACTCACTCAAACAAAACACATATTTTGAAGGCTATATACAATAAAATAATTCCCCTAAAAACCGTGTTTGAGACACACACTTCTTAGATCCAGCGGCATGCCTACACGCTCTGTGTATGGAGCAAAGGCATGACACACCTCTATTCTTCTAATTCTTATCAACAACAATATAAAAAATACGTAAATTAATTATACATTAGTTATATTTGTATTTAAGTGAAATTCTGTAATGCCCTATCAATTAAAAAAACGAAACATGCAACAAAAGAAAGAACTTCATTATTCTAAGAAGGTCAGGATTATAAGCAAGGAGATGGATGCAAAGCACAAAAATGATATATAGTCTTAGCTTTTATCTGTCAGCCTTGAATGGTGGAATTTTGAGAAGGGCGAGGTTAAGTTGGCATAAATAGGATTCTGTTCCTTCTGCCTGCTTATACCCCTGAAGCTGGCGAAAACCACGAAAACATCCAACAACAACTTTTAATTAGACATATTACTGAATATGAATAAATCGACGCACTTTTTTTTTAGTACAAAACCTATTTTGAAAAAGCTACAAATTAATTTAATATATTTATTTATATATATATTATATATTCATTTATATTTATTTCAAAATTGGGTTAATTACGAATCAAAATTAGAAATTTCTTCCTCCCAACTATCTTCAATTATATTAATTGGTACCATACCTTAGGATAAAAAAAACAAAACAAAAAATATGCATTAATAAGAAAGTAAAATGAAAAGAAGAATTAAAACAAAGGTTTTTCACTGCTTTCATCAAAATGAAAGCATTTTCACTAATGAAACACGTAAAACAATAAAACTGTTGTTGACAGTCGATAAAATTACCAGCTTTGATTTGCACCAAAACATGAGAATCAAAACGCGCATTCATAATCAGAATGATCATGGCATTTCATTGAAAATCATGACGTGCCGTTTGCCTTCAGGGAGCCGAATAAGCAAATTCCAAAGACTCAACTCTTCCAGGAAAACGAACCTGAGACATACGAATCATACTACATTCTTTCCTCCTTCCTGATACGATTATTCCGTTCTGTACTTCCTTCCTCTTAAAAACCGTCTGGACGATCGACTGACTGATTTACATTTTGGTGATCTCATCTCGACTTCTAAGGAATTCTTAGTAGTTAGGGGGAAATGTGGTCCTATGGATTGTTTCAGGGGTTTTTGAAATCCTTGCTTACTCCTCACACACACATGACGTGGCACTCCGCTCCTTCTTACTCACTCTATCTCACTTCCTCCTCTTATTCTTTCTTTCTCTCTCTCTCTCTTTCTCTCTCTCTCTCTCTTTCTCTTTCTCTCTCTCTCTCTCTCTCTCTCTCTCTCTCTCTCTCTCTCTCTCTCTCTCTCTCTCTTTTTTCTATATTCTTTTTTTCTCTCCTTCTCGCTCACTTTTCCTTCTTGCTTCTAAGATGTATTTAATAATCCACATATGAATTTAGTAGTCATAATTGACCATAAAAGTATTTGAATTAATTACACTTTTTATCTATGGTCTTGGTTGAGTTAAATAAGCTAGTTTCACGAGCTCGTAACTCTAGCTCTTTCATCTCAACCAAGACATATAAAAAGTGTAATTAATTAAGATGCATTTTATGTACAGCAACAGTTTCGCTTTACTATCGGGTTGTCCGGAAAATAATGCAGGATTTTAAGTTTTCATTAAAAAAAATCTATATAAAATATTCTGTTTACGTTTACAGGATTACTCNGTATGGGAAATTATTTTGATTAAAGAACATTGCTTTAAAGTAACTAGTTTCTTTTTTTTTGTTTAATACCAAAATCCTGCATTATTTTCCGGACAACCCAATAGAAATAGATCAAATTGATTTTTTATTTCGCCTCCCTCCCCTCAAAGTAAAACAATACAGTAACCATGCTGAAAATAAAAAAATTATCTATTATTTTGGTTAAACAATTCAGCCAATCATGATAATCGTCAGCAAAAGTTGTTTACATTAAGAAATTTTTTGTTTTTCATGAGAATTATTTGTGCCTTCATTAATGAAGATATAGTTGCACAGGAACAGAAGAATCTAGAAGTCCAGTTATCTTGGACCGTTTTAATGCGGGTTAAGTCAAAGCGGTCTGATCGGAACGCGAAAAAATCCCAAGCGCGCAACATTCATAGATTTGATTGGCTTCGAAGTTTCGTAACGCTATTAAAATCGGGGCATGTTTCTTAACTTAAGTTTTGAAATAGACTTTTTTTGTGAATTTGTTGTGTTCAAGGCAAGGCTGGAACTATGCAGCATGTTGCGATTTAAACTGAAGTACGATCGCACACCGGGACTTAGCCTTTGATAGGGCTTAAATTGGGTTTTATCGTGTATAAATTACATAATAGTTTTAACTTTTAAATATAAAAGAACTTTTCATATAGTTTTTGGCTATTGAATTGAAAGTGTATACAAACGCTGACAATAAAGAGTACTGCCAAAATCAGCAAAAACCATTCCGTAAACAGAAGCTCCAAGAAATATGGAACCGTACAAATCGAAAAATATCCGCAGAAAACGAGCGACTTTCGCCTGTCTTCAGGTGCCAGTGTTCAACATCGGCTGGCGTTGGAAGAAGGCAGAGCTCAGCCATTGCGCAACAACTTTCTCCGAGCTCTTTTCACAACCGTCAATCCACAACCCAAATTTTCAAAATATTTTTCCAAATCGGAAAGAGGTAAACTCCATATGAGGATTCGACACGGAGGACTGTATTACATTCCTTAAAATGGAATTCACGTTAAGATTATAAAAAGAATGAAAATATGGCCAGACTGTTATCTGATTGCTGTACATAAATTTTTGCTTGTGAACGCGTAAAATAGAAATCCTTAAATAAACAATACTGATATTGTATAGAAACAACGCTAACTTCATATCGCCTCAGAATAAAAATTAAAATAATTTTCAAAAGAACAAACAGCCTTGATAAGTCAAAAAAGAAAAAATCACCCCCATCCTGAGTGATCAGAGTCGATGGAAGGTCGACTGCCAAGTAAAACGAGTCAGTATCAAGATGATAAGTATTTTTCAACTTGCTGACTAAGTTCGATTAAAATCGAATCTGAAGTAGTTAAAAAAATACAAAAAAAAAGAGTAGATAATAAATTAAAATAATAAAATTATATTGAAATTGGATATTCTGTATTGAAAAGTCCCAGATTAAATTATAAAATTGAGAACTCTATATAAAAGAGAAGAATAAAGATGTGCTGTTCGTTTACATCTTCAAGGGTTCAAATTAACCAAAGGGTATGGGTATAAAAGGTATAGAGTATTTTGTCAATATAGTTTATGTGCCAGCGAAATTGTCACGTTGCACTCGTAGGAGGCGAACTTATTTGAAATGAGCTTTTACTCCACCCACCATATTGTTTCCTAAGACCTGCCACCTCTTCCGCACAACGGCCCACTTCTTCAGGTGAACACGTATCGAAACATTACAATAGGTGAAAACCTGAAGTAGAAAATATTTTAAAGGAAAAATAAGTCCAAGAGGTCGAAATTAATGTTTGATGAAATATACATGTTCAGTAGAAATTATCTTTTAAAAAATTTATTTTTTAAATTGATTTCGTAGACCAAAGGCTTAACCTTTACTTACTACGTTTCGTTTCTTTTATTACTTCATATAAGTGAAATCAGAAAACGAAGAAACGAGTTAGATTTAGAAAGGAAGGATCAATAAGGTTATCAAATCTGGATAAAGTCCAATTTCATCAAGCCATCTCCAACAAGGCTCCTATAAATAGATAATCTAACAAATCTGACTTTTTACATATTTCTATGGATCTTTTCCGTTAATGTACCTCCGCCCCACTCGACCGCTAAGATCTCTCTCCAGTCACTTATGGAAAGGCTCCTTTAAGGGAAATCATAAATACTGAAACATTTTATTTTAGGTAATTCGTGTAATAATAATTAAGAGTATAAATTGGTAATAAAGGAAATCACATTTGAGTCCCTGGGGGCGAAAATTCAGCTATTCCACTAAGGATGTCTTCGAAAACATGCATAATTCTTGCCGTAAATAACTGCCACCATATAAATTCGCATAGATAGGAGGCAAGTAAACTTCGGCTGGTACCCCACTGCCATTTGTTCCTCCTCTTCGCTTTTCCCTACACACTCTCAATGGACTTAGTATGTGCACGGGTGGTCGGGTCGGAAAAATTGAGAGAGTTCACTGTCATATGGCGGAAACTAGAATCCTGGGACAATGTTTCATATGCCTTCCAATGATCTGTCAATGTTGACAGACCCAGCAGCGATCCGATCCCGAATTATGGGGATGAGAGTGGCTGCTGAACTGTCCGTACCGGCGATAAAAAAACGTTCTCTTGTTTGGCGGCAAATGCCACCAAAAAATCACTGCTATGGTAAGATTCTCCCGGTGTTGGTTTATCGGCGCGAAAACGGCGATTCATCAATTTCCACAGTCCAATTTGGGCCACCAATGCTCGAATGTCTACGAAAAAAGTTCGAACAGACTTCGTGCATGTAGTTGCACCAATCAACGAACCTGTTATGCTTTATACTTCACTCTCTTTCACGAAATTTAACCCTTACTATTTCGTATGCCCAAGCGTATATGATCAGCACAATGGTCGAATATGGCAGTCTTGAGCCAGTTAGATACATCTTAACGCCATTTCCTTGCACCCACGTTTGTAGCACCTCCACTTCTCACGCGATCCTGACAAATGAAGCCTCGCGTGGTGTCCTCCTGAACATCTCACAGCTAGTGTAAGAAGGCCCTTTTCCTGAAGGAAACGAACTGTCGATTCCTTGGTTTTGACAGCGTCGTATAGTGCCAGAAAGTTCATTTTATTTAACACCGAACTCTTTGTCAACTGGTATACATACAATTACAGTACAATACAAACAATACAATGGTATATAATCATACACCTTGACTCAAAACATAAGATATCATAGGATAAGAGCGGAAGCCCAGAGACCTGACCTTTGTCTCGATCCCTGTCACCGTGAGCGAGTGGGCGGAGGCACATTAACGGAAAAGTTCCATTTTTATCATTTAGAAAATTGAGATTAATGCCTAACAATTACAAGAATAAGAAGTTAATAAATCGCAAAACCTAAGATTAACTTTTTTGTTACACGTTAGCAAATTTAGCTCTCGGCAGTTCGTTCACTTATAATCGTTTTATATCAATAGCAGAATAACACATTTAACATGAAATTAAAGTTGAACTTAAATATCCTAAGCAACCAAAAATATTATTAATGTTGGAAAATTTCGATGTAGGAAAATAGGTTGAAATATCAAAATATTGATTGCTGTACAAGGTGGTTAACATTTGAAAATAAGTAGATTATTTTTATAAGTATAAAATTTACTTAAATATGGGATTAATAAATAATTATTATAATAAATAATTAAATATGGGAAACAAGGTCTATTATGTAAAGATAATTGAAGATCCTGAGGCTGATTAGTTGCTAAGTACCCATTAAAACCGACAAGATCCCAATTAGTCCTGCCTTTTCCCACAGCCTTTCTGTCTCTTTTGTCTTATAAAGACGTGTTAAAATGTATTTTGCATTAGTTTAGTTAAAGGGAAAAATCTCGTGTTGATTCTGTATTGGTTCGATGCGACCCTGACCTGCATTGCTATGTCGAAATATTCCCAAGAGATAAGAAAAAATTTCACATGTTCGAGGAAAAAAAACCGGAAATCGTGCGTGGTAATTCTTGTCGTATCAAACTTTCAAACTGTCCGTGCTTTTTATCGCCCTACCTCGAATGAAAAAAGATATCCCGCAATCGCGTTAATCGTTTAATTACGCCACTTTTTCGTTAAAAACACAGCCCTGAGGATCGTTTCCCATTTTGTAATGTTGGCCAATGGGAAAAATGGAAAAAATGGTTAAACTATATATTGGGTTGTCCGGAAAATAATGCAGGATTTTGGTATTAAACAAAAAAAAAGAAACTAGTTACTTTAAAGCAATGTTCTTTAATCANTGACATTCATACAAATGAGTAATCCTGTAAACGTAAACAGAATATTTTATATAGATTTTTTTTAATGAAAACTTAAAATCCTGCATTATTTTCCGGACAACCCGATATATCTAAATTTTAAATATTTATCGGTACTGATAATTTTGAGATTTGTTAAAAGACATCATTTTGAACTGTTTCATTTCTAAATAGAACAGTGTTTCACTGAATGATCTGATTTTATAAATGCTAACATTTTGCACACAAAAATTCGATCACACTCTTGATTTAAAAAGGCGAATAAATCCTTGACATATAGCTTGATGTCATTCCTGAAAGGAAGACAAATAAATACACATGTTAAACCTAGTGTAACACTCGAAACTTCTAGCCCGCCCACTATCTCTCCCCCTCTCTCTCTCTCATCTCTCTCTCGCTGTCTCTATATATCTGCCTCTCACTCTCTTTCTTTCGCAAACAAACACATACATACACAAACCATACATTCTTCCTCCACTTCTGACTTCTTAATTTCTCTATTCTGTCATCTCTCTCTCACTAACACACGCTCTCTCTCTCTCTTTATTTTCTTTTTACTCCCTCACTCACTTTCTCTCTCTCCCTGTCTCTTACTTTCACTCTCTCTTTCTCTCTCACTCTCTCAGCCAGTCACTCTCTCTCCCTCCCAATCACCCCTATCCCTCCCTCTCACTCACATATTCATTCAATCTTTCTCTTTTCTCTCTCTACTGTACCAGTACTTGATACTGACATTACTTATGGAGATTTTCTGTAGTGGTTGGGCATTACAATTATTAAAACCCTTTCCTTGAACTGTTAAGTGAATGCCATGGCAAAGAAATTGCATTAGACCTTTTCCAACTAACGTTGCATAAGAATATTTTACTATTTCAATTGAGGAGGAAGTTGGTGTCATCCCTAGTGATTCCCCATTCAGAGTACTGTTCTCTTGACATGACAACAGTTGGGCACAAATCTACAGAGAGCTATGACAATCCTCAGTTGGATATGACTTGATGTAGGACATGACAACTGATCACAACCTGGAATGGCTAATGTTGAATCCAGAAGGTTTTATTTTCTGGCTTCGTTCTTTTACTGTTTGTTCAAAGCCAGGGCGCCACAATATTTACACAAGTTTTGCGTAGAGAGTTTGAAATTTAAAGACGTTTTTGTACTACTTGTGAAGATCTTCATAGTACTGTCACTTTTTTATAAAATAAATCAATAATTTATAAGCCAACACTACACGATGTATGCATTTGTGAAATCATTATGTGAAATGGCTTTATTAGTATGAATATCTATTATTATAAATTGAAATTACATATAAAATTTGTAATTTCTAATCCACGTTAAGTAGCAGAGGAGACCAAGAGTCTTAATTTTGCGTGGTGAAATAAAGCACTCTCTCTCTCTCTCTCTCTCTCTCTCTCTCATGTTTGACCATTCTATACCTCGTAAAAAGTGTTATATTCAAGTTTAAAAAGTGTTAGTTTCAAGCGGAATGCAAGGTTATGAACGTTTTAAGATGAATATTGTACGTGCTCTCGATATCGTAATTATAAAGGAAGGTGAAAGTCGAGGGGAAACAAGAAATAAACTTTGACTTAGCTGATAACTTTGGCCTGTTTTTCTCTCGACCAACGTCGGCCGAATTGGTTTTTGAAAAAGCCTTCTTTTAATAGGAAAATATAGCTAGTAAATTTTGAATTGATGACCTTTACTATGTAATTGTAGGATTGTAGTTGTAGTTACATGTTATTTATTGTTATTTAAATTTTAAAACATCGGTATGAGATGAAATCTAAATATTACAATGGTTTTATAATTAAGTAAATTTTATCCTTTATAAAGTTTTGAAAATATAAATAATTTTTAATGATATGATTAACATCATGACAAGGATGATTGGTTAAAATATTAAATACTTTTAATCTTTTCTTAATCTTCTTAATTAATCTTAAATCTTTTACGAGAAACATTAAATATATCTTTTTACAGGACTTTCTATTTTTTGCAGAAAATTTCGAATAACTTTTCTTATCGTATTACTCATTCGTTGGCGAATTACTCACCATAGAATAAATACACCGAAATCTAGTTTTAAATACATGATTATTCGTCTGGAAACTATCTAAATTGAACATTTGATAAAAAGTTCAGACTAATGGGGAGGCGAGAACGAAAATCGTTGAGCGTACATGTCCAGTGGGTGTAGGTGAAAGCTACAGTGATAACATGGACAACCGAGCACGATTTCTCTGTTATTAAAAAGAAACCAAGGATATCGAGCATGAAAATACGCACGCTTTTAAGACGGCTGGGCAGTATAAAAAAAAGCACAGTGTTTATAATTCTTGTAATATTGTCATTCGTTATATTATCGTACAGTCAGACAAGATTTATAATTGTTAGTGGGCATATTTTAAATAAAGCAGCCGCCGACTACGAACTATGAACGGAAGACCATAATAAAAAGTGAATCGCCACTTGGGCCAGTTAAGATTTATATAACGGACATTTCGAAACTTGGATACAACGAAGTGAAAAGCCGTCAATAGGACACCATCATGTCAAATCATGGATAGTTACTTCAGAATAATTTCTTTCAGAATCAACGTGCATAAACGGGCATGTTTCGGATATACGATCGGACAATACGATTTGCCGTTGTGACATAAGTACCAAAATTGTACGGATCGTTGAACACGCCGAATTAGAAAATTTACTACGGTATTCACGCTAACGTTTGTATCGTGTTAAATTTGCTATTTGTGCTATCAAGTTGCACTTGTTAATGTTTTTGTGAATTCTTTTCTCTGATTGCCAACAATTAATGGATGGTTTTTAATTCTAAAGAAAAGTAAAACCCAAAGGGTAGTTGGATGTTAAGTCTTCCTGTATGACAGGAATTATTTTTTTATAACTTTTACTTAAAAACACTTTTATGTAAAGAGACAAAGTTGACTGATTAAAAATTTCAAAGCACCTTGTAGGAAATAATTTTCTTTTATGTCCTGTCTTGGCAAACATTTTGATCCTTCCATTCCCAATTTAACCTTTTCTATTTTCTTTAAGCACTTCAATACCTCCTGTAAGGAACAAATATTGGAGCGTAAACCTGAGCTTAACCTTAAAAAATTTACGAAATAGCACGCTGTTAAACCGTTATAGTATTTACTCAAATCATGTATCCTGAGTTAATGTGCTATGACGGACGTTGTAAGAAACGTATGTTAAATGTGCTAACGTATTCAGTTATCTAGTAAAAGTGTGATGAATGATTATAAAATAATTTATTGTTTTATTGCCAGATATACATAAAACGACAGAGCTGCTATTTTATCTGTTTAAAAGTGCCTGGGTAGAAATAACTGTTTTATCCGTTCTTTCTTGTTCTAACTCATTCCTTCCATTATATGCAACTTACATTTAATAAATAGACCAAGCTAGGTAACGAAAAAGCAAATCGACTCGATGTTTAGCAGGTCCCAGACGATGAGGATATTCATACGTTATTTCCTGCAAAATGTATTATTGAGAGATTTCTCTGTGTGGTCTACGAGGTGATGGACCTGTAATTTGGTCGTTACCGATCATATTGGTCTGCCTATCGTTGGTCTGTCCGATGCGTTTTGGCTTTACGCCATCTTAAGGGTTGGGTAATAAACCTAAGCACATCTGAGGGCCCAAAACAGCAAAGGGTAGACAAACTAAACTGATTGGATACGACCCAATTACCAAATGTGTTGCTAAATAAGCTCATATGTTCAAAAAAGAAGTGTATTTTGTGAATTAATGCTTGTAAGATTATTAACTATTGATTTTTTTAGAGTACAAATGTACGTAAAATCGTAGAGTTACTAGATTATTTGTTTAAAGTCTCGTGGTAGATTTTTTTTTTTGACATTTTCTTATTCTAATTCGTTTCTTCCTCACTGACCTATTTGTGAACACTTCCATTAAAAACTGAAAAAAAAGTTGTATGTAAACCTTGGCCTAATTTTGAAAAAGTTAATGAAGTACCAATGTAAACCGTTTAGAACACCTCAGGCAATTGTGTTACACTCGCAAACGTTTTTCTTGTTAAATGACCTATCGTGATATTAAGATACGAACGTAAGTGCACGTATGCTAAATGTGCTATTCAGGAAAGTTGTGAAATCTTTCGTGAATTAACTCATAATCAATTTTTGTAATGTTTCAAGATTATCCCATTAAAACGGCTTTTGTAGAAATGCTTTTTTTCTCTCATTCAAACTTATTTCTTCTATTCTCATTTTTTTGTGAACTCTTCCATTACAAGGAACAAAGTGTGGCAAGTCAAGTAGGCCAGAAAGTGTAGGATAAAGCAAACCGGTACAACGGTTACCAGTCTCCAGATGATTAGGTTATTCATGCATGTCCTATCCTGTAAAATGTGTTATTGTGTTATTTTACATAGTACACATAGAAGTGAAAAATATATTGATACGTTCAGAAAAATTATTCATAGCCTAGTGGAACCTCCTGCAATTTCATTTGTTTAATGAGATAACTTATTTAGGAAGATTATTAATATATTTTCGAATACAACTTTTGTGATTGACTTCTTGATGACTTCTTAGTGATTAGTAACGATTAATTAATTTTTTTTAAATTCGAAAGATACTAGCTCTGCTAGCTTATGTATTTAAAACTCTCTTGGAAGACGTTTAATGAAATTTCATTTTATCATGTTCTTCTTATGAGACAATTCAATTTTCCCTTAAAAGCGTTTACGACAGAAGCAGATATTCGTAGGCCACAGCTCGCTCAGATGTGTAATTAGTTCCGAAATAGCACTCTTGCACACTGAATTTCTCGGTTTTAACACACTTATCTCTAATAGCACCTATAATTTTTTAATTTTCTTAAGCAATGCACAGTAGATCATTATTTAAAGCGCTAGATATAAAAATATAGACATGCTATCAAAGAGGCTGTTCAAATGAACTAATTGCATCTACCAGGAATACGACGTGCGTGAAACTGACACACGTTTTTTTCCAGAACAATTATGTAAAAATGAACTTGACCCTCAGATTTGATAGTTTTTTTCGTAGTGAGAACTTTTATAATTTACAGAGCACGGTGAATAAAGGCGGCGCTACGAATAAACGAGGAAACCTGTTATTACGAAAAGCCATGTTTATTCAACTTTCCAAACTTTCTTGCTTATATAACAAACGCCCGTTTAGATGTTTTAAGCTTTTTGACTGTTCGGTCATCGAAACGATGACAAACAATTGTAAAATTATTTTGTTTGATAATAAAGAAAAAAGGGTAAACCGCGTATTTTTATTAGAATAAATGGGTTGTTTTTTGCTTTTTAGTGACCGGTTGTTTAATAATTGTTGGATTCATGAAGTGCGGTCAAGAATGAGGTAGTTGAGAAAAACACCTTTATCATTTTTTTGACGACGTTTCGACCTTTATTCGGGCCATCTTCAGGGCATAAAGTGTGGTGCTATTCTTGTGGTGACATATTGGTGTATCAACATATTAACACCAATATATCACCACAGGAACCACACTTTATGCCCTGAAGATGACCTGAATATGGTCGAAACGTCGGCCAAAAATGATAAAGGTGGTTTTCTAAACTACCTCATTCTTGACCGCTCCTCACGAATCCAACAATTATTAGAATAAATTCTTTCCATATCACATTAGTGTCAAACATATATTTAATACTTTTTCTGTTTATAGTTTACATGTTTATGGATTGCTATTACCAGTGCAGAAAAACGGAACAAAATTTAATTGCAACGTCAATATTTTTCATTCGGCAATCAGAATACAATATCTTGCTGCTTTTACGTAAATATGTAATAATAGTTTTTCTATGCGTGGCTGTTGAATAATCATTACTAAAGGGAGATGCATCAAAGCTTCTTAATATTCACTACGACATTAATTTTTCAATATTCACTACGACATTAATTTTTCAATTTTCAGATGCATTCTCATTAAGTATTTTATGCACAACAGAACAAACTGTTATTATTATTTGTTCTCTACAACCGGTATTCAGTATTAAAATCCAATCACCAGGACTGACGGACTTGAACTACGAAGGGCCAACAGCCAAATAAGAAACGTTTCAGTCTTATGTCACATCATAATGAATCTACTTTCTACTTCTCTAATCAAACACTGTAAAAGATCTCGATATTCAGCTTGTAAAAGGTCTCATCCAAACCCGGAACAAGGGTTTCACAAGCTTACCATCCACCCTAATTTTTTGACTATCTCCCTTTCCTTAACAAGGAAGACCTGAAAACCTCGACCAAGGCCACGGCAGTACCTAAAAATCTATTGTAAATATAGTGGATTAAAAATATCGAGTTTTTAACATATAGTTTAGAGAAAAACGAAAAACTCTCGCTTCATACTTTTATATTTTCTCCGCTTCACGCAAAAATATAGAATTATAGTAATGTAACCAACCCGTCCCTAACTCTAACCTTACCGAAGCAAATCTAATGCCACCTAACTTAACCAAACCTAACTCTACCTAAATTAACTCGACCACAATTATAACTAAACTTAATTATACTTAACCTAACCCGTTTCTAAACCCTAACATAGCCGATTTCTAAATTTAATCTAACATAATTCAAACCTTGGGCACTCCGTGTTAACCTGACGCCGAAGGTCGTGGGTTCGAATCCCGCTCGTGACACTGACTTTTTATCTCAACTAAAAACCTTAATTAATTGAAAGATATTAATTGGTCAAGCGGACCACGAAAATAATGAATTTAATTAAATTCCATATAAAGTTCGCGAATTCGAAAACAACTTATCAATTTGCAGATAATTTCATTATGTTTGGAGATTCTTCTTCTTTTGGTAATGGGGAAATGTTACTATAAAAACAATACGATACGATTAAGGTGCGTTATGACTGATACAGCCTTGACTAATACGGACATCCTTGGTTTTAGAGCGTGACAAGTCGAAGGTTCGTTGAGAACGTACTTCTCGGCCAACTTCAAAAAGAAGCTTTCGCCGTTTCCTGTTTATTTTTCTTCTTTTGAAATATTTGTAAAATTTATTAAAATGAAATACTCACACGTAGACAAAAGGTCCCAGCTCGTCCAGGATGGGCTTATCACCGTTCGTCAAAAAATCCTGGGAGTTGGTCACGTTGTAGACGTAGACCCGGAGAACCGGCTCCACCGGCGGCTTCTTCCACATCTTGAACACATGGCCCCCTTCCTTCAAAGTGATTTGCTGAAAAAATAAACAAACGATAAATAAATTAATGCATATTTCTATTGAAGGGGAAAGGGTGTAAATCATGTTAGAGTCAACGGTTATTTTTTTCTGATCAATAAGCACAAAGAAGTCTTAGTTTCATTAGTACTGGGATAATAGAGATAACGAAAAGATTACAGTAAAGCATACAGTTATTTCATCATGGGAAATTTACCATTTTATTATTGTAAAAATCAAATATTGTACGGTTTGTTTACACTATTTGCCAGAATGTTAAACATTATTAACGTTTACAGGGTTTCATTTCATTCTCATCAAATCCTTATCTCTTAATTAATATATATCAGTAACTTTCTTTTCGAAAGTTTAAATTTGACTGTAGGAATAGTTACGTCCAAACTACATATGCCAATTTAAACCGCACATGTTCATGTAAAGTTCGCATAATCCTTAAACCATTGTGTTCGAATCTTAGTGAAATCGATTCACGGACTTACATAACGAAATTGTGAGCGTATCCATCCACAAAAATACAATACCTTGACGACAGCCATTTGTAAAGAGTTTAATTTTTACATTTGAAATATTCAGACGAAGGTCGTTCCCACAGTTTGAAAGGCTTAAGCACAAAATCACATGCTCGTTATGCTAAGCTTCGAAAAACCATTGGATTTTCGTAACGGTGAACAATAAAGAATATTATTATTTAAACTTTAATTCTTTAACATTGAACGTTTGATAAGTTGAATGAGTAATACAGTCGTTATCGATGAGCATTAAAGCAAAACAGTGATATCGGGGGATTAATAACTGGAAAAGAAAAGGTCAGAGTGAATAATATAATAACAATGGTATATAATCCAATTACAAAAATAATCGCAAAGTTGCAAAGAAAAATTGTAATAATAAAATTCATTGTAATTTAAAAAAATATTCAACTTTTAGAAAATATAAGATGAACTGTCAACCCAAAGACAACTGTCAGCCAACCATTTAAAAAGGAAACGTAACTATGATACGACATTTGAAAAATGGCAAAAAGGAGGGAAAATTCAAAAGGTGAGGTTGAGATGGTGTGACGATGGCTCAAGTGGTAGAGCAGCGGCGTATCTAGCCGAAGATCGTGGGTTCGAATCCCGCTCGTGACACTGAATTTTTTATCTCAACTAAAAACCTTAATTAATTGAAAGATGTTAATTGGTCACGCGGACCACGAAACTAATGAATTTATTAAGTTTAAATAAAGTATAACTTCACTAAAGCTCTCCGTCGCCATTTCATTTGTCGCCGAGAATCCAATCCGATTACACGACATTTGACAAATGGCAAAAAGGAGGGAAAATTCAAAAGGTGGGGCTGAGATGGGAAGTTGGTGTCAGAGTGGATCGAGGTCACGATAGCTCAAGTGGTAGAGCAGCAGCGTATCTAGCCGAAGATCGTGGGTTCGAATCCCGCTCGTGACACTGACTTTTTTATGTCAACTAAAAATCTTAATTAATTTAAAGATATTAATTGGTCAAGCAAATCGACTAACGAATTCTAATAAATGTAATAAGAAAAATGAAAAATGGCAAAAAGGAGGGAAAATTCAAAAGGAGGGGTCGAGATGGAAAGTTAGTGTCCGAATGGATCAACGTCACGATAGCTCAAGTGGAAGAGCAGCTGCGTATTTAGCCGAAGGTCGTGGGTTCGAATCCCGCTTGTGACACGGACTTTTTTAATCTCAACTAAAAATCTTAATTAATTGAAAGATGTTAATTGATCATGCGGACCACGAAACTAGTGAATGAAAGTAACTATGATATTTAATTATTAAAATTAATATTAAGTTGTCTTAACCAAACAGTTGTAAAAGGCTACTTCGTTACAACTTCCCTTTTTATTAAGTCAGTTATATTATTTATATATGTTTATTTGACGTTGAATACACGTAATAGAAAAATATTCAAAATTTTATTATTATAAAATTTGAGTCAGATTTACTCAAGTCAACAATTTAGATACATATTTGCAAAGTAGCACCCTCTTTCTCCTTATCCGTCTCTCTTTCTATCATTTCTCACACACTCAATCTATCCCTATTTTATTCCGCTTCTATATCTCGTCTTTTCTCTCCTTTTCATTTTCACTATCTTTGCCTATGTCTCTCTCTCTCTTTCCTCATTTCTTTCATGATTCCTTCTTACTGAACACACTCTCATATTCTATCTATCTCTACATCTCTCTCATTCAATATTTCTCCTTCACCTTTCTCTCTCGCATACTCTTTTTAACCTTCAGTTTTTTTATATCTATCATCCTACACTCTTCCCTCTCACATTCTCTCTCTCTCTCTCTCTCCTTTCTTCTCTCTCATACACATTTAACCTTCAGCCTTCTCTTTTTTGCTTTCTCCATCACCCTTCTTCACGCACTCATTTTATCTCTCTCAGATACACATTTCTCCCTTTACATTTTTTCTGAATATGCTTACACACTCGCTTTACCCGTGATCTTCCTCTTTCTCTGTCTCTTTTCTCTAACCAAAACTTTCTTCTTCTTACTATCTATCTCTCTCGCTTTCACGAAATATTTCTCCCTTTCTTTCTTTTTATCACTCTTTCTCCCTCTTCACACACTCATTTTATGCCTCTCTCATTCTGTCACGATCCCTCAGATACTCATTTCTCTCCTTTTGATTTTTTCTGAATATGCTTACACCCTCTCTTTATCCATTATATTCCTCTTTCTCTATCTCTCTCCTCTATCCATCATTTTCTTACTATCTTTCTCTCTCGGTCTCACTAAATATTTCTCCTACTTTTCTTTCCTTATCTCTCTTTCTCCCTCACTCTTCTTCTCGCACAAACTCATTCCTTCCCTCTTTCATTCTCTTTCTCTCTCTCTCTCCCTCTCCCTCTCCCTCTCACTCTCACTGATTCACTCACATCCTCTCTCCCTTTTGAGTGTTGAAATTCAGCCGATTACATGAGTAACGATTACACGAAGAAATAGTTTGAAACGAGAGTACAAGGTTCCGCCGAAACCGGTCCAAGTTCAACGTACTACCCCGAGATCTCCTGCCGCACAACTTTCTAAAATGACGTTCTTGCAGGAAGCAGAACTTCCGACCTTACTTATACCTTGAAAATGAGCCCGTGGGTTAAGAGGAATTGTGAACTAACCGGATGTTTTATTCATGCTTCCTGGTTGACCGATTTCACACTTAATTCATGAAAGGATTTTTCATTTTATGTAGGGTTTTTTGTCGGTAAGATCGAGCAAGTCTAGGTCAGTCGACTTCAATACTAGTTTCTTTTTAAACGTGCAAACAATAAAAAACGTGGTGTTTTATGATGCCTTTTAAACTAAAACATGCTAAAAATTTTGGGGAAGAGAAAACACACTATATATGTCCCATATGAAACATTTTTTGAAAGTGTGAAAACAGCATTGGAAACGTATCTCCTGGCTAAGGTATTCTTCTTTTTCAACACAGTTTTCCGAAATTCCGAAGAGGTTTTTCTACAACTGAGACCTGAAATGATGTCAAAAGAACTGCTTTTTCTTTTCCACACAATGGATTATAAAAGCTGCGTTAGCGTCGAGGTGAGCTTGGATCCTTTTAAACTCAGTAGGGTAGAATTATCTCTATAACAACAAATATAAAAATCACGTCAAGCTATAATGGAGGAACTTAAAAAGTGGGAGAAGTTACTTTTTCAACTTCCAAAGTACATAAGTGCGTTCTATTTTAATAGAAACTTGGAAATATAGTAAAAAAAGAGTAAAAAATAATTAACACAGAAGGAAGGATGCTAACACAACAAAGGTACTTCTGTACAAAAATAGTACTTTTTAAGTATAACAATTAAATGTTTTAAATATTTTTCATGGCATAAAAAATGACCTCACTATCATATTGATGGGTTAGCTAGGTTAATTACATTATTTGTGGGGTCCTGATTTAGAAAATAAAATCATTTGGAAATAAAATCATCATATAGATAACATAAATATATAACACAGATAACATACAAAAATTACATCATTTTTTTAAACTTGGTACTTATTTGGAAATTTTGATTAAAAAATATAGTTATTCAGATATCGTGAGGTGCGGTCTGGTGTGGTGTAGGTTTCAGAAAAACATTTTCTTTATCGTGCCAACGTTTCGATCTTTTATTCAGGGCTCAATAAAAGATCGAAACGTTGGCACGATAAAGAAAATGTTTTTTCTAAAACCTACATCACACCAGACCGCATCTCACGATATCTGAATAACTATGATTAACGGTCACTAATCCCTACACATTAAAAAATATTATCCATTATTTTATACGTTCTCTTCAATCTTAATTATTGTGCAAAAGAAGATAAAACTTCCCTTCTTAATCACAGAAAAAGAGAAGGTCAAGTTCTGCCGAACGAGAAATTTATCGAAATAAAGCAAACTTTATTATGGTTTCAAGTTAAGGAAAAAGCATTAATGTATTTTGAACAAATACAGAACTCTAAACATTGTTAAAGGAATAGTAAATAGAGTATTGAAAAATATTTAATTATAAAAAATAAATCTACATACTAATAGGGAATGACCACCTGATTGTGTATACATGTTATACATTTGGTGCTTATTTGGGAATTTGATTTAAAAAAAAATATCGGCTCTAATAATCGTTAATTTAATTATTCCATTAACATGTATAAATTTTGTTTGGATAAGTTTTCTACAACAAAAAAACTACTAAAACATCAAAAAGTCTATTTACACGGACACAGACAGGTTTACATCAAAGTTAAATTTCACCAATTAAAGTGTTGAAAATCCTTCGCCACCTTTGGTTTTGTCATCGCTGCTGTCATTGGGTTCTAAAATACTTGGATTTCCTCACTGTCAACCTTCACGGGTAAGTTGGGACGTTTTAATTTCGTCAATTTTAAATTCGGAAATATCTCACGTACGATATAATTAACGGTTTAATTGAAACAGTTTTCTTGTCGATTCACCAATACCAAGAAGTAATCCAAACCTTGATGGCCCGTTTAGACGGAAGCAATTATCTAGGTTGTAATTTCGGAACATTATATTAATTGTTACTTCTAATATTGGTCTGTTTTTCTAACAGCTCGAATCGATAAGAGATTTTCTTTTTCTTAACAGCACGAGTGATTGTTACGCTTTTTTTTCAGAAAAAGAAAATTTTGCATTTAGATTTAATAGGTAAAACACATAAAATGTATGATACATAAATATATCATAAAAAAGAGATTGATAGTACCCGCTGAGTGTTGCGGATGAGAAGTCAAACCACATTACAATACTTTTTTCACATTATTCTCAGATTAAATACCAAGGGCTATGCTGGGATCCGAACCCAGAATCCCTAAAAATGCAAATACGAGTCGGCGATACCACTCGGCCACCGCAGACTCCACAAAAGAATAAATAAAACAAAAATTGTAATAAAATTTCAATTAATTAAGTTTTTAGTTGCGATAAAAAAGTATATGTCACGAGCGGGATACGAACCCACGATCTTCGGCTAGATACGCCGCTGCGCTACCACTTGAGCTATATCGTAACCTCGATCCACTCCACGGACTCTTAACTTCCCACCTCAACCCCACCTTTTGAATTTTCCCTCATTTTTGCCATTTTTCAAATGTCGTGTAATCTATTTGATTCTCGGCGACAAATGAAATGGCCATGGAAAGCTTTTAGTTAAGATATACTTCATTTTAACTTATTAAATTCACTAGTTTTCGTGATCCGCCTGATCAATTAATATCTTTCAATTAATCAGGGTTTTTAGTTGAGATAAAAAGTTAGTGTCACGAGCGGGATTCCAACCCACGATCTTCGGCTTGATATGCCGCGGCGCTACAACTTGAGCTATTATGATCTCGATCTACTCGGACACTAACTTCCCATCTTAACCCCTCCATTTGAATTTTCCCTCCTTTTTGTGAAGTTAGTGTCCGAGTGGATAGAGGTCATAATAGCACAAGTTGTAGTGCAGCGGCGTATCTAGCCGAAGATCGTGGGTTAGAATCCCGCTCGTGACACTGTGTTTTTTATCTCAACTAAAAACTTTAATTAATTGAAAGATATTAATTGGTCAAGTGGACCACGAAAACTAGTGAATTGTAATAAGAGTAAAATCTTATAAGATTAAAGAGGCTTTCATGCAAACTAAGCTAATCGTAATTAAATCGAAGGTTTTTGTGAAACAAGTGTGCAGCATACACGGCTTGGGATCTGGTAAATGAAGTTCAAGTGTACTTAAACTCGTTTAAGGAGTTGCTCAGGTTTACTGACAACGTATTGGTTATTTATATTGAAAGTTTCATTAAAAAATCAGAAAGGAAGGAGCAAGTTAGGTTGAGAAAGAAATGACTAAAAAAGGTGGTGAAATCTGGATAAAATTGAATTGCATCAAACCATTGCCATCAAAGGCGCTCGTAACCGTTTAGTGTATTAACTTTACTTAGCTGTAAAATCTAAAAAAAATCAATTACTTGTTAATAATATGAACGAAAATAGAGACAAACTACGAATAACCTTCTTGAACACGTTAGACAACAATTCAACTTAAAATGGTTTTTAATAAGTTAAAAATTAACATATATTAATCAATATATCTATTTAGTAATTAATTATTTTAATTAGTTATATATTTATCTAAGGTCTTGGTTGAGTTGAAAAAGCTATTGTCACGAGCGGATTCAAACCCACGACCTTCGGCTCAATACACAGCTGATCTAACCACTTGAGCTATTTAAGTATTGAGCCAATGGCCATGGGTTCGAATACCCCTCGTGACACGAGCTTTTTCATCTCAACCAAAACCTTAAATAAAAGAATAGTTAAAAATTAAATTTTAGTTGTTCCATAAATCATTAATAATCACGCAAACTATGCTAAGCGCACTAAATGAGTTAAAGTCGGTAGAATTTGTGAATAACATTTAAATGTATAATCAATGAACTCTGTCTCATTTGGACAACAACCAGAAAACCACCGGTTATTAATCACAAACAAGGTATCAAGAAACTGATAAATTTTTTTGACGTATTACCTCAAAAGCAAATAATTACTCATGAATACTTTAATATTTTGTGGTCTGCAAAATTTATTACCAATATATTATTTTGTAAACTGATTTAGGTAATTCTTATGTCAAGATTAACTTCAAATAACCGTTTAACCTATTTTAAATATTATATATGCTACTGTAAATAATCAGGCGAAAATATGAAAATATGTTCGCATTCGGCACTCGCACTGTCGAGCTCATTGGCATAATGTGCCATATCGTAAACTTTATTAAGGTTACGGTTTAATTTACTTATACTGTAAAACAGTTTAAAACTCAATTTCATAAACCATTTAGATCTACTATTGAAAGTATAAAAAATCATCAACATTGATTTATCACTTATCTTAGGAATTTTTAAAACAATAACAACCTATGAATAACCGTTCCGAGCATATTAGTACATTTCTCGAAAGCATTATTAGCACACTAGCCGATAATACATTTTAGAGGATATAACTTTGGCATGAAAACTGTAATATTCTCGGGTCTGCTAACCATTTACATCTACTTTTAAAAGTATAAAATCATCAACATTGATTTATCACTTATCTTTGGAATTTTTAAAACAATAACAACCTATGAATAACCGTTCCGAGCATATTAGTACATTTCTCGAAAGCATTAATAGCACACTAGCCGATAATACATTTTAGAGGATATAACTTTGGCATGAAAACTGTATTATTCTCGGATCTGCTAACCATTTACATCTACTTTTAAAAGTATAAAATCATCAACATTGATTTATCACTTATCTTTGGAATTTTTAAAACAATTACAACCTATGAATAATAGTTCTGAGCATATTAGAACATTTCTTGAACGTATTAATAGCACACTAACCGATAATACATTTTAGAGGATATAACTTTGGCATGAAAACTGTAATATTCTCGGGTCTGCTAACCATTTACATCTACTTTTAAAAATATATAATCATCAACATTGTTTTATCACTTATCTTTAAAGTTTTTAAAATTATAACAATAGACAACATCAGAATATTATATGAATGATCCTATTAATAATTCACTAGTTTTCGTGATCCGTTTGATCAACTAGTATATTTCAATTAATTAAGGTTTTTAGTTGAGATAAAAAAAGTCAGTGTCACGAGCGGGAAGTGAGGTCACGATAGTTCAAGTGGTCGAGCAGCGGCGTATCTAGCCGAAGATCGTGGGTTCGAATCCCGCTCGTGACACTGACTTTTTTATCTCAACTAAAACCCTTAATTAATTGAAGCATATTAATAATACTAATGCCCTATTTCTTAAGGTTTTGGTAAACTCTCTTAAGGTAATTGATAAATCAAAGTTATTTCAAGATAACCGTTTAAATATTTTAGGGACATTAATGCCGCTGTAGTAAACTTGTTAAGTGTGTGAAAGTCAAGACAAGTGCTCGACACTATCACCGTCTAGGGCCAGACCAGCCAGTGTGCTATTTTGTAAACTCAATTAATGTTACGCTTTCGTTTATTTACTACGTGTTAATTGCTTTTAATGGAAGTGTTCAAGAAAGGAAGAAAAAAGTTAAAATTTAACGAGGAAGGATCAAAAAGATGGTGAAATCAGTATAAAATTCAATTTCATAAAATCATTGCCACCAAGGCACTTTTAAACAATCATTCAACTTTGCTTATTTCCTTTTCTTTGAATGAGAAAAACTATGTCTATGAATAATCTTATTAACGCATTAGCATATTTAGCAAATGTGTAGAGATTAGTGACCGTTAATCAGATATCGTGAGATGCGGTCGGGTGTGATGTAGGTTTCAGAAAAACATTTTCTTTATCGTGCCAACGTTTCGATCTTTATTGAGATCATCTTCAGGGCTCAAAGTGTTTGTCTTTTGTGTAATTGTGCCATTCTTGCGTGTTGTGTTGAGGGTTTTTCTGAAAACATCATCACACCAGACCGCATCTCACGATTTCTGAATAATTATCGATTAACGGTCACTAATCACCACACATATTTTACAGGATGCAATGTTTCCATGTACACATTAAAATTCTTGTGTCTGCTAAACCTTAGGTACCCTTGTGCTATTTCGTAAAGTCTCTTAAGGTTAATAATATACCAAGGTTAATTTAAAAACAACCGTTTAAACTATTATAGAGATATTCACGCAACTGTAGTTATCGTGTTAAGTGTGTGAAAGTCAAGAAATATTTTGGCGCTCACCTTCTTGGGCATGATCTATTTTTTTTTCTTACTACATATTAGTGCCTTTTATTACTTATAGAAGTGAGAAATCTGAAAAGAGGTATCTAAAAGATGGTGAAAGTAGAATTCAATTCAATTGGAAGTGTTCACGAAAGGAAGAAAGAAGTTAAAATTTAAAGAGCAAGGATCAAAAAGGTGGTGAAAGCCGGATAAAATTCAATTTATAAAATCATGGCCATCAAGCACTTTTAAATGGATAGTCATTAAATTCTGCCATTTTTACTTATCACATAATTAAAACACTTAATCTTTATTAATCAAGAACTTATTCGACAACATGTGATTAAACCTGAAAATAGCACATTTAGCAGATAAAAATCGTATAAGGTCGTTTTTACTAGCACAGTACCACAATTAGACCGATCCAACGTTTACATGAATACCCTATATAACTGAAATATTATTCTTACAGTTAAGTACTTAGTTTTGTTAACAAAGAAATTTTTTGGTAGGCTTAAATATTCATAATTAATCCCGGAAACTTTGACGCTTGTATGGAAATTATTATTGTCTGTCTGTCCTTGGAATCGGTTTATATAAGTGGCGGGGATTATATTTAATTTAATGTACGAGTAAACAGATTAAAGAAGATTAAGGAAGAGTAGAAGTCTTTACTAGTTGCTAAGAAACTGTTAAGAAAGTTAAGAGTATAACTATTTATTCAAATTCAACAAAGTTTCAAGTTTTCTGTTGCAGACAACGTAAGGTAAACTGTTTTAACCGTGTTATGTTAAAGTCGAGAATTTTTGCGCTTCAATTTGCTATTTCGGAACAACCTGCTGACCTTTCTACCTATGTACAATTTCGTAAACTCCCTTAAGGTTAATCATATACCAAGGGGAATTACAAATAACCGTTTAAACTATTTTAGGGATATTCACCCAACTGTGGTAACCGTGTTAATTGTGTGAAAGTAAGAAATATTTTGGCACTCGACGCTACCAACGACAAGGGACTGTCAACCGACGGGCCAGTGTGCTATTTTGTAAACTCTATTTAGATTACGCTTTGGTTTACATACGTGCGATTTGGTTATAATGAAAGTCCAAGCAAAAAGGAGGTAATATTCAAAAGGAGGGGTTGAGATGGGAAGTTAGTGCCTGTGTGGATCGAAGTCACGATAGCTCAAGTGGTAGAGGAGTAGCGGCATATCAAGCCGGGGGTCGTTGGTTCGAATCCCGCTCGTGACACTGACTTTTTTATCTCAACTAAAAACCTTAATTAATTGTATAATGAAAGTGTTCACAATGGGAAGAGAGAAGTTCAAATTTAGAAAGGAAAGATTAAAAAGGTGGTGAAAATAGAATTAAATTCAATATTATCACTATTGAAAGTATAATTCGTCTACACTACCTTTTTATTTATCAATTATTAAATAATCAATAATTCTTTATTAATCACGAACTTATTCTACAACAGCTTCCTGAAAAATAGCTGCATATTTAACAGATAAAAATCTCGAAAGATCCTTGACTTACTTAAAACAAAAGACTACTATGCACATTTAAGCCGATGAAACGTTTACGTTAATACTTTATAACTAATACTTTATGTAACTGAAAGGTATTCTTAAAAATGTAGTGTTATCTTTGCTATCTTTGAAAATTGTGAGGTAAGGTGAAATATCCCGGAATCTTCACGTAAAAGTTCTATTTTGATTTTGGAATTGGAAATATTAGAAGGTCGAAAAGTTAAACGCGTACTATATTAATAGCACAATAATAATTAAACATGACACAATGGTAGCATATTTTTTTCATGGAGGGATTGTAAATAAAAAGATTGAATGCAAAAGGGTTTGACCATTTTTGTTACAAGGTTGAACAGTTAATAATAAAGATTTCTAATATGAGAAGATTTGAAGTGGAAAAATAGAATCTAGATGATTATTTGGAGGTCGTGAGATGCGGTCTGGTGTGACGTAGGTTTTAGAAAAACATTTTCTTGATCGGGCCAACGTTTCGATCTTTATTGAGATCATTTTCAGAGGCATCTCCCAAGAGCACTCTCAACAGGATAGACAAGAATGACACATCTACACGAAAAACAACACTTTGAGCCCTGAAGATGATCTCAATAAAGATCGAAACGTTGGCACGATAAAGAAAATGTTTTTCTGAAATGTACGTCACACCAGATCACAACTCACGATCTCCAAATAATCATCAAGTAACGGCCACTAAACACCACACATAGAATCTAGAATTGTTTCTATCGTAAATGGTAATCCATTAATATTATATTAATATTATCCTACAAATGAATTTTCCTAATTATTTCGTAAAATTCAAGACTGGATAACAACAGTTGCAAAATCGAGTTAAATTATAGATCCTAACGGTATTCAATTCGTTCAGATCGAATGTTTCTATATTTTCCCATGTACGAAGGCGACGGAGGCTAAATTCGTCATGATAGATTTAACACACTTTCACTAACGTGGTTCGATTTCGATACCCTTAAAAAAGGGTACAGCACGACACAACAGCGTACACAGCTTCCCATGGCATTTTTATCTTCTTTGTTGTTTCCGCTTCATTAAGCTGTGTTTTATATAACGACGTTTAATTAACTTTAGACAATGGGGAATTTTTAGTTTACGGTTACCATTCTGTATAGCCTTATCGGTTATACAACCCGTGACGCTGAAGCAGCGACAATGAAAAATGGCAGTTTGTTAAAATAGAAAACTTTTAATTACATAATAATACTGGTAATAAAATACAATTCATTGTAAGGAGGTCGCGAAGCCAGTGATACTTCATCATCATGGAAGTTTATCTGTAAGGGTGCGGGATTTTTCAGAGCCAGTTTTAATCGTTTATCTTTTAATAAGTCTGAATCGTTTGTTGAGTTCTTGTCTTTAGAGTCGCGTGTATGAGTCCTAAGTAAATATAATATCCCAGGGTAGCAGACTACGTTAGCTGATCCTAGGGGAGAAGGATACTAGGCATCAGATGGGAGCAGTAGTTAATCTTCGTAGGGTGAAAATGATATGTACATTTTGTATTTTCTTGCCATAACCCCCTCCCGCTTGCTATTGCTCAAGGGATGTGTTCGGTTGGTTGAGATGACGAGACATTTGTCCCTATAAGGGATGGCGGTCGAAAGGGAAGGAATGTCTTCGGTGTATAGGATGATTGGTCCTAATGTACTACCTTGCAACTGTGCGATAGCCGGACTGAAAAAGGGAAGCTCTGATGACCTAAAAGGGTCGGTTCGTTAATGATTTAAGGATCAGGTAGTAGATAAAAGAAAAGATTCTCAGAGCAATCACGATTGCCACTCGATGGAAAGCTTGTTTCATATATAAGAATAAATATCCCTTTCGCTCTAGAGCGTACAATGTGATAGCACTACTGTGCGGAGTGAGAATGTCGGAAGCAGAACTAGACTATTGACTGTAAAATCATCGGAGGTTATGAGGTAATTAGGCTTTGGTGTCATTCGTTTGAGGGGAAAATTCCATTAAAATGGGATTTATGTGGCTTTAAGGACAGAATTCTAAATTTAGGTAAGGAAAACTACAGTTTTTTTAGGTAGGTGCCGAAGAATCAGGTTAAACTAATTTCATCGAACACGATTTCTTTAAATTTTGAACGAATTAAATTAATATCATTAAACTCACTAATTTCGTGGTCCGCTTATCAATTATCTCAACCAAAAAACCTTAATTAATTGTAATAAATTAATATCTTTACAATAAATAGAGAGGTAATTAAAGGTTACTTTTAATTAATCTAAATGTTGCTGATTTTAATAGACAAAATCTACTGATTCGATTTTTTTAGCAAGTGAGTTATGTGAGTGATCTGATCCTACATCCCATCATACCTGCACTTTTCAAAAAATTAATTAACGTACTTTTGGCAACCGAATTTTTGTTGTTGTCATTCAAAAAATCTCAGCAAATAATTGAAGTTTGAATGAAACAGATAAAAATTGATTGTTTAATTTTTTAGCTAATGAAATATGGGTGAAATCTGATCATTGCTCCAAACTCCCTGCTTAACTTTTGCAATAAATTATTTAAGGTACTTTTGGTAGTTGGATTTTCACTTTTTTTATATTGAAATGTCCGTAAAGGATTTACGTCTGAGTGTAGCTAATAAAATTTATTATACTTTTAGTAATCGAATTTTTACTATTTTATGGAAAATCTCAGCAAATAATTGTATTATGAGTGTAGCAGATAGAACTGATTGTTTCAAATTTTTAACACATGAAGTATTGGTTAAATCTGATAATTCCTCCAAAGACTATAATTGAACTTTTCAAAATAATTATTTAAGGTACTTTTGGTAATTGGATTTTCACTATTTTCATTCAGAATTGTCGTTAGGAATAAAACTTTGAACGTGACAAATAAAGGTGATTGTTTTAATTTTTTTAGCAAATAAGGGTTTTGGTGAATCGTTCCATGCTTGAATGTTTTTAAACATTTTTAAGGTACTCTGGTAATTGGATTACTACCATTTTTATTCCAAAAACGCAGCAAAGAATTGAAGTAGATAAAATCGATTGCTTTCATTTTTTGCAAATGAGGTATGTGTGAGATCTGATCATTACTTCAAACCCCTACCTGAATTATTCCATAATTTAAGTTACATTCTTCTGGTAATTAAATTTTTTATTTTCATAGTAAACGCTCCGTAAGAATTGAAGTTCAATTTAAAAAAATAAAATTGATTGTTTTCATTTCTCTAGTAGACCTCATCCCGGTCATTAACATAAACTGATACTTAAGAGCATAAAACATGGCAATGGCCATTTTGTCAATTTATAACGTTTCTAAAATATATTTAATATATTGATGACGGGTTTTGTCCATAATTAAAATAGAAATACTCACGTTATCTATGACTAGATTGACCCATGAGGTGAAGAACACGGCGACGAAGAGGCCAATGAGAAGGATCAAGAGAGAGAAGACAATTACTATCCCTGAAATCAATAAAATAATTTGTTATGTGAAGAGATTAGTGACCGTTAATCGATAGTTATTCAGATATCGTGAGATGCGGTCGGGTGTGATGTAGGTTTCAGAAAAACATTTTCTTTATCGTGCCAACGTTTCGATCTTTTATTGAGATCATCTTCAGGGCCTGGGATTTACAAACAATGTTTACATTTAACAAATACATTTAGGATGTGGAAAAGTGAATTTATACAATGCAAAATATATTTTATATTCAAACAAAGTATTTCTACTCACTCAAAGTGTTTGTCTTCTGTGTAATTGTGCCATCCTTGCGTGTCGTGTTGAGAGTGCCAGTGAGATTTTGCTGTTTTATGTTTATATATGTTTGGTTTTGAAGGGGGGGGAAGGAAGTCGGTATATAAAAGACAATTTTGTGTAAGGCATCGGCTTCTTTGAAGTGGAAAAAGCCGACAAAGGGGAACAATGTGTTGGTAATAGTTCGGCCAGATTGTCCTTTCAGGATTATATAGAAAGGGGATAAATAGGAAAAGGAGAGCTAAATTGTTGGAAAATTAGTCTATGTGAAAAGTATTTGATGTGTGGAATGTAATGTAATGATATATGTATGTTATCTATATTGTATTTGGTTAATGATATTGGCGTAGCTGAGACTGAGTTACAGAACAGATACATGTAAACTCATTGTTTGTAAATCCCAGGCCCTGAAGATGATCTCAATAAAAGATCGAAACGTTGGCACGATAAAGAAAATGTTTTTCTGGAACCTACATCACACCCGACCGCATCTCACGATATCTGAATAACTAATAGTTCGTTATGATTATATTATATGGTAAGTTGGTGTCCGAGTGGATCGAAGTCACGATAGCTCAAGTGGTAGAGCAGCGGCGTATAGCCGAAGGTCGTGGGTTCGAATCCCGCTCGTAACATTAACTTTTTCATTTCAACTAATACCTTACATAAAGATTAATTAATTTAAAGAAGTTATAATTATACTTAATTAATTCATTTTTGGTAAAGAAAAAATACATGCACAATTTAGTTTCTGATCTAGTCCAAACATAAGCGTGATCGTACAAGTTGAGAATATGAAGGGAATATTTAAATATTTTGTAAATAAAATCAGTGAAGTACATATTAATAATGAATATTTAACTATATTTTTTAATTAAAATGTTTATAAAATTTTATATAATGCATGTAAATTTGTTCATGGTAGTGCAATGTAGTTGAGAGTCGCCGATTTCGTTTTCAACAACCAATATCAATAATTTTCCATCTTCTTTATCAACTTTAGTGTCTCAAGTTGTAGAAAAATAAATAAAAATACAGTATAAAAATGATTCGTTGTAAATTATATACTGACTGCAGGCGCGTTGCTATCTTTCATACCGAATTATAAAATGTTAAAGATATAAATTATTTTTGTGTAACCTAGAAATTGTCTTGTAAGCCAGTGTCATTTTATTCATCATGCGGAAGCTTTGAAAACTGTACAAGTGTGCACGTCTTCCCATGAAGAGTCTAGTTTCACCAGCGATCCTGAGAGTAGGCCACATTCGTTCCACAGATGACCTATTTGATAGCCGATCGACAAGATAATAATAATCAATTTCTCGGCCCTTTTGACTCCATAGAGAGAGCGTGCAGGCGATTGAATGAGCATCAAAATTTCCAGCGTATTTTATAGATAAATTTTTGATATTTGCGGTATTAATAAGCACGTCGCATTAAATCTACTTTTGCTCTAATTAGGTGTGAAATCAATTTCACTTTTTATATCTCCTAAATATTTTTATGTATCCATGAATGTCATTTATCGAGTAGACTTTGAGTTGCATTGTTGGAAAATCATTCGTTGAGATTGAATTTTATTTTGCTTTGAATCACTTTTCAACTTGCATCTTCATTTCTTTTGCTAACACTTTCGTTAAATGCCAAAGCTTAATTTTTGAAATAGCATACTAGCACAACGGCTAGCAGACTCCAGACAGTGTTAGTGTAGTTGCTTGGATTCTTGAAAAATCTGTATCGAATATTGTTGGAAAAGATATGGAAAGAAACCTGACTTATCTCTACTTCAGTTAGAAACTAAAGAATTTTGCGCAAAAATGTAAAAAAAAGTTAAACTAATTTTCAATATTTGCCTGGTTTTTGTGCCAAATCTCAACTAGTCCGTTTCCCTAAGTCTACAGCATTACAGGGACTATTGACGTATTATTAATTGTCTGTGGATTTAATATTTAATTGAATTTTAGACGGTAAAGGCTTAAGTAAATCTGATAATAAATCATTAGCATTTATGTGTTTCCACAGACAGTTGCTCAAAACATAATGCTTTGCGGCCTTCACGACTGTTCTGTTTCCTCAGGATTACATACATACATGTAACAATTTACTATAACAGTCTTTTTGAATATGCACTGAGCTCATTAGACACATGGCTGACTTTCCAAGTGGGGAGGAATTGGCAGAATCCGATTGAAATCTTAGGCTTTCACTGCAAAATTATAAATCCACAGGAAAATAAAGCACATTGACGTAACTCCTATCAATTGACGTTTGCATAATTAATTTTTTAATGGCAGGTTAAGTTAATCTGTTAATAAATCATTTGCATTTAGGACTTTCGAAAGGCGATTGATAAAGCACATGGCTCCATGACCTTCACGTCGGATCTGTTTCCTTTGGATAATGTATTTTTATTTCCTGTAACACTCCGTTTAAAATTCAAAGAGCTCTTTCTATGCATGACACTACGACGGCTACGTACAACGGTGACGAGGACAATTCCTTAACAGTCTTGAAATATTTAAAATTTGATTTTTCTTAATTTGGTCGACTTTTACCACTTTTATCAATTTGAAGAATTTTTGATTGGTATATATTTTTATGTATTGGGTTGTCCGGAAAATAATGCAGGATTTTGGTATTAAACAAAAAAAAAAGAAACTAGTTACTTTAAAGCAATGTTCTTTAATCAAAATAATTTCCCATACTCTCAATACATTTCTCCCAACGTGTTGGTAACTTATTAATNAATGAGTAATCCTGTAAACGTAAACAGAATATTTTATATAGATTTTTTTTAATGAAAACTTAAAATCCTGCATTATTTTCCGGACAACCCGATAGTTTGTTTGTTTCCTATCATTTTGGCCTTCTTAGTCTCACTGGTTTGATCTGACTGAGCGATACAAGGCGGACCAGGAATCGAAACCGATCAAGCTACATACAGGTTTAACACCCCCGAAGACCTCAATTATCTAACTACTTTTACAGACATTTACTTAACTGAATGTTTTGTCAGGCCGTCAAACTTTAGAAAAAGCATTAACTAGCGTTTTCTACTACGTTAATTAATTTGTTGAAGTGTTGAGGAGATGCCAGGAGTAAAGTATTTTAGAAAAACAATTTTTTCATTGTTTCGCTGTCACCTTTATTCGGTTCGTCTTCAGGGTGAATTACAAAACAAGTGTAGCTTGGAAGAAATACAAATGTAAATATAAATTTTGAATTAAATATTTCATTTTCACATAAAGTGTGGTGCTATTAGGTGAATATGAATACGTTCAAAATTTATATTTCCATCTGTATTGTATTAATTGCAATCAACATGTTTTGTAATTGACCCTGGCTATGAAGATGACTCGAATAAAGGTCGAAACGACGGCAAAAAATGAAAAAAGTGTTTTTATAAAATACTTTATTCTTGACTGCTCCTCACTACTTCAACAAATTATCGAACAACCTGTCACTAAAAAACGCACATATTAATTATTTATTAACAAACATTACCAATTTTACATACATATTAATACATATTTTTTAAGTTGAAAATTGTTTTCATCATTCCGAGAAGGTCGGAATAATAATTCAATATACTTTTTTTTCTTATTTAATTTGAGGTAATTTCCTTTCTTCATACCAAGGTTGATTTTTCATGGTTAGGCAATTCGTCTGATTATTACGCGAAATGTTAATTTTTATATGCTCCAATTGATTTGATCTAAAAAGTTTTGTTTGCTAAATTGACAATTAAAAATCAAATCGAATTAGAAAAAATGAATCTCTTAATTTTAAATGTAACACAAGGCAACATCCTTGGTTCAGTATACACCTTAGACATTCCTACCAAATTGAATGGAATAGTCTTCACATTTGCAAACCTTACCCTCATTCATTCAGCAAGCACAGACCCAGAAGTTTAGAAGAATATTTGAAGAAATGGAGGATCAAACTCAACGAAACCAAATATCAGCAAATAACCTTCATCCACCGTATCACCTCTCTTTCAATTCTCTTTTAATCTACCACAACCCTGTTCTCTTTTTCACCAACCAATGTCGACCACTATTTGGGACTTCATATCGATTAAAGATTTGCTTGCAATTCTCACAAACAAACGCTTTGTTTACACACCACTACACAACCAATAAAAATTTAATTTAAATATGGGGCGTTCCAACTTTAAAAGAATCAAATCAACCTGTTCAACATCATTCGAACCATTGTCAAGTTCCTTGCTTATACGTAGTAGATGTAGGCCAACGTAATTGTACACACAGATTCTGTATTTGTTCACGTACCAGCAAGTAGTAGATACAGACGCCACCATAAACCCCTGGACCATAAACCAATAGTACAACTTTCAACCGAAACCATCCCCGACAACCTCCAAGACGAGCAAAGCGCCAAAAGTCTCAACTTGCCCATTTTTAATTTTTAAATCTGTAAAACAATTATAACAGTAAAAGAGCTGTAGGAACAAAATTGATATGAAAAACATGTGAGAACTCACCCACTCAGTGGTGAGCCTCCTATAGAAAAAATAAATAATGACTTCACGTTTTCAATTTTTTTCGTTCTTCACGTAGGGTATCACGTGGCCATCGGGGTTAGGTGTGATCAGGTTTGATACATAAAAAGGAGAGTTAACATTTTTTTTATAGGATTTTTGTTTGAAATCTTTGGATGTGTTGTCAGTGAGAATGATTGGTTGACACCCAGCAGAGTTCGACTCTGTAAGTCCACATAAGGTTGAGGACAATGGTGTGTATCATTTTTCTGAAGTTAAGTGGAAAGTTTCACTAATCATCTTGTAAAATAAAATTGAATTAACTATTCCGAAATCGTGAGATGCGGGGTCCGGTGTGATGTAGGTCCCAGAAAAACATTTTCTTTATCGTGCCAACGTTTCGATTTTTATTGAGATCATCTTCAGGGCTCAGAGTGTTTGTCTTCTGTGTAATTGTGCCATTCTTGCGTGTCGCGTTGAGAGCGCCACATAAAATTAAATATAAAAGGAACTCTTTCTTCTTTTATTTTCTTTTATTTAAATTCAATATAAGGACAACAGAGTTGCTTGAAGAGTTCTAGTGTGGTTGAAATCATTGAGAAAGCATAGAATTTTATGTTTATGTATAACTATTTAAAAGAAATTGTTTTCATAATGAAAAACCAAAATATGTGCGGGAAAAGTCAATCAATTTTGATAACAACAAAGTTTATTTTTCAAAATTCTATCAGTTAACTCTAGAAAAATATAAACTACACAAAAACTATGCTTCTGGGCTGATATTATATTCTTATTCACTTATTCACGTTTCATATCAAAGAATTAGTAAACAGTGAAATTAAACATCCAAAATTGGTTATTAGATCGTCAAACAAAAAAGAAGAACCAGAACTTATAGACCTTATTATTAGTTGTAAGTGATAATACATAGATCTTATCATAATCTAAAACAGAAAAGAACATCAATACGGCAAATTTTCAAATAGAAATGATCTAAAATGAAAAAAAAAAAAACACCACATTATTGCAGTTTTACATTTACCCAACTTGCTTAACGGATATCTTTTAACTGTTTTTGAGTGATTTAAGTTTGTGTTATTTTTTAAATGTTCAACATCTTGTTTTTTATTTATTATTTGAAGAAATTCAACTTTTTTTCTGGAAAGAACTGAAAAATTTAGAAAATTTCAAAAAAGGAATAACTTTATTATATGACGTCTTAATAAAGATCAAAATATAGACGGAACTGAATAAATTAAACTTTACGAAAAATTGCATAAAAATCTAAACAAAAAGCAAACATTGTTCATTTTGATGGGTTTTCACACATAATTATTGTGCTAGCCTTATTGTGGTTATTTACTAAAACCAAACACGGCTTGTTTACAAATTTTAGCTTAATTAAAATAGTTGATTGTTGTTATTGATTATTAATTAAACGTTTTTGTTGTAGAATAATTGTGGGTGCATTAGCAAGCACATAAAATATCATCTCACAAATATGTATAAATATTCATATACGTGTAATAATATTAAAGGGGTTTATCAGATAATTATTATTGTTATTTAGAATCAACAGATGTAATAATAAATCTAACATAAATATGTTTTAGTTTGGAAATACATATAAGAACATAAATAAGGTCTGTCGCTTCACTATTAAGCTCCGATTGCAACATAAGCACTCCTTTCTCACCCATGAGATTATACTTTCTCCCAATTACCAACCGTCACCGATCTGGTATAATTTTGTCTACAGTTGAAATACCTTAAATTATAGGTATTAACGTAAATAAATATAAATTCGAGTCGTGTGAGAACGGGAATAAATTATTGGTTTACCGGCATTTTTATTTCAATTAGTTGATCAATTTTTATCTCGATTTAATTTGTATTTCTTCGTATTATCTTTAATAATTATTGTGCCTAAATATCCGATCGAAAATCAAGAGGAAAGCTGTGTCAATTTTTCAATTTCTTGTCTAATTCAAGTGACTAACAGGAAAAAATAAATTCTTTACATGATTCTCAGGTTTTCTGTATTTAACGATAAAAAAATTAAAGGATATAGAAGCAAAAAAGAAGTCTTTTTTGAAAATTAATAAAGTTAGCTTTTATAGGCTCGGAAGAAGGGACTTTAAAGTGAACAGTTTGGTCATTTTCATCTTCTTTTCTATTCAAAATATTTTTCTTTCGATTTTTTTAAATTTCTTAAGAATATTATTATTAAATTCACTAGTTTCGTGGTCTACTTGACCAATTAATATCTTTCAATTAATTAAGGTTTTTAGTTGAGATAAAAAAGTCAGTGTCACGAGCGGGATTCGAACCCACGATCTTCGGCTAGATACGCCGCTGCTCTTCCACTTGAGCTATCGTGACCTCTATCCACTAGAATACTAACTTCCCATCTCAACCCCACCTTTTGAATATTACCTCCTTTTTGCCATGATAGCTCAAGTTGTAGCGCAGCGGCGTATCTAGCCAAAAATCGTGGGTTCGAATCCCGCTCGTGACACTGCCTTTTTTATCTCAACTAAAAACCTTAATTAATTGAAAATTATTATTATTTTTTTATCGGCTAATTTTGATTGGCTAAGGGTTATTGTATTTCTTATTCCATCCAGGTTCAACTGTTTGAGAGCTTATGAAAATAATTTATCCGTTAGTGAATTAAGACTTTTTAATTTTTTATGAGAAACAATTTCAAACTCAAATTTGAAAAAAAAATCTAGGCACCCTTTTTTCGAAGTTTTAAAAATTTGTCAAATTAAAACCGCTTACTTTGGCAAACTGTTAGCCAAGACTGTTGGATAAGCACCTAAAATTTTCTTCACATTGGTTTTTGAACGAAGTCAGTAAAATGTATTTAATTCATAACCCTTTGATCACTAATACGGCATCATCTCTTAATTATTAAATGCAATTTTACGTTTTAGACTCCACAAATACAACAACAGGTACAGTATCTAAAATTGGAAAAAAATAATTGAGACTTTTCATTACTGTAATACATGTGCGAGCCGGCAAAAAAAATCCGAAGTCCTTTTGCTTGCGGGAACGTTCAACCCCTTAATTTCAACTACTTTCGCATCTCCAAATCCCTAATAGATAAGGTCTTTGTCTTGCATCTATAGACTCAGGTGTCTGCCCAAAAAGGGTTATCTCGAGAACCTGAAAAACTTGTACCGAGCGGTTTAATTTGCTTTATTGACTGCTCTGGTATGTAAAGTTTTTACTTTTATTATTTTTCAAACAGGATTGAACGTAGCAATGGAAAAATATTTTCCCAGAAAAAAAGGCAAAATAATAAAAATAATGTCGGCGAGGTCATTGAGGATATAAAAACCTGGTCGACAAGTTTGGAAAACATTCTAACAACAATATTTTGCCACCAATTTGGCACATACGTCGTATCTTTTTAAAAAAATTTCTATGTTTATTTTTGTCAGTTCAACAATTTACAAGTGACTGATTTGTTTTTTGTTTTGTATTTTTTTGTGTGCTTTATTTGACAGATTGTGTACAAAACACAACAAACGGATGATTAACGTCTCTTTCCTTTTCCTAGGTCTACTTGACACAGAAATAATTTCTGCACATAGTTAAGAAAGATTAAATAAAAATTGCAAAATGTTATTTTAACTTATACCGATTTAACAAATACTGGTTATATTTATTTCTAATTATTTTAACACCAAAATCAATCATAAAATAATGCTGAATTGGAAATACGTGGCTTTTACACCAGAATTGATAGGAAAATCGATATGAAACCTCGAAGTTAGAGGTAGACCATTGTCCGGCTTGGAGGATTTTCTCACACACTCGCGTGATATCTCAGACAACTTATTTTATTTATCCTTCATTTAAAATTAGAAAAGATTCGTTGGGAAATTAATTATGATTTAATGGCACTCTTTTTTTTCTTTTTATATTAGGCAATTTTGGCGTTTGTTGTTTTCACCTTCAAATAAGAAAAGTCAATGACGTTTTATTTTATCCGAAACTAATGGAAAAAAAACAAGTGTGTCGAAACCTTTGTCTCAATGAAGCCACGATGTGTTAAATTGAAGTAAAAGGGGGGAAAAGACCTTAAGAGGCCTTCAATGGAATTAAATTATAAATGAAATTCTGTCACTGTTTTGTTCATTTAATGCCATCTCATTCTTATAAAATTCTTATATAACTCTACAATTAGATTTTTTTCAGAAACAAAATACGACAATCATTATTTCATTCAAAATCTGTCTGTACTTGGTAATTTACTTTTCATAAAAAGAGATTGCATAATTATCTAGCATTCCTCTGCAAACCAATAAAGCTAATCAAAATGCTAGATCGACAGGATTTTAGGATTTTATCACAAGATATAATAATTGTACTTTCAATTTATTGCAATTATTTCATCATATATAAACACTCAGACTGAAATATTTAAAATATAGAGAATAATAAAAAATTGAAATCATTAAAAAAAGCGTTAAATCAATAAATAATTATGATAAATAGACATTAGATAAATAGACAAAACGTACAATAAGGACGGAAAATAAACCAATATTAACTAGCAATAAGTCCAGTTCAAAAATAAATTTTTAATACCCACTCATATCCTAGATAAACAAGGCTCTATCTAGCAAGGACATTTTCGAAAAAATACAAAAAAACCAGATAAATTTTTATACTTGAATCTTCAATGGGAAAGGTTTTTGGCAACATCTAACACTGATGACTTATGTACAATATAATGCAGGGTAATTAGAGAACATACAAGTGATTTTACCGCCGATAATTTATGCCTAAATTTATCCTCTGAGAAATAATTCTGCCAAATTTATTAATTTACTTGTCTATGTGTTTGTAAATAACCAAAAAAAGTCAGTTCAACTATGTTTAAGTGCAATAAATAATGTAGTAAATGTTTAGCGACTCCGCCTATTTCCGCTAATAGTTCGTCGTTTTGCGGTTTCCAGACGTTTATTACCAACGGGCGAGCAATAAAATTTAACTGTGATCTAACAGATATTTTTAAGAAATCCTTTAGTTTTCAGCTACGAAAAACAGCGAGGATAAAACTAAATCTCGCACCGTATTTTGTTTGATTTTTTATTATTAGGATACAATTCACCATAAATTTTATGCTATTTCAACTAACTATAAGTCAGAGTTTTCAATAAAGTTTAATTGTAACATGAAAAATTATTTCTTTTAACTATTGATAAGAACAGTGATACTTTATGCTAATTTTTTTTTTGTAAAATAGCAAGCAAATTAAACTACTGAAAAGCCAGAAAATACAATGACAGCTTGAAGTTCAAATTTACTGGCATTTCAGCTGTAAACAAGTCAATAAATTCAATAAAGTTTAACTAGGAATAAGGTAGAATATTGGAAAACTCAACAAAATTTAATTGTGACTATAAAAGTTTGTCATTTTAGTTATTCAGAAGTGCAGTGCTACTTTAGATGGCTATTTTTTTAGAATTTCAAATAGGAAATTATTTAAACGATTCAAAAGAGAAGCCAAAGGATTCAATAAAATTAAACTACGAATAAGCTACAAGTTTATACGATGCAAAAGAGTTTTACTGGATCGTAGAAGTTTTGTATTTTGGTTAACAGAATGAATAGTGCTACTTTAACGAAAATTTTGGTTTTTTACTACCTACGAATAAATCAGAGGAGTTAAAAGAAAATCAATTTCAACGTAAAAACTTTTTATTCTACCCATCGAAAAGTAAAGTGCTATTTCATCTTAGAACTTTTATCGATTATGAAGCCGTTTAAGCTTCCTAACAGCCAGATAATGCAATTTTAGGTTTCCGGATATACAGTGCTAATTTATAACAAATTTAAAGTTTTTAATTCATAATAAGCAAGGCAATGCTAATAAGCAGGTTGATAACTACTTAAAGTTTATTTCTGTTTGATATTAGAATATATAGTGCAACTTTACATTAAATTTTACATTTTTAAACTACGAATAAACCAGATAATACAACAATGTTTAATTGGAATGTAAAATATTTTGTATTTTGGTTGTCAGAACAGTGCTATTTCATCATAAATTTTGAGTAATTTCAACTATGAAACCACACAGAGGATAGAATAAAGTTTAATTGATACCTGACAGTGGTAGTGATAAGCAGTACTACTTTATTCTTAATTTTAGTAGTATTCAACTTTAAAGTATTAGATAATGTGGAATTTGGATAAATAGTCTTTTTTTAATATTTTTATTCGACTCGACACAAATTTATTTGACTCAAAGTCAAAAAACGCCTATATTTTAGCTTTCTCAACTGCAAATAAGCTATATAATGCAAAAAGTTTAACAACAACCTAACAGAATTTTTATTTATCTATGAAGATGTTTAGTAACTTTACAATGGTTTTCAACTACGATAAAGCTGAATCTTTACTCAACATTTCCATTTTTTTAGTTTCACGAACCAGGTATTGTCAAAATGTTTAATTGCAACCCAACAAAATTTGTATATATGTAATAAAGATGTGTAGTGCCGCTTTACTCTATTTTTGAACAACGAAAAACCTAAGAGATAATTTTTTTTATTTTTAAGGTTTTTTTAAAGGTAGAAGAATGAAAAATACTTCAATTTTTTTTTTTACTCTTGGGGTGTAAAATGCTACTTAAACCTAAATTTTCCTGTTTTTTCAGTTTTACTAATAAACCAGACATTGCAACTATGTTTAATTCACATAATTAAAACACAACTTCAAATTTAACTCATTACAGTTCATGGTCCGGTTGACCAATTAACATTTTTCAATTAATTAATATTTATGAAAGGTATTGGTCGGGATAAAAAGTCAGTGTCACGAGCGGGATTCGAACCCATGATCTTCGGCTAAATACGCCGCTGCTCTACCACTTGAGCTATCGTGACTTCGATCCGCTCGGGCACTAACTTCCCATCTCTTCCTCACCTCTCGAATTTTCCCTCCTTTTTGTTCGGTTTTTCCCCCTCGATGTCACGATGGCTCAAGTGGTCGAGCATCGGCGTATTTAGCCGAAGATCGTGGGTTCGAATCCCGCTCGTGACACTGACTTTTTTATCTCGACTAATACCTTTCATAAATATTAATTTAAAATTTAACTTTATTTGTTTTTATGGTTTATTTAATATAGAGCTGGCCTCATTCATCAAACTTTACTTACTTATTTTTAAATTTTCTTTATAAAAACAAATATATTTATTTAATTTTACTTAATTAATTACGGAATCAAATCGGAAATATCATTGTTATTAAATAAATAAGAAAAATTTTCTACAGGAGATAAATACGAAACGGTTGAATGAAGAGAGAGGGATTTTTTACTCTAATTAGACACAAAAATACCTAACAAATTATGACAATAGAAACAAGTGAAAATAATATATATATTTTGTACAGATGGATCACTCATTTGATTTAAAAAAAAATCTTGAATGAATCATCAAAAGAGTAATAGCCCAAGCTCCAGGTTCATAACCTTGCAGAACTCGAGAATAATTTTCATAATGATTTTAAAATGTAAAACACCTCATCTATATCCAAAGTTGTAAAATCAATATTCGAAGGAAATATTTTGAGACTAAATCATCGCCGATCAGTATGAATCGAATTCTTCGTTTGTTTATCGCACTATTTTTCGATAAGGGCCGATTTTTTATCTTGAATATTTTTGAATTCCTGAGCACATGAAATGCAGCCATTGCTTTCCAATGGAACCTCGTCAGTAACTCAGTAGCATATCGTTTTTGATAAGGGAACCATTTTTATCGCCTGGAATTAATAATTCCCAAGAATTGAAAAAACGAATTATACGAACCATTGAAAAATGCATAAGATATTATCAAGGAGTTAAAGAGAAAACATTGTTATTTTAATTGAATCCAAGGTCCTATTTTAGCTTAGACACGCACTGATTTAACTCTTTATAAATTATAAAGTGAAAAAAAGGTTCAATCCGAAATTGTTATTTCCTGTTTATATAACTCAGAGCAAAAGCTAATTTGTAAACATTACCAACGATGAGGCAAGAGGGATAAAAATCTTATTCATGCCGCACATTTGATGATAAATTTCCTCTTTCCGACTAGTTTTGCCGACTTTACACTTTTCACATTCCACACTTTCACCGTCTTCCTCAGACCCGGCGTCAAACACGCGTTTTTCCGCTTTTCACTTTTAACTTTTATATGTATTAATGGCGAAGAAAGTGATATTTCTGAATTTATGTGCGTTTTAGGCTAACGCTACTCAATTTCTAACGTTTCATTCTTGTCGAAATTATTTTATTTTCCTATCTTAATTGCTTCCAATGGCTGTAGGCATTCACGCGTAGAACTGATCTAATTAAATTTATATTATAATAATATTACAGTTAAATTTCGTCCTAATATTATTGTGTTTTGATCAGTCAATGTCCGGAAAGATTTTCCAAATAGCTCCTCTTATCGAAATTGATCCGAAATGACAATCAGCGTAGACAATCGATGCTTTCCCTTCATTCCAAAATCAATAACCAATCGCGAATCGGCAATAAACTCTTCGTTGGGAAAAAGTTTCATTAGGCAAGTTTTCGAAACGAGGCCGATATCGGCAAGGCATTGACTCGGGGCTCTCCATGCTGCCCGACCGTTCAAATTACTCTTTCGAAACCTCGTACGTCTATTTGTAGCCACGGATAGAGCGGCTAATCCTCGTTATGATTAAAATCCTCAAGAAAGAATCTTTAAAGGATGTAAGGACAGTGGAATACGAAACGCTCTTTTTAACTTTGACTTGATTTCCCAACGATTCCACGGTGATCCGGCTTAGATTAATTATCTCAAGGACTATGGTTATATATTATAATCAACTGATATCAATGCAAGGTCGTTCCAGTGTGAATGAATCAGAGATTTTACCAAAAAGAAATCTTACCGCGTGATTGTGAGAGACGACTTAGCCAGTCCAAAACAGAAAACAATTCTTAGGAATAATGGCGCATATTAATCAATGGATTTAAGCAATGAAGTATAACCAACGAGAATGAAGTTTTTTTTAATGTACTTTCTTAACTTTACAACCGACCGTGACTGATATGCACCCTTGCATTTGCGAAATGGGATTAACCACTTGATTACAGTATGCCTAATATTCGACCTGAATTATCTAAAAGACAGCATAAAAATTCCTTTCTGTAAAACGTGCTGTTTGTACAATCAGCAGAAGTGATGCTATACTGATGGCCGGAGTTAATTTTAGAGAAAATTAAGAAAATAATTACGTAAAATTTGTTTTATTTTATAGTTGGCGTCCATTAAAAAAAAAGATTTCTTCTCGTGGTCTAGGGTTCGTCTCCTATCATCATGTTCAGACTAGTCTCGTTGTTTTGATCTGTCAGTTGCATTCCGGAATACCAATTACCATCTTGTTAGTTGAGTTCTTTTGTAAAGAATGAGAAGGCCACTGTTGCTTACCTGTATTGCCTATTTTTGCCGAACGCGAAAAAGGACACGATTGAAAAAAATAAAATAACTTCGGTGGTTTTATAAGCAGGTTTAGAAGATAGCTCAAAAGCAAATTTAGACCAATAGAAGACTTCATTCCTCCTCTTCCCTGTTTATAATTCTGACCCACCATTAAAGCTGGTGAAAAACCTAAAACTGATCTCAGATCAAAACGACCGGAAACGACCAAATTGGCTATTCAAATATATCCCAATTGAACAATTCACAAGGTGATACAGTAAAAAATCGTAAGAAAAATAATCCCTGATTAGAACGGTTGTGTACGCTTGAAATATTATATCGCAATACTTTATAATTGCAAAATGAATTGAAAAAGTAAAAATATATGAAAGACAAAAACTAAAGAAATATTTAACATCTAAGGTTGGTTAAAGTAAGTTAATAGTATGGCTGGGTGAGGAGAAGACCATTGTCAGGAAAAAATATCAACGTCTCGCTGCTCCATTCTTATAACCCTGACCCAGCAATAAAGATGTCCCAAATCAAAAAAATGTATCACAGGCCAAAATGGCATGATAAAGCTGTGTATTGAAATATATTCCAATTGAATGATTCTCAAAGAGATACTAAAAAATTTTAAGAAAAACTGATTACTGATTATAACAATATTTAGAATATGTTCTACAAATGTAACAACGTAAGAAAGACAAAAAGGAAATATTCAAAATCTAAGGTTGGGGAGAAGACAACTCAAGAAAAAAAATCTTAACACGAGATACGCCCTGCTTATATCCCATACCCACCACTATATATGTCTAATCCTAAAACCCATAAAATGCGAGTATAGGCAGATCCAAATGACTGGAAACGAAAAAAGTACATTTTTAAAATAGTACTAATAACAATTATTCTCAAAGTTACATATCATGAAAAATCTTATTGAAATATTTTTTAACTGTACGCCTATGCCTACCATGTACTCTATACTTGACAACTGAATACAAATAAGATCTGAAATAGTTACTGAAGAGGAGGATATTTAAGAAATATTTAAATTTCAAGGTTTGTTAAACCTGTAGTAACTTTTTCGTCGATATAAAATAAAACCATTAACAAGAAACATGCCACCATAGGCATCTAACAAATGCATTGATACTAATCTTAAAAATACGCCGACCTTGAGTCAATAAAGGTCCATCCATCTAAAAAGGCCCACTATAGAATCTATACAATCAAAATGGTAATGCGGTAAATAAATAAAACGGTCTTGAAAGGGAGGTTTAGTTAGCAATTTGCAAACGTAAAGATACTTTGATTAAATTTCTAGTTTATCAGTGAAATCATATGTATTACCGGATTTGTTAGTATTTAGAGACGAGGTGAAATTTTGTTAGAAAAGTTAAAAAAATTATGTCTGTTTTGAATTCACTTACACCACTTCCTTAAGAAGCTACTGCTAAGTTTGTCACAGAGTTTTCTTTTAGTCTGCATCTTCGGCAATTATAATAGAGAAAATCGATGTGCAGGGCGGTATATCGTTCCGAGGACGTCACATGCACAGAGAGCAGGAACCACTTCTCAGCCGAAAAAAAAATAAAATAAAATTTCGCTTTACAAGCGAGCGAGGAGTTCGACTCGTCCGACGACTTTCACCGTTGACGAAATTATGTTTGTAACGTCCGCAGCGCCGTAGTTTTGTTCTTAAGAAACGGATGAAAAATCACTTAAACTCGAGTGTCTTCGAACGGCAGCCTTCACTTTTCGGGCGGTCCCGTGTATAAAAATCTTGCAGACTTGGTGTCGAACCGGTGGGCGGGAGAGTATCGGCTGCAGGAGGAGAACCACTACTGAATACCTCGAGTACTAATCCTCCTGCTCCCCACTTGATGGAACCCCTTCTTGACTTGTGCTCTTCCCCCACTAATACTTTCCAATAACCAAGGTCCATTAGTCATGGCGAAGTAATTTTGTTTGTCCTCATCGCGACTAAGAACCGGTCGATTAAATAAATATTTGCCCTGGGATCGTTCGACCCTTTCGCCCCTTGGCGAGAACTGCCTCTTCTACGCTCCAGTGACTACTTTCGTTAAACGCGAACAAACTTAGTTGTAAAGCATGCCCATCAATAGAGTTTGTTTGTATTTATTACTAATTTTATAACTAGGAATTAATGGTCGAGCAGGTAAACATGACCTGACATAATGAACTGTCACCAGGCGGTAACACCCTCAACCATTGGATCCGTAAATGCCTCTAGGCCACAGCCACTTCAAAGAACGGCAAGCTCTTTCACTAACTAATTGGGATGAAGAATTAATTTTTTATATAAGTTATTAATTAAATCAGGATTTAACTAGACCAAGGACAAATAAGATGTGGAGGTCATTGTAGACAGTTTCTGGTTAATTAATGCAGAAAAGAAGTACCACATAAAAAAGTAAGAACCTGATTCTTTATTACCTATATATATTTAATTTTAATATATAAAATTAATATAGGTTTTGTATTTAATATATAAAATGGCAATCATATATGTATAATATCTTAGAAAATATTTCGTGTGATTTCTTCGTATGGTCTGGAGGGCGATGACCGTGTAATTTGATAGTTACTGGTCGTCTCTTCTGCCTAGGCTAGCTGTATTTGCTTGCCAGACTCGTTTCGGCATTTAGCCGTCTTCAGTTGATGGTGAAGGTTGTAAGAGGGGAGGCGCAAATTATTGAGTCTTACATATACCTCGATGTTATTTTCCCCTCATATCGCTACAAGACAGTCGGGTCTTAAAGACTAAAAGGACTACATATGGGTCATTTGTTGAATCTTGTCACCTTTTATTAACTTATAAAAACAGACACATCGCAGACCAAAACAGGAATATACACACATCTGTTACCATCATATTTCGTATGTTACTTCTATTCTTGATGCCAATTTTATAGTTGAGTGATTTTCTCCTGTGATCCGATGGTGTTAGACTTTTTCGATCAGTTTGGTCTAACTAATCTAGCTGTTTTGGTCAATGAGAACACGTTTCGATATTTCACCATCTACAATTGAGGGTCAAGGTTATAAGCAGGTAGACGAAGAGTACTGACTCCTCATCACCTTGCTAAACAAAGTCCCACAATCCGGTCGTTGACCCACTAAAACTACGAACATACGTGTCTTTTTCAACCCTTTTCACATTTTACAAACTTTAAAAAAATCCAGATAGCTCAAGTAGTAGAGCAGCGGCTTATCTAGCCGAAAATCGTAGGTTCGAATCCCGCTCGTGACACTGACTTTTTTATCTAAACAAAAAACCTTAAATAATTGAGATATTAATTGGTCATGCGGACAACAAAACTAATGAATTTAATAAGTTCAAATGAAATATACCTTCACTAAAGCACCCCGTGGCTATTTCATTTGTCGCCGAGAATCAAATAGATTACACGACATTTGAAAAATGGCAAAAAGGAGGGAAAATTCAAAAGGTGGGGTTGAGATGGGAAATTAGTGTCCAAGTGGATGGAGGTCACGATAGCTCAATGGTAGAGCAGCGGCATATCTAGCTGAAGATCGTGTTCGAATCCACCTCGTGACACTGACTTTTTATCTCAACTATAAACCTTAATTAATGGAAAGATATTAATTGGTCAAGCTGACCACGAAACTAGTGAATTTAATAGGAATCATCAAAAGCATTTTATAGTCTCATCCTGGTCAAAAAACTAGGTGTGGGCTAACCCATGTTGGGATGGGTGGACTCCTTTTTGTCTAAGAGGTTTTTTGTTGTAAGATTTGGTGAAGGCTTATCGAAACCTGTCCACGTACGATCTGGTGTGCCTTAGGGCTATCATTTTATGTTTTCATTAATTCTTCATTTTCCCTGTAAGCAGACGATTTGAAAATTTACCGCCCTGTCGATCGATAAACGATAGCATTCCCTTACAAAATAACTTTAGGCTTTGGTGTACGTGTAATAATTTCAAACTAAACGAAATTAAAGCAGAATTTGAAGATCTCGAAGAAAAAGATCATTCACGATTACGACGAATTCGTTTATAGTATTGAAAGTTCTCACATTGATGAAGTCGATACTATCTCGGATCTCGCGGTTATTTTTTTAATAAGAATTGTGATTTTCGGGACTACATCCATGCCATTAGGAATATAGCGTTTAAAAATTTAGGATTCGTACTCAGGTAAACTTTTGACTTTAAGAACCCTTTTGCAATAACTGGTTCGCAGTCACCTAGAGCATGCCAGTGTTGTTTCATCGCCGGGTTCTTTAGATGGGTCTTACATGATAGAAACGGTACAAAGAAAGGTCACGAAATATGTAGTACAAGATATGCAATCACAGGAAATACCATCATTGCTTCTATGAAGCCAGACTTGTTCTAGTAGGCCTGGATTCTCTGGCAGATAGAACAGTTTTGGCTTCCGTTATGATCCTATGGAAGATCTTAAATAATTTTATTGACTCCACAGAGATATTATCTTATATCGGCTTTAGGGTACCCAAGCGTCAACTACGGATCCATGAATTCTTTAGTACTTCACGGCACAGGACCAAATACGGGCTAGAGTCTTCAATCTCCAAAGCTGTGTATTACATAAATAAATTCGGTATCAGTGCCCATTCTCCTCGTCCCTTCGGATCTTAAAAAAATATTGAACGAGTTTAAAATGTAGTTGAGGGTTTATTTATTACGTTTGTTGTGCTATTTATTAATCTATTTATAATGTTTGATTTGTTTGTATAAGTGTTGGACTTTCTTTGCTTTTATTTTTAATTGTATATCCTTTTTTAATAGTTTATTTTATTGATTTGTTGTTTTGCTTGACTGTCCTATGCTTGGGTACCTGTTTGGACTGTAATTATCTCCTATCCTTTTTTCCATTTATATCAACGACCTGCCCGTGTCCATCCAGTCCTGTAACTATCACCTATATGTCGATGACTCCCAAATATACATATCTTTCTACCCTTCCGATCTTCACTCGGCCATTCTCAAGATCCAAAAAAACTTAAACTCCATCACCGAATGAATGGGCACATAAAAATTCCCTAGTCTTCAATCCTTCCAAATCCACCGCCATAATTATCAGGTCCAGGTAACGGTTCAATTCCCTCCCCAGCATCCCACCTCTCATGTTAAATAACCATCCCATTCCCTTCTGCTCCTCGGTTAAAAACCTATGAGTAGTCTTTGACCAAAACCTTTCCTGGCATCCTCATATTTCCCAAATTTCCCGCCATTGTATTGCCTCCCTCAGCCTGTTTCGTCGGTCTTGGCTTCTCTTATCTTTCTCCACCCGCAAACTCCTTGTATCTTGCCTTATTCGATTATAGCTGTGTGGCATACGGTGGTCTCTCGACGGGGGGGGGAACGCGCGATTGAAGCGTATTATGAATTGTTGCGTAAGATTCGTGTTCGGACCACGTGGGTCCCGAGTCCCGGGGTTGTACTCCCAACTTTCCTGGCTCTACCCCTCGTTCCGTGCACAGAATTTCCTACGTTGCTTTCTTTTTCAGTACATCCACACTCGTCGCCCTCCTTACATCACCCAATCCCTCAAATTCAACTCCTCACATCATACTCGTAACTCCCGCTCATCCCCAATAGACCTTATCCTTCCGCGACATGCAACCCATACCTTCGAAAGATCCTTTCTGACCCGAGCTCCTAACCTCTGGAACTCCCTTCCCCTTTCTATTCGTCACGCTGCCTCCTTTTCCTCCTTTAAATCCCACCTGTATTATCACCTCCTCTCCTTCCAAGCAGATCTTACGTTAATATTTGTTTAATATCCTTGTAATTTTCTTTTCTGCGGCCTGCCTTACTGTATTTCTATCTCAGTTTATTTTTAATTTCATAGAAGGAACCTCCTTTAGTGATTTCATGTTTATTATTCTTAGGGGTCACCAGTCCCAGAATAAAGTTATTTTTCTTCTTTTTAAATAGATAAAATAAAAATAAATAAAATAATGTGGATAGTTCTGGCTCTTCGGATTTCACTAACTGAACACTAATTCAAGGGGGGATGACTGCTCAGCTTCAAAAATGCAGGTCAAAACTGATACAGAAAATCGAAATATTGTAAATACTGAATTACCACAATTATATATTCATGCGAAAAAAAGATCGTATGTCCTTAATTGAATCTTACCATGGCATCAGCCATTTATTGACCACCATTACAGTTAGCGCAAACAATCTAACTTAAATTACTGAGTGCCAACATATGCAAGAAAAGTATCCCAACTCAAAAGCTGTAGTTTTTAGGGTTAGTATATTTGGATTTTTAAAGTTTTGCGTTTTCGCTTAAGTGTTAGACAAACGAAAGACGATATTGATGGATCATGAGTTTTTATTGGCAACAACCCTACTGGCACTTAATACATAAATCAAAAAGTAAACTTCCATTTATCTCTCTTGTAAAATTTTCTTTTGTAGAGTGACACATTTTTTGCGGGTGTGCGACTTGACAAAAGATCTAATCTCCCCAATTTGGACCTACGGACTTGAACTGTTTGGGACAGCCAAACGTTCCAATTGCTATAATCCCAAATCCTTGTCGCCGAGAATGGAATAGATTACACGACATTTGAAAAATGGCAAAAAGGAAGGAAAATTCAAAAGGTGGGGTTGAGATGGGAAGTTGGTGTCCGAGTGGATCGAAGTCACGATAGCTCAAGTGGTAGAGCAGCAGCGTATCTAGCCGAAGATCGTGGGTTCGAATCCCGCTCATGACACTGACTTTTTATCTCAACTAAAAACCTTAATTAATTGAAATATATTAATTGGTCAAGCGAACCACGAAAACTAGTGAATTTAATATTTTATAACTTTGGTAACTCTAGGACTGATGATGACTTCACGCCATGATGGCCAATTTTCGGTTACGCCACACATGTAAATATGCATACAATTTTGTGGACATGCATATGTATATATATATATATATATATATATATATATATCATTGTAAATAACAATATTTTTTTCGTTGCATTTTGTATGCAGTTGTAAAAAAATAAATAAATGAAAAAAATAATTTATAAGACAATGATGATACCTCTTTGAGCGTACGGTTGTAAAGTGTGGAGCTCAACCGAGGATTCAAAATCCTAGTCTCCAATCAATTCCGTCTAAAATTCTTCGTCAAATTATAAATGTTCCGTTTATTTTTCAAATTGTGTTATTCATAACGACCTAAGCATCCTGTTTGTACTTGACCTAAGCAAAACCTGCTATAAAAAGGTTCAGCAATCCCTGAGCATCCACAATAATCCTCTAGTACGACAACGATCACTTCCATCCCTACCAGAATACTACATACAGTATATCTAGTTGTAAATATCAAATAAATGTAATTAGAAAAACAACTTCTGCACTTCAGGTGTTGTGTCACTTTAAATACAGTTTCAGTTGTTTATATAAATCGCAACGTCATAAATAGTACAATGGCCAGTTTTGAATCATCTTCCGTCAGTAAATTTTATGTCGATAGATAAGGCTGTTTTTCACAAAAACCCAGAACAAATATTAAGTAAATAATTTTTATATATATCAAACGAGAACAAAATGACAATAGTACATTAGTAACATTAACAATAAACCAACTCTTATCAAATTCACCAAACCTAGCCCAAAAGGGAAACGTTGTATATCTGTTCTTTTTGTGTCCAAAGGTGACGTCATACATTTTTCTATCCCCAGAAAAGATAAGGATAGCACTACAGCGACAACAAGGAGCCAATATTGGTGTTTTCCACTTTTCGGTTTTTTATTGTTTATACTGACGTCGGGGCAGTGTTACATTTGTATTTTTTATTTTTTTAAAAGGATTGTTGTCTCCTGAGTCACTGAATGAGACAGAGGAATACACAGCACATTCCAACCTTTTTATTATTCTATCTAATAAAATTATAATGAGAGACAAAAGGCAAAGATCCTCAATAAACGTAGCTGCAGTATGTTAGCTTTTACCATTTAATAAGGTTATTCATCAATTTCTAACAGATCTCCCCTGTTGCGAGTGAAAAGTTTTGACGAGAAGTCTAAAGTTACACTATGTTCAGAAAGAATTGAAGGACTTGAAATACTGAATATTTAATTTGTTGATCTCCTTTTGATGCTGAATGTCAATATTTAAAAAAAACCTAGTTTTATCTTGAACAACCAATTTTCAATAATTGTCGGCCTTCCAAACGATGAACCGGCTTCTCGACGTTGCAAAAACACGCGTTCTCCCTGAACTAAATCTGGACAGAAAACCTTCTAACGTCCAATTACGAATTATAATTAACAAAGATAAACAACGTTTTTCTACTCGAAAATATTTTTGTTTAAAGCCGCATTTTCAATTAAAAGTTTGAAAAAAATCTAGTATAATTGATAAGCAACATTTCGTAAATTTACATTCGTATATAAGATGGTACAAAATGGGAAAAAATCTGCTGGAAGATTAGCAAGGTTTAAGGAAACATTTCAGGGCTGCAATGGAGAAAAAGGCGTTCCTTCTCTTTGAGATGCCCACACCATAAAAGGAGTATTTATGCAAAATTATTCAATCTGTAGTGCGTCAAAAAGAAGTTTAAAAATAATTCTTCTATAAAGTTTTTTTAAAATTTTTACATTTGAACCTTTGTTGTAAGAACAAGCTGTCGTTTCAAACATAGATGCTTTGTTATAATTGAAGAAAATTTTGAAAAAATTTTAACAATTTTTCAGCACTTTAAAAACGAAAAAAAAATTATAGAACCCTCCGAACATTTTCAATTTCTTGTTGAATGACGCACAAACAAAAAACCAACTAATCACCCCACGTCCCACGCAGTTTGCTTCCCATTCTTTGATAAACCCAGGAAAGTTCCTTTGATACATGTATAAAAATAGTTAAAAACCTTGAATCTCATTTCTGGTCATTAGTTTTTCTTGATCTTAGATCCAAACACCAATAACTGAGGACCCCTTAGCTTCTACCCTCGAGTTGTATTCCTGGACAACACGCATACTTTCGATGTGCTGTGGCACCTGGGCTATTTAAATATAACCTCCTGGCTGTCCAAGGTTACACATCTTCTATTTATCCTATTTACTTCGATATTTACACTCCTGACCTTCCTCTTCACTCCCATACCTTTTGGACTCGGCGATAGCACTTGGATATATTGTGGAAATTCATGGGCTATCAACATATTTATTGTCTCACACTCAAATTTAACTTATTGGTTCGTCACGTCCATTGTGATGTTTGTCTACATCGTCAATTTATCCTATCAATTCCTGTCTTCTAGAATGAAATCCTGGCACCATTACTCTATACTGTACCCTCTACGCTGTCTTCCTTTTCACACAATATTACGAAATAGTTTTACGAACCTATCATAATGTCCATCCTTGCTATCCCTTGATTTGAACAAGTATTGTCCAGTTGTCTACCTGCCCGGCCTTTGTGTATGCAGTAGAAATTTGAATGATTTTCATGTAGTCCATGTGGTGGTTTCTTCAAGGATGAATTCTGGCACCACTCCTCTTAATAATTACACTGCTGACCTTCCTCCCCATAATTCCACTACTTTCCTTCTGGAGAATTATAGTGTAACATTTGGGCCTGTTCCACATTTAAACTTACACCTTACCCGTCATACCAGGACTCTCATCATGGTATGGTCAAGTGGATGATAAAACAAATTCAATTATCTCTGTATCAGTATTGAGTCTGAGACTATGTTCAAAGAAATAGGAACCATTTATTAAAACTTTAATCGTGTCAATTTGTAGACATCTTTAAGTACCCTCTCTGATGATGGCTTTAAAACAGGTAGAAAGCTCGACAGATTACAATTGTTTGTTTCATCCATTGACTGTTCCGAGATTCAGATTATTCGTGATGAAAGAGTGGTCGATACATCTTAAACACAATCTCCGTATTCGCAGATGACACCTGTCCAATTTTCAAACAACCCCCCCACCGCCATTAACCACGGCTTTGCTCTTCGAAAATCAAACTGATTGAAATCACTCACATCATGTTTCCCGTATACTGAAAACCCTTTCCTCCAGTGTACTTCAGCATATGACAAACCTTGTACGCTACTAAGGAAAGCACGTAGATAGCCCATTAAACTGGTTCGATACTAGAGTCGGTTTACTGAGATACAAGAGGCGTGCGTGCTATATCAATATGAATTAAAACTGAAACTTTACCTGAAAGCAAACTACTTGTTTTTTCCATCTAAAGTCCTCCATCCAATAGTTAATGCATCATTCTATCTAAGGAATCACCCCTCTACTAGAGACTGATGAGAGCCGGTAGGAATATAAACCACACAAAAAACTATGTTTCTAAAGGATTTTTTAAAAACACACTATCTTATAAATCCCGATTCCTTTCATTCTACAACAAATTATCTCCTCACCTTAATTCATTATTTCGGAATCTACCCTATTGATGAATTTTTTCACTGTTTAGTTTCACATATTAACCGATGTTTACGGCTTCTTTTCCACAATAATAAATAGCCTGAAAGTTTTAAGTAACAAGACTAACGAAATGAAAGTTGCTCGTACTTTTGTATAATATGCGAAAGCTCGAAAGCTGTTTTTTTCCCACGGGGAAAAAGTTTTTTCTCCCATCCATACCAGGTGACGGGATAGTTCACTCGGTTAACCGATACAGTTTAACCAGGCTGTTGAACAAGAAACATCTATTAAGAAACAAAGTGTTATTTATAGAATAATTTCGTTGTGCAAAGGCACATTTAATGTGCTTTTTAACTAGTCTAGGGAATTAAAATAAAACCTACATATCCGGTCATTTCAGCCGAATAAATTTAAATTATCAAAAGCTAAAGCGCGTCACGAAGCCAACAACCTATTAGTATCGCGTCATGGCAAATGATGTATAAACGACCATTTAATTAATGGAGGCTTTAGCGCGTTTGAGTGTCATTATTAGATAGACTCGTAATGGTTTAAAAGAAAGAAAAAAACAGAATTAATAGACAGACAATAGGGATTATTGAACCCAATACCAATGCACGATAAAATGAGTCGGTTATTTATGAGTACACTTACTATAATAATAAGCGTTTATGAAAATAAAATGATACATTTGGTACCGTGAGATTTCCTCTTTGTGTTCTTCGGAATGAAGAACCTTGAATCTAATTGAATGTATATTTTGTTTTTACGAGGGTTCGCAACAGCAGAGGTTATATCAACCCTCGGGGTGCCGGTGTTTTTGAAAAAAAAAAAACATTTGTAAGTATTAAATTAACTAATTTCGTGGTCCGCTTGGCCAATTAATATATTACAATTAATTAAGATTTTTAGTTGAGATAAAAAAGTCAATGGCACGAGCGGGATTCGAACCCCCGATCTTCGGCTAGATACGCCGCTGCTCTACCACTTGAGCTATCGTGACCTCGATCCCCTCGGACACTAGTGTGTCAACGCCCAAACCGTTGTGACCACCCACGCCCCCCTAGTTATATAATTACAATGCAATATATTGAAATTAGGTTGTAGTGTTATGGAAAAATTATGTAGGCTGAATTATGGTCAGGTTAGGTTAGTTAAGGTTTAAGTTATACACTTGGCAATTATTTTCTGTGAAACGAAGCGAAAGTTTTTTAAATAAGATTTAGACTAAATGCTATCTAAATTCTTTCCGTCATTAATCTTTTTTTTCCCCAAATGTGCCTCTTGTTCATTTAAAAAAAAACTATTTTTCAATGACGTGTACCTCTTTTTTTTTCTTAAGATACATATGAAACGGATAATTTTTTCAGGCAACCTGGGCTTGCTTTTCAAGTACTAAGTACAGTGAATTTGAAATCTTGAACGTAGAAAAGGTGTAGGACAAATAAGATGCTAGGATGAGAATTGTGGTTGGCCAGAAAAAAATAACCTAAAAAAATAACTAAAATAGGGGATTTTAATCGATTAGCTTTACGAATGCGTACAAAGCCAAGCAATTGCTAGATGGGCTGGAGACGCTGTGCTAGCATTAATAATACGGTGAGAGAGCTTTGGCAGCGTCAGTCAAACCAGCTCCTGCGAGTTAATAGTACGACTGAGCGATGGCCTTCCGAAAGTCTGAAACGAAAGGAAAGGATAAGGACTCGATTGACGATCGACCAAACCCGTCTGACACACAGACACTGCTTTTGGGGTGGAAACCCGCGCAGGTGCTCCGCTTGTAGAGAAAGGTCTTCAGTGTCTCGTTTTAAGAAGCGACTAGGCATGGCACCCATTTGGGCATGAGAGTAGGTAACGTTGGGTCTCTTATTCCGATTTTTAAGGGAAACGGGGTGTTTCTCGTTATATTTAATATGTAAAAATTATTTGTAGTATACATTTCTGATGTATGAATGTGGTTGTGCATTTGCATGAATGAGTAAGTGAGCAGACTGAAAGTCGAGCACACCATCGTCGGCCCCTCAGGGTGCTTTGGAGGCTGATCCATGTCCGTTTGTGTAAATACTATTTAAAACTACATTACTAAATTACACGTCCCAGAGCTGTAATGACCACCACCTCACAGTCGCAATTACTTTGATTGATGACTTTAACACGTTGTTTGTCCCATTTGTATTTTTCTACTTTAATTAAATTATATATAGACAGGGATATTATTATTGTTAACGTCGATGAGGCTATGTAGTAACAGCTATTAACGTATTTTCTGTTGTTGTCTTTGTGTCCGGAAAGAAAAAAACTTGTTGTCGGAGTGTTGGTCAACGTATCCGAGCAGACCCTACATTGGCCAACAATTAAGGAAATGTCAGATTCACGTCATCCGCTTATAAAATGTCAATTTTTGGACATTTGGCTTATGAATCTTAATATAGAGGTAATATTAATGTTTTTATAATAAAACCTGATCCTTGAACAAATTCAGACCAGAAATTACAAATTTATTTTGGCGAGGGAGACCATTTTCTATACACATGATTGTACATTTCATTTAAAATACATTAATTGAATAGTGTTTTAGCTCGTTCGCTGTTCTCTTGTCCTTTCTAATCATATTTAAACCAGATCATTCATTTCAATATTATTATTTTTAATAATGCTGATAGTTACAAAGTAATACTGATATAATAACAGTCATTTGTGTAATTGATGATTATATTACTGTCCCGACAAAATAGAAAAAAAAGGAACATTTTAATTATAAGACAACCGAAAAGAGGTCCCCTGTATAAGGTACAGATTTTACGAAATGATGGTCAAATCTAATAACTCAAACCGAAGCAAGAAGTGGAAAAACGTTTTACACAAATTTGATTGTTTCCAAATTCAAAACCGGATCGCTAAACATGTCCAAAAGTCTATTTTGACAAAGGGGTTTTCTGAACAGAAGAACAAAGTAATATTAATTCATTATTATCTATCGATGTAGATGTAAACTAGACGAATACGAAAATTACTGAATTCAATATTTTGGTACCTTGGAAAGAAATTCCGGCTAAGATAGTTTACATTAATTGAGACTGTATTAACTTACTTTCTCTTATTAAACGTTAAAAAGAAAGTACAAGAAACACTAATCATTTTGTTAACCCTAAAATTGCTTTTTTATCGAAAGTCTTTTGTAGTTTGCCTTTACTTTTTAATTTAGTTAAGTTATTAAGTTTAACTCTCCCGCTGGAGTACAAAAATCAGACAGGAAGATGTCATTTCGCCATCTTCAGTGGTGGGTCAGGGTTAAAACTAAGGTGAAGCAAGACACGTCCTTCCGGTTGTGCGAAGTTTTCCTGATAGTTGAAAGTGGAAACAAGCCCATCGCTGAAGATGACGAAATGCCGTCTGAGGGCAACAGGGCTGCTAGGCAACCAGTATTATAGAAAACGGCCAAACTGAAGGCTCATAACCCCGCAGTCGCAATTTTTTATGTGGTGAAAGGCTCACTGCTGTTTTGGAATTTGGCATGTCGAAATTTTCAATGTTGGGTTTGTAGAGTTGTACAAATTGGTTGCACACAAAAGGAAGGGAAACAACAAAAAATTCAAACTTTTAAATAGAGACGGCAAGTAAAGGTAACACACCAGACAAACTAAAACATCAAAAATAGGTTGATCAAAATTATAGGAACGACCATACCGCATATTTAAGACGTGCATATCTCAAGAGGTTACCTCAAATTAATGACGATAAGGTGATGGAGATGATAAGGATAAATTCACTTATTTTGCGATTTTTGAATGTTGGCATTTCGATATATTCAGCGGTGAGTTTGTCTACAATTTATGAGAAAACGCTCAAACCGACCACTAACAAACCTTCAACTCAATAATTATTTAGAAATCGTGAGATGCGGTCTGGTGGGATGTAGATTTCAGAAAAACATTTTCTTTATCGTGCCAACGTTTCGATCTTTATTGAGCCCTGAAGATGATCTCAATAAGGATCGAGACGTTGGCACGATAAAGAAAATGTTTTCTGAAACCTACATCACACCAGACCGCATCTCACGATTTCTAAATAATTATTGATTAACGGTCACCAATCACCACACATTTCAACTCAATATAGCGAATAGACAAAACGCGTCTGACAGACAAAAACAGGAAGATAGACTGACGAAAACTACATGCTTATTACTCGCAGACCTCAAGAACGTATCTCACAAATTAATGATCCTAGGATGATGAATGGAAATGTCCGCCTATTCTAATTTTTTTGGTATTTCTAAAATTAGGACATGAACACGAATAAGTGCACAGACCATACACCTTTAAATGAAGATGGCAAGAAGGCTCCAATTGGTCTGACAACACAAAACAGCAAAGCTTGGTTGACCAAAATGAACGACAACGACCAGAGAGTAGTGGACTGTTGGTACGTCATGAATAGTGGTGCATTTGTTATTTGTACAAATAGGCCGTTCACTGGAGGGGTTTATCAGCAGGGTGAGGGTGAACCAACTCTCAGGCCCAGTTTGTACAAAGACAACCTTGTGCTTCGCACCCCCTACTTATAACCTTGACCAACCATATAAGATGTGTCTTTCAAGCCATTACATCAAGAATAAAATGATTCGGCACGATACTCAAACATTCAGGTTCATCATGCCAGAGAGTTGATGGGGAAATAGTCAAGAACACAAAATATTAGAATACATTGAAACATCCGATAAAGGACTCCTCTGTTTAAGGGATTCACTCTAAATAAAAATAAAGGACAAGGACACTGTCGTGTCATCTTTCAGGCAATCGTTCTACAAATTTTAGCAGTACAGAAAAAGTCTGAATAGAGGACAGATTCTTTTTTTTTCATTTTTCATAGTGTTAAATCGATTAAAACGTGTTATTGATTAATAAATTGGAATGTTTCATCAATTAGTTAACTTCTCCTCCCCCTCACCCAATCTTATTTTATTTCTGATATTGTTGTCATTTAATGATTTCAGACTCCAGTTTAAGTTAAACTTTTTCTTGTTAACATAGTCCCAGTCCGCCAAAGATTGAGTTAAAGAAAGAAAAGATATGTTTGATTTTTAAGAAACGTTTCATAGATCTAGTGTCAGAACATTATCTGATAAATCAAAGCTTAGCAAAACGTTAGAAGGGAAATTCCAAAGGGTCGTGTAAAGTAATTGAAAATGTACATCTAAATCTACATCTCCCCTGTAGTATATGTACATATGTATTATCAGATGGTAAAAATATCCCTGTAGAAGACATCAACCGAAAATGTAAAGAAACCATGACTATTTCTTGGTAAGAAGTTTCACTGTATATGGGAAAAACCACATTGTGAATTGACGCAAATTTGCAGATCAAAGTAGCTCTGAGATATAAATAATTTATAGAAGCATAATAAATATGCATATCATTAAAAAGAACAGCAGTAAAAATTCGCAAAGTTTAAAAAACTAATTACTAAAAAATAACGGTTCACTGTAAAAAATACTGTAGAGCTTCGTTTATTTAAATTACAGTGTGCCTAGGATTTAATTTTGAGAAATGTCTGGAATTGGAAAGAAATTTATTGTTGGTAAGATGAAGTTGTATTTATCTTCTGTAATTGTTTCAGCTATCGCACATTACGCAATTTTGCAATTTTTTTTAATGAACATCCTTGAATTATTTGGTAATTGGTGGAATTTCAAAGAGTTCAACGTGTTTTTCAATTATTAAAAATTAATTTTCTTCTAGTTAATTACGACCGAAAATTACAATCGCCTTGAATAGTTGATAAAAAAAATCGGTTTGCATGTCCACTGTTCGCTATGACTGATAACAATATTCTTAATACAGAATACATTTTTTAAAAAATCGTTTAAAACAGAGACAAGTTTATTTTAATTTTTCTCTATTTCCAAATGGCCTAGCTACGCTGGGTTTTAAAAACTTTTTATCAAAAATACACAGATAAAAACCAGGGGTATGGCCCTTTTGCATTCCTCGACAAATGACAGGAATATTGATTTATAAGCGTTTTTTAATGTGTTTTTGAAAATTATCTGAAAAGATAGAACCACTGCTTACATCATGAGAAGCGGCTAGGAGGTTATATAAAAATTGTGCACCGCGCTACGAACTTCAATTGCTCAAGAGGAAACGTAGACCTTTCAACATTTTTCTTGCCCCATTCTTTCAACTCACTCGATGTATTTATGCACAACAGCCAGTTATTTTTATATACATACCATAATACACTAATATTATATACTGTAATAATACACTACAAAATATCACTCATACGCTCAGGCCGAACATAAACACACAAATATATATGCTGTGTTTGCCAAGTGTTTCATTTTTTTCATTTGTTTTCACAGCAAAAAATACTCTCTCTCTCTCTCTCTCACACACACTCTCTCCCCCTTTCTCTCATTCTATCTCTCTATTTTCACTGTATGTATATGTCTGTTCTCTCTCTCTCTCTCTCTTTCTTTGTATGCCTTTCTTTGCCACTCTCCCTCTCTTTTCTAGGACAGCTCTTTCTCTTTCACACTTTTTTTTATCTCTCTATTCTCTCTCTCTCTCTCTCTCTCTCTCTCTCTCTGTTGGTCACTTTCTCCCTGCGTTGCTCTATCTCTTTCACTCTATCTCTCTATTTTCACTGTATGTGTCTGTCTGTTTTGACTTTCTCTTTCTCTCTCTCTCTCTCTCTCTCTCTCTCTCTCTCTCTCTCTCTCTCTCTCTCTTAATAATATTAGTTTCCTTATATTATATACGGACTGAGCTCTTTATGCGATTTAAATTATATGCAAATAAAAAAGTTACAATAGGATTAAATATTTGTAATAGTTATATCCTAAACAAACAAACGATGATAACATGTACGATAAATTTAAATTACTAGAATTTTTAAAAATAAAAGACTTGATAGACTACAATGTTGTGTGCATTATGTATAAAAGAATATAAAAAAAATCTCAGTGTATAAATGAGAAGATCAAATTTAAAGCTGACGTTCATAAAATCTGAACACTAGGAATAAAATAGGAATATCCTGGTTATAAAGCATAGCACTAAAGCGCTTAGAAATTCTTTTTTAGCTAACGTCAAGTCTCGAATTTACCGACTGAAATTCAAAAATGCCAAAATATAGTGATTTAAAAAATCGATAAAAAATAATCTACTTTCTAGACACTTATATAAACGACAGATTAAAAAGTTTAAAAGTTGTTAATTAAATTCAGTAAATAAAAAATAAAAAGTACAAAAATGTGTCTTCATATGAACGTAAACATAAATAGTTTAAGTTTAAAAAATATCTTAATTTAATTATCTACAAAATTTATTCGTATATTTGTTTACTTGAAATCTCGTATAGCAATTTTTTTCTTTTTTGTTAGAAGTTTTGATATCTGGTCTTGCTCGCCTGCACTTGTAAATATTTTGTAAATAATTCGCTAAGTAAGAAGAAATTAACTTTTATTTTATTTTATTTGCTTTTTTGTCAAGTTAATCTTATATTCACGGTTTTTATTTATTAATAATGTATGAAAAAGAAATTGTTTTGTTATGATTGAGTAGAGTAGAGTCATTGAAATCTACCATTGTATCTCACTTTAGATGTAAAAGAGTGGCCCTGGAGATCAAATCTTGAGTGATTTATGCATAAATGAAACGGAATTCAATCTCTCTCTCTCTCTCTCTCTCTCTCTCTCTCTCTCTCTCTCGGTCTTTAATAGATTCATTTATAGTAATCCTGAAGGTTTTAAAAATGTCGACTAACTACAAGTTGCTATAAAAAAATACATGTGAAACACTAATTCAAATTTACTATATCAGGGATCATTTTCTTATCGGCTTAGTTACTGTGTTGGTGCAGAAGGAAATTTGTTCGAACACCTCATTTCAATTAACAAATCAGCTACTTGTGAGTACCAGATAATTCACTATCAATTCAAGGGACTTAAAAGTAGATTAACTCTCAGTTTAAAACCGCAAATTAACATTAGTTTAGTTTTAATGTTCGTTATAAGTAACTTTTTATTTAATTCATCATTGCCCTATTCATTATGAAAAATTAAAAAAGCAGAAACATTTTCTCATTGCCTGACTCCACACCAAATTCTACGTTATGTATTGAGCCAGCAATTGATACGATTTTTTCCTGATTTAGCTTGCACTTTTCGTTTATTCTCTAGGTACTAAAAGGCTTGTTTCTCGAATTGCAAAATTACTGCGCTACAAATCTTCAATAACTTTTGGCTCTGTCATTGGATTTTACTAGTTTTCAATTCTGGGCAAATATACCGAGGAACTTTTGAGTAGAATTGTGATAGTTGTGAACATCGTACGCAGTACTCAAACAGTACCTCTTTTTTTTAACGACCTAGACCATTCTATGGCAGTGTTTAACTTCCATATTCAAGAAGCTCGCTCCATGGAATCCGATAGCTTCTTAAACTAAGATTGTTAAATTCTGTAATGTGGAAAGAAGACGATGGAAATTACATGTGTACGATCTGTTACATAGAATTAAAAGAGGATATATATTTTTTATTGCCCAATGTCCCGTATTGTCATAGTTTCGAATCTTGTATCTAGGACATAGAGCGCTTTCCAGGTCTTCCGCTTGATCTCCTAAACATCATAGAGCTGAAAAATGTCAAGATCTTGCACTCTATGCACGTCGTGCAATATAGATAGGAGTTCAGTAATGCCTTAGTTATTTGCTTTATTTGTATTCAATTTTAAACGTCTGCTAGTTAAAATAGTTTTACTCATCGCCAATTAACGGCAGTATACAACTTTATAAATGCTCAGTATGTTGTGTTTCTTTTTATTGTTGTAAGTTAAGTGTGTTATCTGTCTATCTACCTAATCATCTTCATTTATAAAATCATCCATACAATCAATCGAACAAAGGAAAAGTGAATTTAAAACCTGGTACGAGTGAAAATCTAATTTTGTTTACTTACGTATATTTTATTCTAATCTCTACGAGTATTTTCATAATTGTCACAGCGCAAGGAGCAGGGCAGACTTTATCTCATTAAAAAAGGGAAATTTTAAAGACCAATTATTTTTAAATTCGCATACAATCGAAAGTGTCATTAACAATAGGCCAAAAATGAAAGGAAACGAAAACCCCTTTTTCAACATCCTTCAGAAGGTTCGTCGTAGTAAAAATATAACAAGACGTCATTTAAGCCGACAGACTAACACGTACGACTTGTTGGCTTATTTATCCCGTCTTCCCCTGGGATTATCTGCGAGCGGCTTGAACCAGTTTGCGAAGGTTAAACGCCGGATCACCTTGGATCCCAAACCTTAACCTCAAATAAAATGTCTACATTTGAGGAAACTTTTCGTCAACTGAACTCTTCGAAAAATAATTCTGTACTTAATTATTAACAAAACACTCATTTCTTTACCAAAATAAACCATTCAATTGATACTTTAGTAGGAATACAAATGGTTATATTTGGAATATTATTATGTCATATTCTTTGCAGAGGTCTATGCCGTGCGAGTAAGAGTAAACGATTGTATTTTAAACGCTGATTTTAAACGCTTATTTGTTATCCCTTCAACAAAATGTTAAATATTTCCATACAGTTAATTCTTAATTTAAAGGAATGATTTCGCCTGTGGGAGAGTGATTTTTAAAATGTTTTGAGGGGCGGGGGCGCAAGCGCGTGAGCGAATGGCTGCAAGAAAGAGTAGCAAGTGTCCTGCCTGGTAGGATTTGGATGGTAGGATTTCGAGTGTGAGTAAAAGATTGAGATTGACGAGTTTTTAAGTTAGGGAGTGGGAATGTGACAACGATCGTAGAGGTTACTGAGTGCGTGATTGAGTTTGAGCAAAAGAGTTGCAATTGCCAGAGTGAGTGAATTTGTGCGAGCGGTAGGAAAAGAGTTAACGGGTGTCAGGCAAGAAGGAAGCAAGTGATTGTAAGTTTGCAATTGGCGATTTCATGTGCCAGGACGGGATATTCCGGGTGAGTGATAGCAAGTGAGTTGGTGACTGCAAGTGTCAGTGATGGAGTTAGTCAGTGAGTGAAAGATTGCATTTGTGAGTGAAAGGTTTTGGATGGAAGGAAAAGGGTTAACGAGTACTAATTGCAAGTGTCAAGAAATGAGTTAGTAAGTAATAGCGAGTTCGGAATTGGCGATTTAAAGTGAGTGGGAAAGATTTTGCGAGATAGTTGGAGTGAGTAATTGGAGTAATTAAATGTGTCAGGAGGAAGAGAGAGAGAGAGAGAGAGAGAGAGAGAGAGAGAGAGAGAGAGAGAGAGAGAGNGAAAGAGAGAGAAGAGAGAGAGAGAGAGAGAGAGAGAGAGAGAGAGAGAGAGAGAGAAGGAGTGATTGCAAGTGTCAAGAGTGTAAAACTAATTGCAAGTGAGTGTGTGTTACAAGTAAAATTTCTATATCGTAAGGGATAGCAAAAGTGAATAAGTTTAACAGTGATTACAGGAATGAATGATTGGACTGAATGTGTATTTTAGGAATCAATAAGAATGGCCCACAGGCCGCCAAAAATGTCATGGCAACATGCAACCTAGTTTCATCAAAAAAATCATTCACAATCAGAGCGTGAAAAAGCGTCCTAGAGATGATTGATCATTAAAAGAAAGCAATCTTTCTTGTTTAGGAAAGTAAAGTGTCGATCTCATTATTTATGGATCATGGATATGATTAATATCGACCTTAGCAATACAACCTTTCAATTTTGATCTACAATTCATTAAAATATATTATAGTATTATTAGAAATTGAGCATCAAAATCATCACTGAATCAAGTCACCGCGATTCGTTAACTGAAATAAAGGGGTTATACCCACGTTTTCAGAGTATTTAATTAAGTATGTGCTAAAGTAGTAAGCCTTCCTTTAAATATTACCAATTTATTTACCGACTTCTAATACCAAATCAGCAAAACATTTTCTCATGTTTGAAATGTCAAAATCATTTATTAAGAAAAAATTTAATTACTATTTATTTATTAAAAGATTTTTATTAGCAATTTTCACTTTACAATTATATAAGATATGCAATTTCCCACTTGACCGACATCCCAAAAAACGCACCAATTTTATCCATCTGTTATGCTATCATAAAGCAACCATTTTTTAAAAATATTTATTCTTTCTACAAATGCAACCTAACTTCTGATCACAGACGCGCTATTTTTAATGTAGTATTGTCATAAATGTATTTTATTATTTTTATTTTGTATTCTCACAAACACACAATTTTTTAAATTTGGTATGCTCAATGCCGCATTTTCTATCTATTTGGCTAAAAAACGCACCATTTTTACTAATATGTTATACTCATAAGCCCACTATGTTTTCACTCTGGTATGCTCAGAAACGCATCAATTTTGCCGTCTGTTCTGCTCACAAACGCGCTATTTTCTTTTTAATTTGGTATGGTCACAATCGCTTTTTTAAATCTTCTATGCTCACAATTGCGCTATTTGTTTTTTTTTCTTTTTTTTCAATTTGGTATAATTAAAAACGGATTTTATATCTGCTGTGCTCTGATAAGTGCCAGTTTATCAATTTGGTATTTTCACAAACGCAATATATTTTAATTTAGCATTATCATAAACGTAATTTATTTTTCTAACTTTGTCTACTCACAAACACAACAGTTTTTTTCAATTTGGTATTCTCAATGCCGCATTTTCTATCTGCTTGCTCAGAAGCGCACCAGTTCTACCAATATGTTATGTTCACAAACACAATATTTTCCACTTTGGTATGCACACAAACGCTCTATAGTTTTTCATTTGGTATTCTCCGAAATTCACCAATTTTGTCAATCCGTTTTACTCAAAAATGCACTATTTTTTCGATTTGGTATGCTTACATTCCCTTTTTTTAACCTTCAACCTCTCTCACAATTGTACCGGTTTTTTTAAAAATTTGATATGCTCAAAAACGGATTTTGTTAAATCTGCTTTGCTCAAATAAGCGGTAGTTTTGTCAATCCGTTTTGCCCATAAACGCATTTTTTTCAATTTGATATGCTCACAATCGCTTTTCTCAATCGTCTCTGCTCACAATACCACCAGTTTTCCAGTTTTTCCAATTAGTTTGCTTAAAAGCCCATTTTTATCTGCTATGCTTAGAAAAACGCCAGTTGTGTCAATTTGGTATTTTCAAAAACTCACTATATTTTAAACATGCTATGCCCATAAATGCGTTTTTAAATTTCCCCATTGCCTACGCTTAACGATAATTTTTTCTTTATATTATACTTACAAACGCATTTTTTTAAAAATTTTCTTTGCGCACTATTTTTTTTACCCCAATCAACTATACTCAAAAACGCATTTTTTCAATCTGCTATGCTCAGAAACGCGCCAGTTTTTATTTGGTATTCTCGCAAATACACTATTTATTCCTTTTGATTTGCTCACAGATGCACAAAATTTGAAAAAAAGCTACACATGTTGGACTTTGCTTGAAATTCAGGCCTAATTGAAAAGTGATTTTCTTTATTTTTTCTTTTTTTGTGGATTTTTTAAAAGGAATTTACTTATGCGTTTAAATTTATAAAACACGAAGGAACTATTAAAAATGTTTTTTATTTTCTATTATCTCACAAATTAATCATTTATCAAACAATTTTTATTTTAACAAGCTATCAATTGATTCCTTACTTTCTAATGCAAGGCGCGTCCTAGCGAAACACCTAATAACTACCAACGCTTGTCTAATTCTACTAGTGTTTCTGCCTATATATTTAGTTTTTTCATGTACTGTGGTTTACAATGATTACAAAATATCGTTATTTTCAAAGGTATTTAAAATCCGCATTTCAAATATACTTGTGTGTTATTTAGCGACTGGTTGTTCAATAATTTGTCGAAGTAGTGAGGAGCGGTCAGAAATGTAGCATTGCAGATAAACATATTTTTTGCTTACGTTTCAAACTTTATTCGAGTCATCTTCAGAGCCTGGGTGAATTACAAACATATTTTGAATGGAAAAAATGTTATACAATACAGATGTAAATAATATAAATTTTGAACCAAGTATTTCATACTCACATAAAGTGCAATGCTAATCTTGTAGTGTTATGTTTGTTTCGTGTGAAATAGTTGTGAATACAAATTCATGTTTTACAACACGAACCAAACCTTAAACTACAAGAATAGCATCACACTTTATGTGAGTATGAAATACGTGGTTCAAATTTATATTATTTATATCAGTACTGCATTATCATTTTTTCCAATATGACCGAAATAAACTTCGAAAGGTCGGCAAAAAATGAAAAAGGTTTTTATCTAAAATAATTTATTCCTGGCCGATCTACTTCAATAGATTTAAAAAACTTTTTTCATATTTATTTTTCCAAATAAATTTACATATATGACAAAGGAAAGATAGTGGTGGAATTTGTGCGATATTCAACTTTTATAATTGGATTTGCATGTTTTGGAGGAATTTATGAGTAAAACTTTTCTCGGCTTTGTCTTGAAATGAATGCCGTTCTTACAGAAGTATCCAATTATCTACGTGATCGTTACTAAAAGGCCTTGTGAATAAGCAAATCACAGTCTTGAGTGAAACGCTCCTTTGATTGTTAAGAAAACCGTCTTTGTATTTCATTTACTATTTATAAACTGATAACCTGCAACAACAATTTCTGAAGAAAAATTCGATTCTCAGTCTTGTAACACGGACGAAAGAGACTGCAGTGGATTTCTGTTGAGCATTTAAGTCGAAACATTTCAAATTTGACAACAAAAAATCATCCAAAAGTTAGGGTTTGGGGATTTGATGTAAGAAAAAAGGATGAGACATCGGATGCCAGAAAATTTAGCTCTTAGAAAATCAGGAGATCGTTAAACTGATGATTTTGAACAACGATATTATTAACAACTTATGAAAATGTCATTGATGATGATCATCATTGCCTGATGACAAATGGTCTTTGGCTTATTATTATTATTATTTTGATGTTTTAAGGAGTACAAATTATGTTTTGTAAATATAATGGGTTTTTTCTTAAAATCCACGGTTCGTGATTATTATCCAAAGGTTCAAAAATCCCAAGTTCTCCGTGTTTGAAATATTTTACATGGCATTTTACGTGTTACTCTCAACACGACACGCAAGAATGGCACAGTTACGCCGAAAACAAACAGTTTGAGCCCTGAAGATGATCTCAATAAAGATCGAAACGTTGGCACGATAAAGGAAGTTTTTCTGGACCTACATCAAACCAGACCGCATCTCACGATTTCCGAATAGACTAACGGTCACTAATCACCACATATTTTATTTAATTGTGCCTATTACATGGTCGTTTCGGGCTTATGGCCCATCATCATCATCTAAACATGGAAAACTTCATGGTACAATTGCCATCCGAAGATATACACATAACTAATTTACAGTTTTTTAAAACAAGTAATATACCTGGACTATGCCATAGATACATATATATTTACACCCCATTTTGAGGGGGATGTCGTCAAAATGGTTTTAAAAACTGTAATAATAACAATAATTTTATTTAAGGATAAGGGCGGATAGCGACAGAGGGTATATATAAAAAAATCTCAATATCATCTGTTGTACCCACGAGGGGACTAAAATAAAATTATTGTTATTATTACAGTTTTTAAAATCATTTTGACGAGATCCTCCACACAATGGGGTGGAAATATACATTTGTATCTATGGCATAATCCAGGAATATATATTTTTTTAAATTGTAAATTACTTATGTGTGTATCTTCGGATGGCAATTGTACCATGAGATTTTCCATGACTAGTTTCTGATGATGGGCCGTAAGCCCGAAACGCCATGTAATAGACAAAACTAAATAAAATATTTCACCCCCGGAACTTGAGATTTTTCAACCTTTGGATAATAACAATAATATAATTGTTTTAATACACAAATGCTGTTGCAAAACTGAATACTGCTTTGGTAAGGATTCTTAAGAGAAAGTATCAACATTTGGATTTTAAATGGGCAATGACCATGATGAGAGAAAATGGCCATCCTTCTGCAAGGCCGGCTCTTGCTGAACATGTTTGTCCTTTTAGCTTTTCGAGCACATGGAAAACACGCCTATGCATTAAATTGACTCAATGACGAGGTTGTATTAAGGATTGCAGTCGACGTTATCGAGTACACCAAATTATCAATCGTTTCGACAAGATTTCCTCACAATAGGCACATGTTCTTCAGTTTTGGCAAATAAAATCCAATCTGCGAGTTCGTATGCTAACGGAAAAGTAGGTTTATTTGTCTGGTGTAAAAACAGCAATGGGCTATGTTGTAGGCAAAATAAATCAGAGTCCAATCACGTCAAGGGAGAAACCCAGGGACGTACGTGCGTCAGTTTTTGAGGTTAAATGACATTTCATAAAACGTTTCAATGTCAACAATGCACCACGAGCACAGTTTTACAAAAGCACCACTGGATTAAGCAATGAATAGTTGATCCATATAAGAAAATAACGTTTTCTTAATAAATTAATCATAAATAAACAAGCTAGTAAAAAAGGAAAATAAATTTTTTTTTAATCATCCTGACAAATATAACAAATCTGATGTGATACCTGACTTGATGTGACCCGTCTCGTATTGTATAATTCTTTTGTTTGTTTCCCGGATAATTGTTTAATGAAGACGTGAATACGAAAATGTATGAGAGTATATTTATCAAGATAGAACCTTTTCGCATGACAAAACCGGTTTTACGTGAGAGTCAATATACTGAGTAGACTCTGAAAGCCTCTACACCCGCTTTAAATGTCAACTACAATGAAATTATTCGAAAATGGTATTTTGCCCAGGTCCACTCTCTAACAAAAAAAAAAAAAAAAAAAAAAAAGAGAGAGAGAGAGAGAGAGAGAAAAGAAAAGTGTATTTCATTAAAACTTGTAATTGCATTACAACAAATGAATCCATAATCTTCATAATAAAAACCATTGTTGAAGATTTATCAACATGATAGTCAAAAAAATTAATTAATTAAAAAATAGAAGGGTTGCTCATTATATTATAAAATTATTTCTACAATTCATAACTTAATTTTTTATTTACATATTTTTTCTATATTTAATTGCAACACGCACATACACACATATAATATATATATATATATATATATATATATATTGGGTTGTCCGGAAAATAATGCAGGATTTTGGTATTAAACAAAAAAAAAGAAACTAGTTACTTTAAAGCAATGTTCTTTAATCAAAATAATTTCCCATACTCTCAATACATTTCTCCCAACGTGTTGGTAACTTATTAATTCCGTCTGAGTAGAATTCAGAATTTTTAGAATTGATAAAGTCAATAAATGCATTTTCCAGTTCCGTTTGATTTTTGAATATTATGTGTTGTAAGTAGTGGTCCAGGTGTCTAAAAAAATGGTAGTCAGTAGGCGAGAGGTCCGGAGAGTAGGGTGGGTGAGGCAAAGTTTCATAGCCAAGCTCCAATAATTTTTGTGACGTTACACGTGACACATGTGGTCGAGCGTTGTCATGCAACAAAATGGGCCCTTTCCGATTGACCAAAGAGGGCTTCATTACTGCCAATTTCTGATGCATGGTATTAATTTGGTTACAGTATGATTCAGCATTGATGGTTTCGCCAGGATTTAAGAAGCTGTAGTGTATTAAACCAAATGAAGCCCACCATACCGTAACCATTACCTTTTTTTGATGAGTTGGGGGCTTTGGAGCTTCTCCTTTGTCGAGCCACTGTCCAGAACGTCTAGTGTTATCGTAGAGAATCCACTTTTCGTCACATGTAACAATTCTGGCCAGAAATGGGTCATTTTTGTTTCGACAAAGAAGTGATGCACAAACATCAAAGCGCTGATTTTTTGGCGATCGTTTAATGAGTGTGGAACCCAATTTTCGAGTTTTTTCACTTTTCCAATCGCCTTGAGGTGGTCAGCGACGGTCGTTTTACTGACTTTGAGTTGCTCTGCAAGTTCTCGAACAGTTGTTTTGGGGTTTTCTTCCACCACTGATCGCAGAACATCATCATTAAGAGAGGAAGGCCTTCCACGACCTTCTTCATCTTCAAGGCTGAAATCTCCCTCCCGAAATTTTTTAAACCACCTTTGCACAGTGCACTCATTAACACAACCCTCGCCCCAGACTTGGTTAATGTTTCTAGCCGTTTGGGCTCCGCTTCGGCCGAGTTTAAACTCGTAAAAGAAAATCGTACGAAATTCTCGCTTTGACATTATAAGGATGACTGAATTATTTCCAAGTAGCGGAATGCTACAGAGGTAAACAAACAATATCATTTGGAAGAGGATTAATAAGTGTTGACATTCATACAAATGAGTAATCCTGTAAACGTAAACAGAATATTTTATATAGATTTTTTTTAATGAAAACTTAAAATCCTGCATTATTTTCCGGACAACCCAATATATATATATATAATTTTTTTTAAACTTAGTTATACTAATTTACTGTACCCAATTTGTTTGAAACAAAAACTTTAAAATCCAAATAGTAAATAATAATTTAGCTTAAAACAAAACGGTAACTTCGTGGTTGCGCAGCACAATGTGTTCAATAAAATTTTAGTTCCAGAAATTAACCTCAATAATTATTAACCCTCAAATTTATAGTTTTGTTTAACATTGTAGCAAGCAATTGAATTTATGCTGAAAACATAAGTACAAAAACCCATAAATGTGGTATAGCAATGACCACCTGATTTATGTAATTTTTTTTTACAATAACATCCTTTATTACGGTATTACAACATAGTTACATAAGTATTCCTAGGTTCAAGGAGTCTTATCCTTTCATAGTCTATGATCTTTTTAACTTAAGGATGAAAGATTTTTTACTAAATTGTTCAGCTTAAGGAAAAACTTCAGTTTTGTTAATAAATAAATGCATCTTCATAAATATATATTTCAATAAAATGTGCAATTTTTTATGTAATGACAGTTCAAAAACCCTTAAATTTTTGCTAAACATATGACTTGTAATGCAAAAAATGTTAAAAAGGAATACCTATTGTTCTTATTACAAAAAATATCACAATTTTAAATAAATATTATAATAAGCTTAAGAAAAAGCGTAATATTTGATATTTTTAAATGGAGTTTAATCCTTACTTTATACCTTAATAAACCTTTCAAGTCTTATCGAAGAAGCTTATGAAAATTACTTTTAAGCTTATAATTATTAAAATTGTGTTTCTACTTTCACTACAAACAGATGGGGAAAAAATTGACCTAGTTCTACCACAAAATGAATTATAAGTCATCTATTTCATGTCATGTCGGTCCTATGTAAACAAAGTCGTTAAAAGTTTTAAGCACAGGAAAAGGTGTTGACAACACGCCCACTCGTCGTTGATTGCCGATGCATTTTTGTAGGTAAAGTTTGCTGAGACTGATGCCAGTTAATCGAGGCCGAAATAGCGTTTCGTATGCTGGACGTGGAACAGCCTCGGCGTCTGCCGAGTTGTAATCGGTTATGTTGACTAATGCTGACCAACCTCTCTTTTTCCTGACCTTAGAACGCCGAACGTATGTACGGCATGAGTAATAGTTTTTTCGAGCTAATTCGAGTTGTTATCAACATATTCACACGTCAACAGTGATCACTAACGCAATTATACTGTACTGAGTAAATTGCAAGAAAACACAAGAGATTATTTTAATGACGTTTCATTGAGGAAAAACTCCAAATTATCAGTCACTAAAGATATTATAACTAATTACAGAAACATTACAGTTTTGCTCCATTTATACAGCGGGAATATTGTGTTAAAAATTTATTTACTATGTAGTTTATTATTGAAGGATCGATAAAACAAATAAATAGTTTTACACAAATTGAATTTGAACGCTTATGATGACAAAATAATTTTTATTCAAGTATTTACGCAAGCGTTGCATCGTGTTAAATGTATTATTATGCTACGGATAAATATGAATCGCAAGTCGGGAAACCAGTTTCGATACCTAAATGTGCCAGTGTATCCGGAAGGTGAATCATATTTTTGTGAAAGAGGTTTTGTGAAAAAAGCTAAGTAGAAAAATTATTTGCTTAAATGTGCCTTGTATTTGGAGAGCATTGGATTTTCATAAATTTAACCATATATCGATCGATTAAATTAAAGTTGATATTGCTTTTGACCAACTTTTTGATTCTTTAGTTTTCAATCTAACTTATTCATCCTTTCTGAATTGTTAGTGAACAGTTTCATCTCCTAAAGTATTGTGGACGGTTATTTACAAATTTTTGGAAAAAATAATTGCCTATTAATTTTATTTTCAAAGACAAGTAAAAAGGCAGTGTTGGTAGATTATGTGTTTGCAAGTGCCTGATCGTTTAGTGAAATTGAATTTTGTACTGCATTGACTACCTTTTTGATTATGTATTTATTTCTTAATTAAACTTGTTTCTTTTTTCTGAAAGTTTTATGAACAATTTTATTCGGGAATGTTGTTTCCAAGCTTTAACAAAAGTAATTTTTCCTCTATTACAGACTGCCGCTGCCTTTTCTTTTTATACTCTCGTAAAAGCATGTGATCCCCAGGGTAGCACCCTAGGGCCCTTCCTATTCAAAATATGCACAGCCGACATCCCTGTTTTCCCTAACAATACGATATGCTCTTTTGCTGACGACAGCCGTCCTGTCATCTAATCCAGATGCTTTCCTTGTTAATCATAACACTCAACTCCATTTAAATCTTATCCAGTCTTGGTTTTGCAAATAGAGAATAAAAATTAATGAAACTAAATTGACCCATATCACCTTTACACTCGGAAAATTAATTTGTGTTGCAGCTTATTTCAACAGAAACTTATTACCACCTGAGATATTTTATGTCTCTTGGGACTAACCATTGAGAAGACTAACGAAGAATCCCCCAACACGACTAAAAAGACAATAAACAAACAGAGGATACAAATTATTCCTTTAAAATACTTAATCATAGATCTAACTTACACATTACTAACAAACTCACCATTTGAAAGACCGTCCTAAGACTGATATGTCCTACGGAATTGAAGTTCACCAACGAAACTATCCAATTCCTACAAAATCCAATCTATCCAACGTTTCAAACCTAATAATCCACAATGAGTACCAAATCCCATTTATAATTGACCTTATTAAATCCCGATGCCAAAACTTCCCAAAAATTTTAACCTTCACTCTAAACCAGTTGTCCAACAGCTTTCTTGTCTCAACATTCGTGGAAATCCCACACGTGTGAAAATCATAATAAAAACATAACCAAAAAAAGGAAAAAGGCAGAGTTGATACATAATTTTATGTACCTTATTGGTAATTGTTTGGTAAAATTGTCCTGCTTTGACACCTTTTTTGATTATTTGTTTCTCATTCTAACTTGTATCTTCATTTCTGATTTTTTGTAAGATAGTTTTATTTCCTAAAGTTTTCAGGAAAATTATTTAAAAGTTTTAAAATTTTAAGAAAAGTAATGTTTGTTTTTGTAAAAAATGTAAAAAGACCAAGAAAAACAAATATATTACAAAGTATTTGTTACAGTACAGAATTTTTTATTTTGAAAACATTTTTCTTAAATATAACCGTTATCTACGCTTCTATTATTCTAAAGATGCGGGGACATGTTTTAACTTGAAAGTCTGATATCATTTAAGCCAAAAATATAATATTCAGAACAGCTTACCTGGGCGTTTCATGTTCTTATTACGAGATCACGAACTTCTGAAACAGAAGAAATCACAAGACATTTGTTAATTAAATAGCGATCTTTTTAACACGTTTAAAACATTTAAATAGTTTCTTCTTATAAACAGTGAGAGTAAATTGGTACAAGAAATTGTGTACATTTTTTTCTTCTAACCACAGGAGACTTAGGGCTGTGGTTGTTCACCACGCATGAGTCTACGAGGTTTAAGCTTCATCTCTAACTTTCATTACCCACATCATTTCAATTATACATATTGCTACCTAGGTAATCACTTTCTTTCATACAAACCTTAATTATTTGTTAATTATGATGTTTGCTATTTCTGAGGTTTTCTATGGAACAGTTTTTGTTGTAAGCTGGCTATCTTTAAATCTTGTTTGTCCATCTTGCAGTATCTTTATGTAGTGAACAACCATTACTCTAAAATTTCTTAATACCTAAGTAAGCGAGGTTACTTTTCTTTGGGCTTATTTAAGTAATTTATTATGTATTGTATTACTTTTGGATACATTTGGAGTTTCCAAATATAGAAGAGCACAATTAATGTTGTTCAGCTCTTTATAAAAAAAAATCACTAGCTTTTCTAATACATCATACATTTCAAACTTCAAACTCGAGCGCCGTAATCAATAATCAACTAATGTACAGGGCAAAAAACTTTCATTTTAATATGTAGTGTTATTTTTCTAGATTCAAAATATATCAAAACAACGTAGAGTTAGGGGCGTCGGTGGCCGCAACGGTTCAAGGCGTTGACACGGCGCCCATCACTGAAAGGTAACGGTCCCGGGTTCGAATCCAGCAGCCCTGCATTCGAACCCGACGTACTTACAAATGTGATTTTTTTCAAAAACACCGGCACCCCGAGTGTTGATATAACCTCTGCTGTTGCGAACCCTTGTAAAAAAAATAGAATAAATAACAAATAGTTAGTAGGGAGTTTAAGTTACATCTAACAGTTATTAGATTTTAACTGCGCAAATACCATCGTTCTATACTATTTTTCACACGTATCGTTTTTCATTTATAGTTCTAGTTTTAAGTCATAAATTTCCTTATTTGTTTAGATAATTAGATTTGGAAAGCTTTGAGCGTGTAGGCTAAGAATGGCAAACAATCAGTGTATCTTATATTAAACCATCGTTTTACGTCCATTTTTTTAAATAGTTTATGTGACCAAAAAATTAAAGAGGGTATAAGAAATACCCGTTTAATTGAACAGTTTTTCTGAACCATGATGGTTTCTAACCATTTCGCTCTGCCTTTCCTTTGCTGATATGACCACAATCATTTCTGTATTCGCCATCATCATTGGTAGTTTACTATAGTAGTTGGTCTCTGATTTTCCTGTTTACCTAAGATGGCAAAAAGCCGAAAACGCATCTACCAGATCCAAACAGCTAGGGCATATAGGCCATGATTGTAAAAGACCAAACAGGTTCATTACACTTCAGATCGTCAGAAATCTGACAAACACTTTTCACACTTATTTTCTTTCGTCTATATCGCACCAATAAAAAATTAATCATTGACATAAATTTGACAACGAATTAGGCCGACAATAAGGATAAATTGTTTAACTTGTTCTTATCTGATCATCCTGGCGTTCGATGCGCGTCTTGCATTTTTGTTTTTGCTCTGTATAGGAACCTTGGTGGCCATGTGGTTAGTGCGCCCGACTCTATGATATTATGCCCTGCTAGCCGTCCTGGGTTCGAATCCCGGCAGGCTTTTTAACCGAGAATAATCGTTTAGCTCATCGTCCGCGACACCCAACGGTTAAACGTTAGCCCTCCTGTTGACAGAAATTAATTTACTTTATTGCGCTGTCTCGTGGTTTTGCCAGTTAAATTTAAGGTCGTTAATAAAAGGTAGTGCAATGATTACACTTGGATTTTTTCACGGTATTAGCACAAACAGTTGTTCAGTGTGGATAAGTTGAAGGGATGTGAGGGAAGTGCAATTTTTTGATTCCTTTAACGATCAGGATTTATAGGTTTTTATTTTAACCCCGTGCATATAATAGAAATATTGATATATGAAAGGAAGAAACAAACTAGTTTGAATACCAACACAAGGATCACAGAGTAATAGTAAATCACATTAAATCAAGTGAAAAAGCTATTCAGTTATAACAGTCATCATCATTGTTTAATTATGATCCCTCTCTGGATAGCAGGTGACGGATCCACTGATTTTAAATATCGAGAAGGATTATTAGTAAAGAAATTGCGAGGAAAGTTGTTGTACAAGAAGATTAGAGATGGATTGAAGGATAGTCTTGAATAGTAGCTAGATCTTGCAACATCAAGAAAAAAATTTTGGTCGTTATGGTAGTAAAACGTTGATAATGGATCTAAGGATTCATGATTGTAGGTTATGCAGTATATCCATATTGGTTTTAAGTGGCTGCGGCAGAGGGTGAAGTTTATGTTTTGGGTATTTAGTTTGATTTGCCGTTTTTTGAATCATTGTTATAGAGCATGAGATGTGCCTGGAGAGTTCGGTGTGTATATGTAGTATAATAGGTTCTCAACAGAAACGGAACTGGTTTGTGACTAGCAAGCTACTCAATAAAGATTGAGATCACTAGTTTCTTCAATGAAATCATAGAAGAGTCTTTGTTCGTTGACAGAAATGATTCAACCTATGAAGCTGTATGGACGTACTATCGTCGTTGCAGAAGAGATAGAATACGAAAATTTTGCGTTCTTGTGTTTTTTCCAACTCCATGTCATGCCTTTTCATTGGTCTTTCTTCGAGTCTCCGGGAAGAGAAAATTTGTAAAATGCAGGATGTTTTTCAAATTCTCTCACACCTGCTGATCGTCCATCTAGATAATCACTGGAAACTGAGCAACTTCAGTAATCAGTTTCTTTTGATTAGAGAATGTGTAGGCAATAATAGAGGATAAAATGGCAGTGTCATGAGCGTATGTTAGGATAAGGGTGTCGGGACGAGGATATCAAGTGTGTATTGAGCACAGTAACGGACCGAGGACGATCCCCTGAGGAACGCGCGTGCCCGCCTTGAACAAAGCCGTTTGATAGGATCCGATCTACTCTAAAGTACCTTTAAATTCATTTTGTTAAACCACAACAATTTTTAATTAAACATCTATGACAAAATTTTATTAACCTTTGCCATAAAAACAATTGATGAATCTTTATTATTGGCGAACGTGATCTCACAAAATCTATTTGATAGCCAGTGAAACTAGCACATTTTTTACATAAACGGAATAACACATTGGTTGCCCACTGTAATTAGTTAATGCTAGTCAGTTTGTTTTCTTCATAAGTGAAGTAGTGTTTTTTAATGAAGTTAATGATTGTTATTCAATTGTGTATACACAGTGATATAAAAGAAAAATGTAAAAAGCTAAAAAAACATAAAAGCTAAACGTTTGAAGTTTTTAAAATTGTTTTCTTGCATATCGTGGTGAAAGCCATGACAGAAAAAATAGTGGTTTGAATTTTGAATGCTATCGTACAATTATTCTCCACCTGCGGTGCCAATTATTACTGCCAATCTAAAAGATTTGTGATTACTTTTAAGTCTTAAACGATATTTTTTTTTTTACCGTTGTGGGTATTTGACCAGATCGATCTGTCAAAGAGCCTAGTCGTTAATCGGCTTCGATTCTGTCTGGATGACATGTTGCTGATTTCGACGGGCTTACGATTTACAAATTCTACACCGCCTTAAAAATAAAAAATTCCTTCAGCTCACTGAAATGACGAAAGAAATCTACGCGATTACGAAGTTTCCCCTTTCCACTACGGTCACTGAGCACTGAGCACGTCTTTCGCTCTTATCGGTTTATTACTCACCATCAAAATTTTCTTAGAGGAAGTACGATAAAAATCTTCTGAATTTATTTGTCATCTATAAATAGTATAAAATACAAAAAAAGCCTTTTCGTTGTGCGGATAAACTTTATCACCTATTAGTCGAGACCTGCGATTTGGATTATCATAGCGTTATCATAGATGATTATTCATAATGATTGTCCGATTACGATAATTATGATTATATATGTCATTATAAAACCAGATAAATTTTACCTCTATCTTGTTTTCAATCATATTCTTAATAAATAAAAATGATTGAGTTTTCACATTAAGTTTTTGTTTCTTCATTTCCCTCCACTCTCTATCATCTTCTTTTACTCCCAATCCTTCCCTTTCACTCTATATGTCTGACTATGTTTCCTCCCTCTCTCTCACTCTCACTCTCTCTCTCTCTCTCTCTCTCTCTTTCTCTCTCTCTCTCTCTTTCTATCTCTCTCATTCTCCATTCTGCACTCTCTCTCTGTAATCTAATTCCACCTATCAGTTTATGTATCCTTCGCTCACCAAGTTTTTGCGCTCTCTCTCTCTCTCTCTCCATTTCTTTTTCATTCATTCTGTATTTCTGTCTATCTCTGTTGTATCTGTTTTGAAGGTTTTCCATAGCTCTCTTTCTAAATTTATTTTTCTCTTTTTCCCTCAGTTTCTCATACACTTTCTTTATACGTCAAATATTCTCTCTCCATCTTTCTCACCCTCTTTCTTTTTACCTCTCTACTTCTTTCTCTGCCTCTCTCTGTCTGTCTGTCTGTCTCTCTCTCTCTCTCTCTCTCTCTCTCTCTCTCTCTCTCTCTCTCTCTCTCTCACTCTCTCCATTTCTTTTACATTCATTCTGTATTTCTGTCTATCTCTATTGTATTTGTTTTGATGGTTTTCCATAGCTCTCTTTCTTAATTTATTTTTCTCTTTTTCTATCAGTTTCTCAATCACTTTCTTGATGCTCGCTAAATGTAAGAAAGGTACATTAGACCTAATTTTGCGAGTTTTGTAAATAACAAGTTCAATTCACATTCATTCTTTCATTCTCTCTTTCTCTTTCTCACTTTCTCTCTGGCTCTCTTTCTGTCTTTTTATCTCTCTCCCATAGGAAATCTCTTTCTCTTCCACATTTTCTGCCTTTTCTATCTCTCTTTCTCGTTCCTCACTTTCTCCCCTCTTTCTATAATCTAAATCCATTTATATCAAACTTTCTTTCTATCATTCTCTATCCCTCCCACTCTCTCTCTCTCTCTCTCTCTCTCTCTCTCTCTCTCTCTTTTCTAGAACCGCTCTTTCCCTTTCACACCTTTTTGTATCTCTCTTTCTATAATTTATCCACTCTCCATGAACACTTTTTCGGAGACTACAAGAAAATTTTAAATTAGAAAAATTATTTATTATTCTTTTTAAAATATGTTTCCGGGAAAACAAATTACAAATATTAAATCTTATTCCCTAATGTAATTTAGCTAAATGGAATTTATGTTTTATCCTGAATCAGCAGGCAAAATTAAACTTAGGCCAACAAAACAAAAGTTGTAGTAGTTTAAATAGAATTTAATAGAAACATTATTAAACATTATTTGTTTTGCTGTGTTATCTGTCAGACGCGTTTCGGTGTTATGTCTTCGATTCACCCCGCAGATCACATAAAAAAGTCTGAAATTTTTTTTTTCGTTTAAATTAATACACCTATCCAGTAAAGAACGTGAATGTACAAAACCAAAATGTACTTTCGCGTAAAAAGGAAGTAGATGGACAATATTTCAGTTATAACTTATATGAAAAATTGTTATTTTCTCCGCAAAGTTATGGTCGTTTTTTCATTTAATAATTTTTAAACTTAGTGCAGAATTTTATACAAAAATGTTTTAAATTCAATTACAAAAGTTCTGATGGTGATTGTTCTTTAAAAATTGTAAACGTGACATTATTATCGGTATAATTGTTGTTAGAAGTTTTGTTGTCGTGCTAAATGCCATATCTTTCAAATGCTTCGAGAAACCTAAGAATGACGTTCTAAAATTTTTTTAAAGATTACCATTAATTGAAACATTAGTAATTCAACACATTAGCAGTATTACAATAGATGTAAACTGTAATAATTTCCATTCGTTTAAAAGATCATTAAAACAGACTTTCCCTATCGGTCCAATTTCAATTACATAAACATTCGCATCACTATTAAAAATTAATGAATCATATCACAAGAAAGCTTAAACGACGTTCTTTGTCACCTACCTTTAGCCATTGAAAGATGAGTCATACGACATTTAGAGTTTTAGATCAGTTTTATTATAAAATTTAAATAAAATTTTTGTAATATATTTTGAGATCTGCCAATAAATAGTAGAGTTGTTTTATAAAGATGGGTGAAAATGGAAATGTTTGGGAGCGAAGGAAATGCGTTTTTTAAGGAGAAAATGGGTGTTTTTTTGGGTTTTTTAAGACTTTCCTTTTGTTTTCAAGGCGATGAGGGTCGACTGTATCATTAACTCGGGTTAGCCAAGTCTCTTGGTTAAACCGTTCGCTGACCGAGTTCCACCGGCGCGGCGGATCCTTTTCTTGCCGGTCACAGATGAAATTCTATCCCTGAAAACGTCTTCCTCATTGCAAAAACGGATGGAAATTGGGTAAGCGACGGTGAGTAGGATCGTACGGTCGGCTTTATTTTCCCCTCGTACGATTTGATCGTACATCACGGAAATTATTAGAGTGGGACGCTGCTTGTTTAAGGTTTCGTGATGGTCTGAACAGGAGAAACGGATTTTAAATGTAGGCCCGCGTTTCGCCCAAGACAATTCAGACGAGTCACAAATATTTGATACGACATAGGGGAAGTCACGGGATTTTTTTTTAATAGGTTCTGGAGAATGCAAATGACTCAACATCCTTTAATACTGGCACGTGGCCAAAAATTTTGAAACATAAACAGCAAAAATAAGCACACCCGGAGGTTATGAAAGTACTTTTGGTACAGAAGGAATTAGAATATTTTCATGTACTTTTATTATCGATGACTATCCATTCGATGTTATAGCAATTCGTACCTATCAACAAATCCTAAAAAAAGGCCAAACTGATAAATTCGACAAGCTTAAATTTAAGAGTTATTAAAAGTTATCTATGATAAATAATTCTCCTGTTGTGATTAAGCATATTTACGCGAATGTCAAAAAAATGAAAAACTCTGAAACTATGACAAAATATATATTAATTTAATGAAACGTTCAAAATAGTAATTGTTATTGATCAAAAATTTATAATTAAAGGCTTTTTAGATTTGATTGGAAGTAATAAAGTGTATTTTAGTTCTTCTTGATCTTAGAAAGGACTGATTATTTCACATCATAAAATCTACATTTTTTAAAAAATCTTTCTAAAAAGAGAATATTTATAATAGATTATAGCCTACAAGACATCTCTTTTTTAAAATATACAATAATAATGTGCAATATAGTATTACAAAAATTAAATATTAATGTAAAATAATGTAATTAATTAGTAGTCATAAAAGTTTCATGCTTAATATGTAAGACTCGATGATTTAGCTACTTACAATTGTAAGCTGGTCGTTACCAGGCGGATCAAAGAAAAAAAAACAAATAGAAAAAAAAACAATTAGAACGTGATCACAACTGACGCACAGCACTGAATGAAGTATGCATCCTTCACTGGTCAGGTGGGGAAGAGTGAAGAGTGGAGGCAGTCTGCAGGGGGGATGAAGCAATCCCACGAATCTTCCAACCTGGTCACTTCAAGTTCAGTACGGTTCTTTGGCCGGGGTCAACTTTGAAATTCCCCCAGAAGAAAGATTATAAATTCAGATATTTTTTAAACTACAAAATCGAGACGTTTTGTAAAAGTCAACTGTTTATAGAAGAGTTTTAACATTCTTCTTTTATCGTTGTTCCATTCAACTGCCGGACTCAAACCATGAATAATTTCGAAAAGGGAATTTCAACAAATTGCATTAATTTTAAAGACGATTGTGATCTAACAAAAATATAAAAACATAAAACGATTGTATATTTTATTAAAAATAAAACTTCTATTCTTGATTTAATAAATAATTATAATAATTGAATAAATAATTAAAATCTGATTAACTTTTCATTTAATTCTAACACTATCTAAATAATTAAAAAACTAAATTATTGCATTTAGCAATAAATAAATTATTGCATATCTCACCCCACCATATCATTTATAATTGTATTACGCTGCTAATAATAATTATGCTAAATAGTCAGCTCTGAAGAGGACCCAGTGATGTGCTCGAATTGCATTAGCAATTAAAGCATATGGTATAAAATTAAATGGTGTGTTTTCTAGATTTAAAATTTTGTTACGCCGAACATTTTTTTTCGATCTCCTTCAAGAGAAAGGCCAAAATATAATAAAAATTAAATGAAAAATTAAATAATTGATATAGAACTTTCACTTATAAATTCAGAAATGAAAACACAATTCGTGAGAAACAAAGTGTATTCACAGGCCTTCAAGATTCACAAATGACGAACAAAAGGTTTAACGTGTAACCTACATAGGTTTTTTTAGATTATTAATTAACATATATATATACNTATATATATATATAGGATGTCTGGTCTTCCGGACGACACTGAGCGCAGTAAAGATTGCTGTGGAGAGCGTTGGCAGCTTCTTTTGGATTAAAACCTGCGCAGATGGCCCGTTTGCAAAGAAAGGTTGCTCAGTGTGTCAGACCTGATCGTAGAGTACCGTACCTTGGCCTCGTATAGGGAGCTAGAAAGACGAAGGTCTCGGGCGAGCCGGTCTAAAGTTGGGTCCCCGTTGACTAAAAAATTTATTCAAAAAAATATATATTTGTACACATAATGATATCTTTATATAAAATTTACATAATTTCTAGATAATTGGTTTTAACAAATTAAAAAGCGGGCGTTGGTGACCGCAACGGTTTAGGCGTTGACACGACGCTCATCACTGTAAGGCGAAGGTCCCGGGTTCGAATCCAGCGGCCCTGCATTCGAACCATACTTACAATATTAAAGAAAAAATAATAGTACACTAAATTCATTTTTGAGAAGCATAAGAATGACGTTTGAAGGAATGTTCCGATCTGACCCTTAACCGAGTTGCCAAAATTTTTCTTTCAATCTATAATATTATTACATAAACTCTATGGGAAATCGAAAGTAAACGATTATTATTAAATTTTCGTTAATTATTATTTAATTACTATTCACTATCATATTTTCTTAGCTCGATGTCGCTTCAGAAGAGGTTTTTCTTGGTACTTATTTGATATTATTTTAACTTTTCGTAAAAAATTCCAGGCTAAAACAATCGTTTTTACAAAAACTATATTGGTAGGTAGATTTTTTATAACTCTTTTCAAAAAGCATAGTATAAATTAAAACTTAAGGGAAGGAAATAGGTGTTCATCAAACAGTAATCAATAAGTATATAAAGTAGTTAAGCAGTACAAAGTCATTAAATTTCGGCAAGGGGGTTCCAGGATAATGTACAGGGTGCCCTTTTTAGCTGGCCCGGCTGAATTTCTCTTGAACCAATGACGCTGTAAAAAAAATCGTGTTTAATATTTTTACTCTAGTTTCAAATTTTTACTTTTTTTGGTGAAAAATTATACAGGGTACCTCAGGTTCAACTTGAAAATTTCAAATACGACCCGATTTAATTCCACTTGATTATTTTCTGTGGGGTCATTCAAATAGCAGTGTCTACGTCAATCATAACCCAGCAATCTCAGTTGAAGGACTGCGGCGAAAGATAGAAAATGCTTGACAATCCAACTCCCCTGACTCTATCGCTCTGAGCACCGGTTAAAAATGGTTAAGAAGAGCAAATCTTTCCATCTTTATGCAAGGCAGGCAGTTCGAACATCAAATGAGATTAATAAATAGGAAACCAAATGACTGTTTTTTCAAACATTTTTAATTTTTTGACCAATTTGAAATCCTATTCACCATGCTTTCAGCGTAAAAAATTCGTAAAATGATGCCTCAGGGTGAATAGGGTCGTATTTAAAATTTTGAAGTTGAACTGTGCCTGAGGACCCTGTATAATTTTTCTTAAAAAAAAAATTGAAACTAGCCTAAACAATTAAACAATTTTTATTTTATAGCGTCACTGGTTGAAGAGAAATTCAGCCGGACTCTAATAAGGAGACCCTGTTGAGCAGAGATTCCCAAACCTTTTAGCCAGCGGACCCCTTTCCCAGAGCGAAATGTAGGACGGACCTCTCCCATTTAAAATTAGATTCTTATAGTATATAATGAAATCAAAATTTTATAAATTAGCGAGTCCATGCCTAATAGGTGATGGAGAGAGATATCACTATAAAAACAAACATTAGATTTTCATACTTACCCTTATTTTCAAACTGCAGAACATAAAACCCAAATTGGACAGAACGGAACTCGAGCCAATTTCAAAAATAATGATTTGAAGAATAATGATTAATGAATTAATGGAAGAGTGAGGTTTTTTAGCCTGCACAATTTGGATGTGTTGGTTTTAATTTTTGATAGCTGGAGACGGATGTCGGGTTCAGCGTCTAGGCAGCTTCGATATTTAGTTATGTGAGCTATACAGATAGAAAATCGGGATTCGCATGTTTAAGTTGTGCTAAATGGAAGAACACACATTTTGCTTTTTCAACAAGTGGTTGAAATTTTTTGTTTTCCAGTCGAGGTTAAAAATGGTCTAAGTGTCGGACTCGAAAATAGATTTCAAGGTGGAGTTTGCAGTAATGCCTATCAAACATTTGTATGCATCTGAAGACGGGTTGGCTTTGTCGAAACTGAAAACGGTTTGACCACCCAAGCTCAAAGGACAGCTACCAACTTCGAAGGTGTTCACATATTTCGCCCCGTTCGCAAACTCCATTTTGTTTCTCTTCTAAAAAAAAAATCATTTAGCACAGAAAAACCTCCACCTTTTCCTTCTCAACGGATTCAACCCAAAACGGGATTTTTCTTTGAAGACGGGAACTTTATATTAGCATCGAAAGTTGTGATACTCTTCTCATGCAAAGAAAACTCATCTCATTCATTTTAATGAAAATATCTGATAAATAAGTCACCATCCATTGCCACTTTGGCCAATTTGAAATTGTGGTCCATAAACAGATATAAGACTTCAGAACGTAATTCCTGTAATCGTGAAAGTGCTTTCCCACGAGAAAGCCACCTCATTTCTGTATGGAGAAACAGGGAATGATGAAGGCTTCCCATATCATCACATATTATTGTGAAAAGTCTTGACTTCAATGGCTGCGACTTGATATAATTAATAATTAGAACAGACTCATCCAAAACTTTCTTAAAAGAGGCTGGCATTTGTTTCATAGCTATAGCATGTCTTTGGAGACCACAACTGTAGCTGCAAAATAAAAAAACTTTCGTTTTCAGTACTCATTGTTATTAGTTTTTAATTTTATTTATTCATTCTACGTTTATTTTTGTAATTATTAATTTTTCTTGAAGTTCGCCAAGGACCAGAGATTGGGAAGCCCCGGTGCAGAGTACCAAATGAAGGTTAATTTTTCCAATTAAGTAAGGTAGAAAAAGTGACTTCTTTCCAATTGTAAATAATTTTTTTCCACTCATGCCGTATCACATAAATTATCCCAGTTGATTTAGTATTTTCAACTTATTTTACAATTAAAAATACATCGTAATACGTAGTTCTCAAACTTAAAATATTATCTGGCCATGAAAAAATTATGGCAAAATCCCACAATTGTTGCTTTCCTGTTAATAATCTGTGCTTATTAGTAATAATTGAAATTGGTGGAAATTGTTTACTTCCTGTTTTGTTTGAAAAGTATTGGTTGTCTTAAATTTGGTATGTGTATACCCGATCGACCCCGGTAGTGTAAAAATGCCAATCAATGATGACGACAATACGAAGTTTATTTTTTAGTAGTTTTTTAGAGTCATCGTTAAAGTCGTGCGTCAATCTTCCTATTTTTCCTTTCCCATTTGATTTCATCTTTCATTCCTCTTTTTGACAATGAATAAATTTTCGATGCGTAATACTTTATGACACAAGTGCCAAAATGTAAGTTGTCGAAGATTGATAAATATAGATGACCTTCCTTATAAGAGTACAGTATATTCAAAACACTGTCATAAAAATTGAAAACTGAAGAAAACAGAAAACTTTTAAAAATTGAATAAACAATTTACATCTTGACGACTTTCCTTAACGTCGAAAGGGGGGGGGGTCGCCGGGCAGTTAACATGTTAATTACGGTATTACGGATGTGTAATGCGATGCGCAGCCACCCTTGTAATGAGGAAAAGTGGCCTGAGCAAACGTTGACTTTTAAATTTAGAAATTGTTGAAGTCGTTTCACTGTTCACTGTCTTATTAAAAAAATAAATAAATAAATAAAAATATAAAAAATAGAACGATATTGATAAGTATTAATATTTTCATTAATAGATGGAAATATCGATCATTTCAATAATTGATCAATATTCTTGTATCGACATTTTTCATGTTTTTCTTAAGGAAATGTGAATTTTGATGCTTATCGAAACGCGGATTAATAAATATCTATCATTTCACTAATTATATTCTAATATCGATAGTAGTGATGTTATCGATATCGACAAAAATTGGTAGTTTTAATTCTGCCATGAACATGGAGTTTTTTATTTTTTATGTACATATAAAATAACACAATTTTGATAATAATACACGTATCGATTGTTTTGAATATCGATTCATAAAGCTATCGTAAGTTTTGATGCTCGTTAATAATAATAATAAAGTATAATACCTAAGATAGAAGGTTTGGATATTAGGGCGTGAAATGACCTTAGCCGTTAAAACGCCCTTAAAAATTAATAATAATAATAATATTAATAATAATAATAATAATAATAATAATAATATGTGATAATTTTAATAATCGATTAGTACTCAAAAGACGATAGTATTTATGTTTAGCTGCACTCGATTATACATAAATATGAATAGTCTTGATACATGGTCAATTGAGGGTATATAATTGTCAAGATCGAATAGGTCATTGAGGAAACGTAAATTTTAATGGCTATCGAAACTACATATTAATAATTATCAATAGATTAAACACTTGTCTATATGAGAGGTGTGGTGATATAGTTTTAATACTGCGAAACATGTACTTTTTTCCTTAAAAAACATATATAATAATAATAATAATTTGGATGAACGATATGAATGTATTGATTATTTTGAATATCGATTCATAAAACTATCGTATGTTTTGATGCTGGATGTATACTCGTTAGTAATGATAATGCATACTGTGGTAATTTCAATAATCGATTAGTATTTAAAAGACGATAGTATTTATGTTTAGTTGCACTCGATTATTCATAAATATGAATCGTTTTGATACTTGGTAAATTGAGTATATATAATTGTCAAGATCAAACAGGTCATTGACGAAACGTAAATTTTGTTGGTTATCGAAACTAGATATTATTTATCAACAGTTTAAATACTTGACTTCATACGACAGTTGTGATGATATAGTTTTGATACAGATAGAAACATGTACTTTTTTTTTCTTAAAAATAAATTAATAATAAATTGGATGAACTTTATGAAAGTATCGATTGTTTTGAATATCGATTCACAGTCATCTACGTAAGATTTGATGCTCGATGTACTCAGATATAGGCTCATAGGTTAATCATGTTCAACTGGCACCGGGTCACTTACTGGGTCTGTCTCCACACGATGTTTTTCAAACATGTTTCGGCATTGCGCCATCTTCTGCCAACTTCCTCGATACGAATTTAAATAACTCAAAAACCCCCGGGTGGTACTTGAACACCTATGAGGTTTGTAACGGAGAATTTTTTGATAGGGTGTTCAAGTTGTGAATTTTCGATAAAAATGTCACAAATGGTGGATTTTGTACCCCTTCACCTCCCAACTTCGAAAAATCGCCAAAAATGAAATTTTCGGCCGATCAGTCTGGTTTTAATCTCATTCGACGCAGAAATTAATCTTCTACAGATGTTTCGAGCTATTTTACCGTCAGGCTAACGGTTTACTAACAATTTTACGAATAAGGTCAAAAAACGTGGTTTTTCATGGTTTTTTGCCCGAGGCTCGGAAATGAAGGGTTTGTGGACACAGGTTCATAGGACCTTTTTTCCTCAGCGTTCAATTTCCTATAAGATCTGGAAGTGTGGCTGAATCGATTGGGGCCACCTTGTATATTAGACCGCGGTAGCCGAGTGGTTAGGGAGTCCGCCTCGTATTTGCCACACTAACGATCCTGGGTTCGAATTCTGGCATAACCCGTGTATTTTTAATTGTGAATAACAAGAAAAAATTATTATAAGTTGTTGCTAGATATTCATAAAATTCTATATCGACATTTTATCTTTCACTCTCCTATTTCAAAAATTACTTAAAACGGAAAGAAGATATAACTCACTTATTATAAGGTAGACAAAAGAGCAATTATTTCTTAAAATCATTTACAGTAAAAACATGCATTTACAAAGCATTAGACACAATCTGGATCTTGTTTAAACGGTTCTGAACCCACGGACACGGTTGACTGTTTCATGGCACTTTTGAGCTTTTCCAGAAGTAGTGTGTGTACTTCGATCCTGAATGCCAGATTGTCCAAAAGGGGCAACTCTTTAAGCTTAGAGTGTAGGCTTAGAAGGAACATTTTGTCGTCGTCCATATCTTCGTCGACGTGTTTCCTTTTCCCGTCCACGTGACTGTTGTTCAACTCGGGTTGTTCGTCCACGATCGGTTCCAGTTCCACGGAGGTGCTTTCCCTTTCCATTTTCATCCTCAGGTCATCATGCTCCGTAATGTTTTCTACCGTCGCCCTAGAACATTAAAAATTAGATTCTGACTTTTTTTTCTTTTTTTAATACGTCATTTACAGTCTGGTCTTGACGAATGGCGAAAGGAACATCATCTCCTCATAAAATACCCATTGGGAACTGGCTTTTACTCCTTCTTCGTACATTTTTCTTCGCGTTTTTCTCAACTCCCTGGCGAAATTGCTTCTCAAGTTTATCCATTTTTCACGGCAAAACGTTTCTGAAACAAAAATAGGTTAAAATATGTGAATTCTCCATTAATTCACTCCTCAAGGATGGCTATTGAGAGATATTACTCGGATATTCGATGTACAGGTTGTATCAACTGCTATAGTTATTAAATTGGTGAATTTAATTCGGAAAGGTTACCTTTAGTAAAAAATGGTCTTATACGAATGCCAAGTTAATTTTGGCTAGGAATCACGTGGGGGTAACAGATTTAACATAATTTTCTCATCTAGCTGGGGAATGACACTGCCATACTATTGGGTTGTCCGGAAAATAATGCAGGATTTTGGTATTAAACAAAAAAAAAGAAACTAGTTACTTTAAAGCAATGTTCTTTAATCAAAATAATTTCCNAATGAGTAATCCTGTAAACGTAAACAGAATATTTTATATAGATTTTTTTTAATGAAAACTTAAAATCCTGCATTATTTTCCGGACAACCCAATATTTTAAATGAGAATGTCATATTTTTATTGTACAGTTCGATTCCAGAGCTTATTTTATGCCACTTTTACTGAAAGGAAAATTTTGATAGGATCGGCCATTTCTGAGTTAGGCTGCCGGAAGATCTCACGCGGGTATGCTTTTTATAACAACCTGTACGTACCTGTCTGATCGTTAATTCAGAGTTAGGCAGTGTACAGCGATATCCTATATCTATCCTATCCAAGCTAGCGTCCCACAAGGGAGCATTCTTGGACCTCTCCTTTACACGACAAATACTGCCGACATTTCTCTCCTTCCAGAAACAATTTTCTTCGCTTTTGCTGACGATACAGCACTGCTTTACGCGCATAAAGATCCACTACTTTAAGCAACTTTCGAAACCATTTGCAGTGCCTCGACATTGGTCCAAAAAAAGGAGAATAAAATAAATGCAACGAAGAGCCAATACATTTACTTAAGACTCAAACCTATAACACGACCACCTCTTTAACTGGATTGTAATACCCCTGTCGAGTATGTACGTACTACTACTTCACCTGTACGAACGACTTACTTGGAATCCGCACGCAAGACTAAAACGCTAAAAAAATGCATTCCACTTAACTACAAGAGATTGGGCATGATTCTCAAACCTATGTGGACTCTGGGAGTCAATCAAGGTCATTCTAACTCACAATGCACCCAAAGATTCCAATCAAAAGTTCTAAAAAAGTTGTTACCCATCCTTTTTATGTATCAAACCTCACATTACACCAAGAGATTAATAATCACTTTGTTTCAGAAGTGGCGAAAACCAATTACAAAACAATCAATCAATCCCTTTACACGCACCATTGCCTCGGTCCGTAGAGCTTAGTTCAACTACCATCCCATATAATACTCCTCTTCGACTGAAACGCAGAGATGAAGAATGTTGAAAAAGTGCAGTCATTATTTATTTCTTCTATAGGATGTTGGATTTTCCGGGTTCTCCTCGCATGTTTTTCATGTCATTGTTTCGATCTTTCAGCATTTTTACTATTGTAATTGTTTTACAGGGGGACCGCGGTAGCCGAGTGGTTAGCATGAGAGACTCTCGGCTTGTAGACCTCGCGGTCGTGGGTTCAATTCCCGCCGTCGCCTGCGGTCCTTTTTTCACAATACCTTTCCTCCCCAATAAGCATTATCTGGCATTGGCTAATATGCATAGTACATAAAGCTGTTTAAAAAAAATTGTTTTACAGATACAAAAATCAATAAAAAGACAAACACGGTTCAAACTTTAAACCGGCAATAAGAGTTTCTTCAGTAATTTAAGCACGACCTAGTTTGAATGTCGAAAAAATTCAATATATATATACATATAAATATTTTTCTGGCTGAAAGACAGGTTTGTAGGGACGAGCCGCCCGCAACCCACAATCATTTTCTGTATATCAGACAATATATAGATGGATTATTTTTTTTATTCTTTTTTTTATATCTACTTTTATTTCTATAAATACAACATTGTGTGGATTCATCTTAAAAACCCTTCAAATTCTCTTTATTATTCAAATCTGGATTGTAGTATAAGTGTTTTCAAGGCATTTTTCTCGCTCGTCAAGTTTTCCTGTTTGAAGCGTAAGTCGAAGACTCTCACTGCGGCTTTTGTTTTAAAATAATTGTTATTATGTTTTTGTGGAAAGTAACAAACATGCAAACGCTTTCAAAATGTTAAAAATAATTGCCATACAAGGGAATGTTTAAAAAACCCGTTGACAACTTTGATTCCGTCTGATGAAGTTAGCACAATCCAAGGTCCTGTCGTGGGAAACTTGTTTTGACGCACTTGTTTAATTAATTGTTTTGTTTGAAAAGAACTGGATGTAAGATTGTCCTTTCACGTTTGATATATTTGTTTTGTTTTTTCATTGTATTCATTTCTTTTGTTCTAAAATATTTACCTCTTCCAACATTCCAACAGAAATGCGCAATCTCCTTATANTAATCCCTAGCACTCTACCAGTACCTGAGGCACTATCATTGGCTCATTGCACGGTGAGCATCGTTTCTCTCATCTATGTATATATATTTATATATATATATGTATATTGAATTAGATATACGATATCTCTTCTTGCTAAATTTTAAAATACTGTCTGCACAAACAGATCGTGAACCGGTGTTTTTTTATTGGGTTATTTGACGATAGCCTTCTTGTCTGTTGGTAAGAATAAATGTTTATTTACATACATGCCATACGAAGAACAACGCCTTCCTCTCATCGTTGAAAATTGAAAGCATGCTCATGTTATAGTTATACCAAAACATGGCAATCTCAAAGACTACCCGATTTTACAAATTAGCTTAACACAGATTATGCCAAAAGTTTTTGCAACATTTTCCTTGTAAAGGCTGTCAAAAATCGGAATGATACCGCAGGCTGCACAATTTGAACTCAGAGCCTTTCATTCATATACCAAACAACTAATTAGAACTTAAGCCTTTTGTTATGCTTGAAAGGTCCTGGACAAGGTGACGTTGATGAGAGGTATCACAGATTCCTAACGTCATTAGATAGTGAACGTTCTCGTGCTCTGAGTACATATCTACTTAGGTAAAAAAATTATAAAAAACAGAGGTTTACAAGGCAGAATCTTAGGTCTTAATGTGATTAAGAACTATGAACAGCTCTTTTGGCTGATGTCTTAATAATGGCATCCAAACTTTTAAGCAGTTAGCAGATGATAGGTAGAAGTAAGAACAACAGTGGTGAGAAACAATAACACGAAATATAGAAGTGAGCCACACGTAGGACATCGTCGGTAAAATTGAAGTTTGGTGTGAAAAGAAGAATTCTGATAGCCTGATTATCCTTTATTTTCAGTGAGACCCGTTGTGCCATAATCTTCAGAAGTTGCTCAAGGTTAGCAGGGAAAAGCGAGGTACTGGTTTCTTCCATCTTCAGTAGATGATCCAGTTATAAGCTGGGAGAAGCAACCTTTAGTGGTGGGTCAATTTGTAAGAATGAAGAATCAAGGCAATAAGTTCTTCAATCTTCAATAGATGCTCAAGGTTTATAAGCAGGCAGGACTGATGTCTTGTACCTTCAGTAGAAGCTTAGGGTTTATAAGCAAGAAAAAGGAAGGCACTGAGCTCATCTATTATTGTTCGGTGTTGGCAAGATGGCGAACGCGTCTGAACGACCAAAACAACGATGTTTGACAGGCAAGAATGACGGGAACCTATCCAAATACTTAACACTGAAATACAAATGTTGATATTTCCTCTCAGGGTCTGCGGAGTAATGAACCTAGTAGTTTTGTTTTGTCGATCTTTTCGTATTGTATGTACATTTTGTCTGACAAACTCGTTTCGGCATTTCGCCATCTTCAGTGTTTCTCATGGATGTAAGCAGCTGAAAACAAGAATCTAATAGTTTGCTTGTTTCTGATCATTTTGGTCTGCTTGAAAATTCTGTTTTGGTTGTCCCACTTGGACCTTTCGCTGTTCGTAACGAGGCAGGTCTCTTTGAGGCAAGCCACTTTGTTCTTCCTTCGGTAGTTTCTCACGGTTATTAGCAGGGAGAAGCAAGGCACCGAAGGCTTCTAACTTCAGAAGTACCTCAAGGTTGTAAGCAGGGAGAACCAAGCCAAAGAAGTCTTCCATCTTCCATACATGCTCATGGTTATAAGCTGGGAAAAGCTTCTACCTTCAATGGTGGGTGAATGCATAGTAGCAAAGAGAACCCAGGCATTGGGTTCTTCTTTCTTCAGTAGATGCTGACGTTTAAGCACGAAGAATCAAAGCTCTGAGTTTTTTTACCTTATGTTGATGGTCAAGGTTATAAGAAGGAAAACTACTTCTGAGATGGGTCAAGATTTTGAAGCAGGAAGAAGAAAGACACTGAATTTATCTTATCAGTGCTAGGTGTTTGCGAGAAACTGAAACACGTCTGAGATATTGAAACAGCAAAGATAGGCAAGAAAAATGGCAGACCATCAAACTATTTATATATATTTATAATGTCCTCTTGGAGGGATGAATTAGTAGATTGGTTGTTTCCGATCACTTTGGTCTGCTTGATCACATTGTTGTGATTTGTCAGTCCCGTTAAATACTCAAGGTTATTGGCACGGAGAAGCAAGGCACAGAGGGCTCTACTTCAGTAGTACCTCAAGGTTATATAAGCAAGGAAAACCTTTTAAGTTCCGGGTTGGGTCAAGGTTATATGCAGGGAGAAGCAAGGTACAGAGGTCTTCTAACTGTAGTAGATGTTCAAGGTTATTTACAGGGAGAAGCGAGGTACAAAGGTCTTCTAACTGTAGTAGATGTTCAAGGTTATTTGCAGAGAGAAGCAAGGTACAGAGGTCTTCTAACTGTAGTAAATCTTCAAGGCTATTTGAAGGGAGAAGCAAGGTACAGAGGTCTTCTAACTGTAGTACATGTTCAAGGCTATTTGAAGGGAGAAGCAAGGTACAGAGGTCTTCTAACTGTAGTAGATGTTCAAGGTTATTTGCAGGGAGAAGCAAGGTACAAAGGTCTTCTAACTGTAGTAGATGTTCAAGGTTATTTACAGGGAGAAGCAAGGTACAAAGGTCTTCTAACTGTAGTAGATGTTCGATGTTATTTGCAGGGAGAAGCAAGCACTAGAGGTCTTCCATCAACTGAAACACATCTGAGGTTTAAAATAGCAAATAAAGGCAAGAATGATGGCAGTCCATCAAACTGCTTAACGCTATCCTAAATGAGATTTACTCATGGGATCTGAGGGGTAATGAGTCATTTTTGTCGGTTAGTTTTCTTTCGGTATTTTGGCATAATCGGTGGTAAATCAAGTTTATAAGTGGGTGCAACAAGATACCCTTCAATATGTCCAAATTATGTCTGAGGATGATGATAAACTGCAGATGGCGTAATGCCGTCTGACAGAAAAGAATGAAAAGGCACTAGTCTTTTTTTTTCTAAATCAGTGCTGAGTGTTGTTGAAAAGCCAAAATGCGGCTGGCAGACCAAAATGATCGTTAACGATCAAACTACAAACGTGACGTTACAATTCCCTACCAATAAGAATACTTGACTAAATAGCCAACGACTAATTTACAATAGTATCCTAAAACCGATCTGGACTTACGGATTGGAACTTTGGGATGCTGCAAGCGTTCCAACATACCACGAATAACACCCCAATCCTTAGAAAAATCCTAAACATCTGAAATTAAACCATCCATAGGCCCCCACAGCTCTGCTTGCTGGGCGCCCCCCTTCGATATGTAGAGACGGTACGGTTCCTCGGCCTCATATTTGATAAGCAGTTGAGATGGAGGCCACACATCGACGCCGTCGAGGTCAGAGGCAGAAAAATCCTCACACTGCTGAAATTTATTGGTCACTTTAGATGGGGAGCGGACAGGGAGACCTTGTTAAAAATGTTTGACTCGCTGCTGTGTTCGAGAATCTNTGAGTATGTGTTCGGGGTCGATGGCGGAATATTTATAAAAGTACTCCATCGACCCCAATCTAGTTTAGTTCGAGTATAGGTCGGTGGAGGAATATCAAGTACTCCACCGACCAAACGGAATGAGTGTATTGTATGGATGTATTTATGTGTATGAATGTATTTATCTGTATGAATGTAGTGTTTGTAAATAGAAGTGTATATAGAATATTGACTTGACTTAGCTTGGGGCTGAAATGACCCAGATGTCGGAAGCCCCAGTAAAAAAAAACAAAAAAAAACAAACAAGCATAACCCTCCGAACACAACACTATCCTATCCAAATATCGTAAGGTACATATCTCACTCCTAGTCAACATAAACCCACTCATCTGACAGCTCTCATCCCGCCAAATCCGTCAAACCCTCCACGTAGACCAAAGAAGGATGGCACATGATCTCCTGTCTAGTGGATGGTGGTAGTGAAATGTGATGGAATGTACCTAATTTGGAGTGCTACCAATGTACCTTTTCAACTATGATGGTTTATTTTGTTTTCGTGTATACGTGCTCTCTTGTTTAGTATTGCTTGTTACCCAAAATTATAGGTAGTTGTAATATTCAATAAAAAACAAATTCTAATTCGGACTGGTGCATAAGGCTGAAATCTAACGGCTAATCAGGAAGGTTTGAGGCAATTCTCAACTAAATTACAATCAATCATTAAGATTGGTTATTTTACACGGAAATAAAGATTAACATACTGTACGGAACCGTTTTCGGATGTCGACGCGTCGGACATCAAGTCGGACAGACGAGTCACAGAACTTAAATGGCAAGTGCTACCTGGCTGGCCCAGATCGACCGCGATCGACTTCCATACGCTGTTGACAAAAGCTCGGTTGCTGTGGTTTTCACTCCTGGGGTCATACAGGCACCTGTTCGCCTTGATCAACTTAATCAGCTTGTTGACGAGGAAAACGTCGGCGATGCTCATCTCGACGGTGACTGACTCTGACTCAGTCCGACTTGCGCTCTCACCGTCCCTCGCGAATATCGACCTAGTTGCTTATCCGCTGCCCAATTTCTATAATTCATTTAAGCACGACTCTCAAATTTGCTAAGTTGTTAACTTCCCGAAGCACGAAAATAATTTAAGAAATATAAACATTAAAATTTTATGAGGGCTTTTCTAAGCGATGCCATAAATCACATATGCATGAGTTTAAAAATAAATTTTTGCCCCACAACTAAGCATTTTTGGTAATTTTAATAATATGATAAATAAAGACATAAAAGAACAGAGTTTAAGGTTTTTGAGGCTTTAGCCAGAAAGACAGAAAAGTCGAAAGACATATATTTATATGGTGGATGTCCTCAACTGAAGACAAAAGTTTTCACTTGAAATCATCACATCTTAAACAATTAAATCAATTCTGACCAACCTAACGTCATTTATTAAATTTAAATAAACTAAATATTCAGAATATTTTATTTTCTTATAATAATATAATTTAATCGATGCAAGATCAAATACCTTGAACATATAAATAAATAATCCTCAAATAAAATATCTTAAAAAATCGACAATATAAAACAGTTACTATCACAAATTATAATTATAAGGCAATCGTTTTTAAAATAAATAGTTTATTTGTGGGCTGTAAATAAACGAAATACATCCCAAGCTCCTCGTTTACCTGTTAAATTAACTTCCCCAACCAATTGTTTGTTTATTTCTGGCTGATAGGCTGAATCTAGGCCACAAATAAACAACTTAATTGGTTGTAGAAGTTCAACAAAACACCTATTTCAAAATACAAATTGCAAATATGTTCGTTTATGGTTTCATTCCCAGTCACAACAATGGCACCATGGCCAGCACCTCAGCAAATGCTGGTGTTGAGTATGAGGGATTAACGGATGGGGAATTCTTGAGACCATCGTCATGGTATGTCACCATGGTATGGCGGACTCTCAGGAAAGTGTAGATGTGGCTTGGAAATAGGGTAAGGATGGATCGAAGAAAACTTGTTTTTGAAACTTGTAAATGGGATCGGATCAGTTAGTTGAGAAAAGGAATGTTAAGGTCGTTGTGGATAGTGATGTGATTAAAGACCTTTGACAATTTGTCTAAGGTCTTTTGATCGGAATGATCGGAGGCGTTGGACATTTCATGCCTGGAGGACCCATTTCCACTCCGCAGACTAGAGAGGTTCTAAAAATGTCTCGTATAGAGATAGTTAAGCTTTGATACTCCTAAGTCTTCATAGTTGTCCAAATCTTCTGTTAAGCTCTTGTCCCAAGTTTTGTGAGGAGATTCCACATTAGTCTGCTGTCTAGGTAAAGTCCAAAGTATTTGAATTGAGTGGAAAGTAATAGCTCCTTGTTGTTTATATTTACAGTGAACGGCAAGATTTTTTCAATTTTTGATGTACACTGGTTACATTTTTCCTCATTTGGCTTATCCTCCACTTTCTGCAAGTCTTTGATAAACTCAAGGTGTCTCTGACACCCTAAGAGAGAATTGTGGTGTCAACTCTGTCATCGGTATAAGTACTAATAGTAATGTGATATATAAGAATGTCAGCAGTATACGTGGTATAAAGGATGGGACCTAACACGTTCCCTTGTGGAACACCAGCTTCAATTGGTCAGATATTTGAGTTTCGTTGCCACACCTCACTCTGAAACAGCAGTCAGTTAAATAGTATTCAAGGATAAGGAAGGAATAAAAAACAATATTACAACGATTTTAAAATAAATTAAAAAAATAGTTATTAATTTTTTCAAGGGGCAGGGATACAAAACTAATCGTAATATTGTCGAACTACCCATTGACCAAATTTAATGCAATTTTGTAAACGCCATTGCAACAAAATAGATAAATTGTTGTTTATAATTTTTTATATTTGAATTTTGTTTTAAAACGTATGATTATTTAGATTTTCTTTTTTTTCTGTTAATTTATCTTTTTAAATTATGTTACCTTTTGCATTTTTTTAAAATTCTTATGTTTAGAATGTGTTTATTAGTGACATAAATAACAACATGAATATAAACCACATAAATGTTTAAAAAAAACTCTATTATGTTACAAAGATACTGAAAAAATGTACCTTTGTCAAAAAAGATTTCAAGCTAGTAATTGACAACCGGCACTGGATCACTTATTGGGCCCGTCTTCACTTGCGGGTTAGTTGATCGCCTCAAACGCGTATCGGCATTGTGCCATCTTCAGTGAGGAAACTCTTCCTTATTTCCTCATTCAGTTAACATGAGGTCACCGGCTCGCAGGCCAACACCCAGCATCTACTCTAATAATTGACAATCTACCCATTAGTAATAATTAATTTTTTGTTGAAGTCGTGAGGAGCGGTTAGGAAAAAAGTATTTTAGAAAAAACAAACATCCTTTTCATTTTTTGCCAACGTTTCGTTCTTACTCGGGTCATCTTCTGGGCCTGGGTGAACTACAAAACATATGTTGATTGTTAAAAATACAATACAGATGTAAATTTAAATTTTGAACCAAGTATTTCGTACTCACATAAAGTGTGGTGCTATTCTTGTGGTGTCATATCGGTGTTGTGTGAAATTGTTGTGAAACGTGAATTTCTATTCTGCTAGTTTTGTATGATCGTGACAGGGTGGGGGCCGCGGTAAATCTGGGAAATTTTCTTTGATCGTAGGCGGCTTTATTTAACCTAAAGGAAGTCGAGAATGGGATTTTCTGGACTGGATTTGTGATTCGGAGTTATTCAATATTGGAAAGGAAGTAAATTATTAAGGACGATAACGAAGTAAAGGGAAATATAAAAATAAAGTTTCATGCTTTATGATGTTGTCGTAATGGCTACGGCTGAGTTTGCATGTATCTGTTCTGTAATTAATGCAGTGTGTGTTTCTATTGACGTAAATTATTCCTAGAAAGTTGCGTTTGCATTTGTTGTTTTTTTCCAGCGATTAGTAGTCGTATTTTGTCGAAATCCCACTGAATTTTTGGGATTTCGACAAAATACTACTAAACGCTGAAAAAAAAAAAAAAAAATACAAACGCAACTCCCTAGAAATGGTTTACGCCAACAAAGATACACAGCATTAATTACAGAACAGATACATGCAAACTCAGCCGTAGCCATTGCAACATCACAAAGCAATTGAAGTATTAAACTTTAGTTTTATATTTCCCTTGGCTTTGTTATCATCCATATTAATTGCCCGCCTTTCCAATATTGTATAACCCTGAATCACAAATCCAATCCAGAAAATTTCCATTATCGACTTCCTTTGAGTAAAATAAAACCGCCTATGATCAAAGAAAATTTCCTAGCTTTACTGCTTCTCCCACCCTGTCACAATCATATAAAAACAGCAGAATACGAATTCACATATCACAACAAATAATTATTCAGATATCGATTAACGGTCACTAATCTCCACACACATCACAACAAATTTACACAAACCATTACGACACCACAAGAATAGCACCACGCTTTATGTGAGTATGAAATACTTAGTACAAAATTTAAATTTACTTAGTATTTTTTTCAATCAACGTATGTTTTGTAATTCACCTAGGCTCTGAAGATAAACTGAAACATGGAAAAGTCGGCAAAAAAAAAAGTTTTTTGAAAGGTGCTTTATTTTTGACCCTCCTTACAAAAAAAAGTAATGATTAACAGGAACAGTAGAAAAGAAAATACACAAAGATAATAAAAAATACATTTTATGGCCACAGAGTAGTTTTATTATATCACTTAATGCTTATACATACTTTAACAAAGAAAATTACATTAAATCAACATTTATGTCTTTAGGCGAAGTTACAAATTATATGTAAAATTGATTTAAAAAAATAATAATAAAAAATCAAAGTACATTTACAAATAATAAAAAAATAATAACTTTACACCTCTAAATCCCACTTCATTACAGCCAATTTAGTATAAAACTTTAATGAAATGCTACATTAAAAAAAATAACGCATATAATTAGAAAAATAAAAACAAATTGATATAGCCCAATCAGATTTGTAAATCTTGTTTTTTAAAACCCATGAAGACTTCAAGGAGTTTTATTAACCCTCAATGACGCAGGTTGCTGTCTTGCTTTAGGCTACAGGAGTAATAATGTTAATGTGAATTACACTGAAGGGGCAACAGTGGCTGCAACTGTGCGATCACTGTAAGAGTACTGATTTGAAAATCTGCACTTTGAATTCCAAGGAGACATACACTGTCTCCGAGGGGGTTGAAATGGAATGCCTGAGGAACAAAATGTCACTGATTTTGAAATACTGTATGAGATTTATTTGGTGGCTTGAACAATAGTTGTGCCAAAACTGTCTATAAAATATCCTCTATGTGACTTATGGACATAGCTGGGACAATGTTGGCATTTTATTAAATTAACATTTAAAAATGCTGATATGACTTTTACAATAATTAAATTTGTAATTTGACCATTTTGGTTTGTATACATGTTTTCTCCTGAGAATAGACAGACTAAAATGATCGGTAATATATATCCAGATCACATGAAGAACTCTCAAAATAATAATAATACTAACAAGTATATTAAATTAACATTCAAGAAGTACATAAATGCAAAAACTCACCACTGAAGATGAAATGAGTCTGACAGACAAATCTGGCAGAAATAGGTAGACAAGGATGATCAGAGATGATAAAACAACAATTACAATAATAGTTCTAATGATTAAAATTTAGAAATTTTTTACAAAAACATGTACCTGAACTAAATAAATATAAAAAAATAAATAAATAAAACGAGAATAAATAGTAAAATAGCACATTAAATTAAAACTGATTTCAATCTAATAATTCTTATCTTTTTAAATATTTTATCACAGCTTTAAGGTACTTTGAATGAACTTGTTTGAAATTGGTAGATTAACGATGTAACTACCAATGAATATTACTGTCTTTTGTTAGAAGAGACAAAGTTTGTTGGGATATCAATCTACAGAGAAATGAAAATTGTTAATTAATTATGCAACTGGAGAATTTTCAAAATAATGATACATTACCTCATAGTATTTGTCGGGATAGAAGAGTGATACATTGAGCATATAATTGTGTTTCCATCTTTAAGAGCATGAAGCTTATGGTATTCGGCACACCAATAAGTCTCACTCGGTGTGTCAGCATCATCTGTAAAAGGAAGAGAAAAACGAACAGAAAATTTAATTTTTGTTTTTGCTTTTAGCGTCTGAATTACCATTATCTACAAGGATGCTTGCTGCTTGATAAAAAAATGTTTTTAAAACTTCTGAAAATGATTTCTGCTCTTTTTTGCTACCACTGATATTTGTGCATGAAAGGTACTTTCCAATAGAAGTTTCGATTAAAAGAATTCTACAAAACATGCAAAATTATTCAAAAAGACATTTCATGAAACTATGAATAAAAATTACCCTATGACAGAATTGTGGATTTGAACAGAATGTGGTATATTCCTTGGATAGGTTTGGTATGCGAATTTCAGTGTTGTCAGCACTGGTGACCAGACTTGATAAGCTGTGCTTTGAACCGCTGACAAATCTGGTGTCGGTCCGCATAAAACACCAACCCAGATAGAGCTAATTAAACATACACCCACAAATCTGAAAGGTACCTAAAAAAATGTTTAAAATTATTTTTCCCCCTGGTTAAACATGAGTTGAAAACAGATAAAATAAAACTAACAGTTGGACTTTCATGAGGGAGGAATACAGGAATGTCAAATATAGTGCAATTTGTATTTGTCATCAAAACATGTGTCAGGAGTTTTCTTTCCATCTGTGCCAAATCCCACCAACTTTCAGTTGCGGCAGCAACACAGTTTTCAATCATTACACATCCAAACATTGATGAAACACGTTCCACAAACATGTCCAAGCATGTCTATAGAAATTAAATATTAAAATTAAATTAATAGTTAACTAGGTCTTAAAAAAATTAACATTACTTGAAGTTCATTTCCTTCGGTGCAGAGTATAGTCTCTACATAATTGAAAATGTTGTGCGAACTGTTTATACCACGGTCCCCATAGTCGAGGCATTCCATTATACTATCAATTGTTGAGTATGAGACCTTAAAAAGTTAAAGAAAACCATTATAATAAAAAAAGATGAAACACTAGCTTTTGAATTTTTAAATTGAAAATTGTATGGATTGATTGTTGCTTGTTTTAAACAGTACTTTTATTTCACATAAGGTAAGAAGTAGGAAACAACTACTAATAGTAAATATCATTAAAAACAATACCCTTAAATCTCTTTTGAGACGTTCTATATTTTTTATATTTTTAATACTGTCAATGCCGACTGAAAGGACCATTGCACTGAAAACAGTATCGAGAAGGTCAATGAGAACTCGTTTCTCATTCAATATAGAAACAGCTATTATAATAACACTGAAAGAAACGATGAAAAAATTAAATTTAAAAGATAAGAAAACAAAATTGTTTGGCCTGATGAAAATCAATTACCTGTCTTCATACTCTTTCCACAGGACAGTCGCATTTTCTGTCTGGGTGCTTTCGACAGAGACACCATGTGACTTGGCAAACATGTGGACTCCGTTCAATGAGCCAATGGTTGAAAACGGAAGCTATAGTCAAACAAAGGAACATATAAGGAAGGTTGAACTCCGAAGCGTTAATGGTTAATTCATGATAAGTCTGAACAACCAGTGTTGACTACAGCTTAAATTTGCAAGCAAAGGGTTCATTTTTAACTAAAGGGTTAGTTTTACTGATTAATTTAAATTCGGCTTATTAATAAACAAACAACAATTTATGACAATGGGTGGTTACTTAAGACATCTGGTGGTTCTTATTATTTTTCCTTCTTTTCCCCTGTCCTGAGGCATATCGAGTGTCGTGACTGTGTGACATCTTCAGAGTAAAATATGTAGATATCACAACTTTTATCTGCTGTCTTTTTTAGTAGTGTCTGGAAATGTTACCTTTTCTTTTGCATTCTCTAAGGTTATGGACCAAAATAGAATGGACTTGGCCACAGTGCAGATAGCATTACATTTTTTTTTTTTTTAGAGCGGGTCAGGAACTTGGCCCTTTTTTCAGAGTTAGGTTTTTGTTGGGTTGAACGGTACATTAATATGTAGAAATGTGTGTTTCTTAGTAACCAGTTGTTTCATAATTTGTTGAAGACGTGAGGAGAGGTCAAGAATAAGGCAGTATAGAAAATACCTTTTTCATTTTTTTGCTGATGTTTCGACCTTTAATCAGGTCATCATCAATTATATTTATCTTTATATTGACAACTTAAATTGTATTTTTTAAGGTCAGACTACTCCACCTGTCCTGTGGGAGCTAAGTCACAGGATAATGTGTCCAATCCTCCTCTACACTTCAGACACCCCAACTAAGCCTTCTTTTACCCTCCTGAAATCCTTTGCAGACAACACAGCTGTATTTTTCTCTAATTCCAAATCTGAGTATCTCCAGGTACACGTCCAAGGAATAGTCGAATGGAGCAAATGTTAAATTAACAAAACAAATGCACCCATGTTACATTTCCACTCAGAAGCAAAACCCATTACACAATATAACTCAACAACATTCCTATCCCTAGGTACCTTGGGTCCTATCTTGACGATGCACCAACGAATTCAGTCCTTCCAATTCAAAATCCTCTGAATCATAGTAAACGCTCCCTACTATGTCTCCAATACCTCCCTCTACAACGACCTCAAAATATTCTGTAAAAAATTAATCCCACCAAATTCCACAATAAACTCACCACTCACTCACCCCAACCCACTAGCCCAATTCATGTCCAACATAATCCATTGCTATAATCCTGCCAGACAACTAAAACGGAGATGGCTTCAAAATCTCTTCCCCCAAGGACTACCCGATGAGCAAAGTTGGGAGAAATGCAATATTTACTAACTTCCCCCTAGATATAATGTATTGAAAATATGTATGATAAAATGCCTAAAATTACAAAACAAAATATAAATTAAAATTACAATTGTTTTATACAGACGATAATAAATATTTTATTAGAAAAAATCTATTAACCAGACGACCTAAAACTATGTGTATGGAAGTTGGAAGACTGACTTTCAGACCATTTAAACACTTCTGATATCTAGAGGTTTGAATTTAATTAGATTTTAGTGGCAGGAAGCTAAAAAGTGATAAAATAAAAAGAAGGGAAAATGGAGAAATAGTTAATTAAAATAAATGTGATTTTTGTCTCTTTGAGAGATGTTGCACAATGATCACTCATCTCGATCATATCTGATCATCCGAATCTATCTATTCTTGCTGGTTTTATCTTTAAAAAAAGTTTTTTACGCCAGTTTTTAATATCATAAAGTGTACGTTGGCATTGTTTAAAATAATTAAATGTATTCAACCAACCCTTTTGTAAAATACATCGAATTAAAAACTTACAGCTTCCACATTGCCCATTTTCCTTGAAAACAAGGGAAGTCCACCGGCCGAAGTCAGGCACATTATATTTATCCCCATTTTTTTAAATCAAAATTTGAGTAATTTGACTACATTTTTTTACTTAGAAATAAGTTTATTTATTACTTCAGGAAAACAATGCTATTTGTGCAACATTGTCCAAACGAAGGTTTTATTAATGGTTATAGTAAATCGTTAGACACAAAGATATACCGGTCTCTGTTGTGGATCAGTGACGTAATTGACGTCCAAGGTCAAAAATTAGTCGTACGGTTAAGTATGTCAATTCATTTTTGTAAATGATGGTTCTGATCACAAACTGTTTTTAGCAATAATTAAACACAGAATCAATTACAGAACAGACACTTATATACTCAGCCGAAGCTACGTTTACTTCATAAATGAAATTCAATATAAATGACATACATATAACACACAAAACAAAACAACATATAAAACAATCATTACATTCCACACATCAAACAATTCTACATAGTCTAAATCAACTACAATTTTTCTTTCCTTTCCCTAATAAACCTGTCTATAGCCTGAATGGCTAACCAGGCTCGAACGACAAACAATTACATTTTTTCCGTTCTCGGACTCTTTCATCTCAAAGAAACCGACTGCTTTTAGATAAATGAGTTTGTATTTATATATATTTCCCTACTTCTTCAAAATCAAACATATATAAACAAAAAATATCAATATCTCACTTGCAATCTCAACACGTCACACAATTATGACACATCTACACGGAAAACAAACACTTTGAATGAGTAAAAATACTACTACTAAAATTTCTAGCATTGTATAAATTGATTTTTTCACATCCTACATGTATTTGTATAATTTAAACAATGTTTATAAATCTCAGGCCTTGAAGATGATCTCAATAAAGATCGAAACGTTGGAACGATAAAGAAAATGCTTTTCTAAACCTACATCACACCAGACCGCACCTCACCATCTCCAAATAATCATTAATTAACGGTCACTAAATATTACACATTAAATATGTCTTTCAACTTATTTGGCATGAAACTAAATGTAAATAAGTACAAAGTTGTTAGTTACAGTCTTGGACGTAGCGTTGTCTTTTACAATTACACAATACAAGATATCTAATTGGACAGGGTACTCTAACATGACACTTAACTTTCCTTACAATTTAATAATTAATAAGTTTAATGAACGTTTAAGTTTCACACATACAACTACAACAATTTTTACTAATGGCTGTTTAAGGCTATGATCCCCATTTCGGAATAATGTTCTGTTTGGAAAATACGGAACAAGGCGAAGACCAGGTACAAAAACCAAATAATTTTCAAGTAAACTAGGTCTTAACTTCTTTTCGTAAAATTATTATAGAATTTCGGTTTAGCTCCTCTAGAAACCCTTAAAATTTTTCCAAATTTTGTGAAGTCGTTATCGGAATATCTGAATAAACTGCTGTCAACTTTTTCTTTAGATGCACTAGTTTCATTGTCCGCTTGACCAATTAATATCTTACAATTAATTAAGGTTTTCAGTTGAGATAAAAAAGTCAATGGCACGAGCGTGATTCGAACCCACGATCTTCGGCTAGATACTTAGTGTCCGAGTGGATCGAGGCCACGATAGCTCAAGTGGTAGAGCAGCGGCGCATCAAGCCGAAGATCGTGGGTTCGAATCCCGCTCATCGTTTACCAACACGGTTCCACTATACCAGAAAGCCTAGAAATAGGTATATTCACTAGGAAGAAACCATTTGAACACATTCACATCAATTCAAATCATTAGACAAAATACAAAAAAAGAGAGAAAAAAAACCGAATCGAAGAACATAACTATCAGCTCAATGGCAGAGCGTCGGAGTACTGCTCCGAAGACGGTGGTTTCAGTCCCACCCGTGACACATCTTTTACTCTAATTTTTTAATTATTTATGGCTTATATGAAAAAGTGTAAATAAATATAATTTAAATAACCAATAAAATTGTAACAAATCCAAGATAATAACGAAAAACCTAATCTATGAACGATAGCGATAGACGAAGTTCTATCTCTCCATTTGCGTATTTCGAAACTCGCATATCCAGCGTACAATTAGCGTTTTACATTCTTTGGTAATTGTAAAAGAGAAAGGGCAATGTGCCAAACCTATCACTTTCTAGGTTTTTATTTAAAAGGCTGTTAAAATCGAAGTAAACTTGAGCTACTCTTCAAAAGCAGGCTATCATTTCTCGAACCCATCTTTTTGTTGCAATGCGACAATGAGATTACGACAAAAATTTCTAACGTTTGCATTGTATAAATGACTGAATATTGAAATTTTAATAAACCAACTGACTGATGGTATTAATAAAACTCATTGTTAATGAGGGCAGCTCAAGAGTCGTCTAGTTGTAAAAATATCTTTACCTCCTTCTTCCATTCAATAATTCCTCGTATTTGACTAAAGCACTCTGTTTATACTCAAAGTTGGCTCTTCAAATTAAGTTGTGAGCCATACTATCCAAATTAATCACCAATTAGGTGAGACGCTGTTGACACGTGTTCCCTTTGCAATATCCCGGCGAGGGAAGTTATAACTCATTTTGTAAACGAGTGGTACTCTCAGGATTCCATTGTTGTATGGGACTCCTTTCAAGTCTTAGACTGACAGATTAAGTACACCGAACTTACAACTGAAACACAAACTGTCAAAAACTAACTAACTTTGCAAGTCATGCATGGTTTTATAGGTACGACAAGGTGCAACAATTCAACAATTGGTCGATTTAAAATATATGTCTGAAAAATTAAACAAACTATTTGAAAATCAAAGGCATAATTTGATAGTCATATTATCATTTATTATCTCCCTGTCCCTATTAATCGCACTTTATTTTTACTCTTATTTTACCATATTTCTCTATATTATCATTCAATCGTCTTCTTAGTCTTTTGTCTTCATATCTTCTTACATTTTATATATAATGTAAATTTTTAAAAATATATATATCTTAATATAACAAATTTTTTAACCTATTAAATAAATTTTTATATATAGTTCTTAATCTTCCTATGTCTATCTCCATCTCTAACTATATTTCCATTTCTCCCTCTTTCCCATTAGTCTGTCTGTCTGTCTGTCTGTCTGTCTGTCTCTCTCTCTCTCTCTCTCTTTNAATCTTTTATATATAGTTCTTAATCTTCCTATGTCTATCTCCATCTCTAACTATATTTCCATTTCTCCCTCTTTCCCATTAGTCTGTCTGTCTGTCTGTCTCTCTCTCTCTCTCTCTCTCTCTCTCTCTCTCTCTATCTATCTATCTATCTATCTATCTATCTATCTATCCATCTATCCATCTATCTCTGTCTGTCTGTCTGTCTCCCTCTCTCTCACTCTTTCCATTTCTTTTTCATTCACTCTGTATTTCTGTCTATCTCTATTGTATCTGTTTTGATGGTTTTCCATAGCTCTCTTTCTTAATTTATTTTTCTCTTTTTCTATCAGTTTCTCATACACTTTCTTTATACGTCAAATATTTTCTCTCCATCTTTCTCACCCTCTTTCTTTCTTTTTACCTCTCTACTTCTTTCTCTTTCTCTGTCTGTCTGTCTGTCTCTGTCTGTCTGTCTGTCTGTCTGTCTGTCTGTCTGTCTGTCTGTCTCTCTCTCTCTCTCTCTCTCTCTCTCTCTCTCTCTTTCTTTCTCTCTTTCTCTCTCTCTCTCCCTCTCCCTCTCTGTATATGTAAAATCGTAATTATTAAATATAAATGAAATCATATTACAACTAAATAGCGACATAAAAACTTAAAAAAATGGAGCGTTGATCATGTTTTATCAATTAATATTAAAAACGTAAAGCTAGTTTATTAAGACATCACTAAGAATTTGCAAATTTAAAGAAAGATAATATTGTAAAAATCAAAATTGATGATAGTATATTAATTTTAGACAACTACATAAAAATTCTAGGCTTAGTAATAGATAAATATTTAACCTGGAATACTATTTGTATTATACGTATTTTGTATTTTGAATTATGTAAACTTTATTTGTTTGTATGAATGTTCGTTAAATGTAAGAAAGGTCCGCGAGTCCTAATTTTGCGAGCTTTTATAAATAAAATGTTCAGTACAATTACAGTAGTCAGTACAGTCTCACTCTCTCACGCACTATTTACCACGCCATCACCCCCTCTAGTTCTGTCACCATTTCCATTCATGTACTTCACTTCACAGCTATATCACCACCTCTTACTCGATATGTTTATATCTGATTTTTTATTTATTTCTGTACACCTTTTTTTTATGTTCTTCTACGTATCTCTCATCTTAATATTTTTCTTTCTTCACCTACTTTTATTATTTGTCACGTTTTCCTTTCTCTCCTTCTCTCTCGTTTTCTCCATTTTCTCATTCTCTCTCCACCTCTATTTCTATTCTATCCGTTCCTTTTTTTATTTTAACTTTCTCTCTCATGCCGTTTCTTTATCTTTCCAAAAGCAAAAGACTTTCTCTCTCTTTCTCTCTCTCGCTCTCTATCTCATCTCTCTCTCTCTCTCTCTCTCTCTCCATTTCTTTTTTAGTCATTCTGTATTTCTGTCCATCTCTATCGAATCTGTTTTGAAGGTTTTCCATCGCACACTTTTTTAATTTACTTTTTTCTATTTCTATCAGTTTCTCATACACTTTCTTTATACGTCAAATATCCCCTCTCCACCTTTTCTCTGTTTATCTCACTTTCTCTTCTTTCTTTCTCTCTCTCTCTCTCCCGCACCCTCTCTCTCTCTTTCCATTTATTTTTTATTTTTCTACATCAGAAGATTTTCCATCGCTCTCGTTCTTAATTTGTTTTTCTCTGTTTCTACCAAGTTCTCATACTCTTTCTTTGTACGTCTAATATTTTCTCTCCATCTTTCTCACTTTCTCTCTTTCTTTTTCTCTCTCTACCTCTTTCTCACTCTCTCTCTATTTCTCTCTCTCCCTCTATTTCTCTCTCTCCCTCTTCCTTCCTTCTCCCTTCCTTCTCCCTTCCTTCTCTCTTCCGCTCTCTCTCTCTCTCTCTCTCTCTCTCTCTCTCTCTCTCTTTCTCGCTGCATTTCTATCATTCATTCTGTATCTCCGCCCATCTCTACTGAATCTGTTTTGAAGGTTTTCCACTCTCTTTCTTCATTTATTTTTCTTTATTTCTATCAGTTTATCATACACTATCTTTATAAATCCAATACCTCTCTCCAGCTTTTCTTTTTCTTTCTTTCTTTCTCTCTCTCTCGACTGTGAAACTAATTAATGATTTAGAAAGTTATTATTAATTACAATTAATTAAGGTTTTTAGTTGAGATAAAAAGTCAATGGCACGAGCGGGATTCGAACCCACGATCTTCGCCTAGATAAGCCGCTGCTCTACCACTTGAGCTATCGTGACCTCGATCCACTCAGACACTAACTTCCCATCTCAACCGCACCTTTGAATTTTCCCTCCTTTTTGCCATTTGCAGACATTTGAAAAATAGAGTGCACGAGTGGATCGAGGTCACGAAAGCTCAAGTGGTAGAGCAGCGGTGTATGAAGCCGAAGATCGTGGGTTAGAATCCCGCTCGTGCCATTGACTTTTTTTATCTCAACTACAAACCTTAATTAATTGTAATATATTAATTGGCCAAGCGGACCAAGAAATTAGTGATGTTATTATTAATTTAAAGTTATTAATTATGTAATTCATTAATTATACTTACAACATTGTGATGAAGGGGATTTATTCTTTAGAAGCTCTAAAAAGGAATCTAAGATTTTCTTTCCATCTGGTCTTATCCCTGGTTTTTACTATAAAATTATATTATTGAATTCTGCACTTTAATAATAATAATAATTATTATTATACTATTATTATTAAATATAATCGGCGAATGAAATTTAACTTTTTTAAATTAACTTTTTACGTTCATTATTTTTGTTTTTAACTTCCTTGTGGTGAGCTCATTAGTTGAATAAAGGTTCGATTATAATACGAGATGAGCAGGTTAACATAGGAGTTTTCTACTAGGTACTGTAGACGTTTGTAGAACGAACCATTAACGAGTTATCTCTACAAAGTGAGCCGGCGATAAATTAATAAAGTTTTGACACCCGCTAAAAAATAATCCTCCAAAAACACATAATTTTCAAACATCTCACAAGAGGTGGGAGGAGAGTAGGGATCGTTGTCAGTGTGATAAGTATTTGGAGGAAGGCTCACTCCAGTAGAGGTCACGATGTCGATGTACGCAGTGTCTTTATTCCTCCTGGGTGTTTTCGGTTTTTCGGCGTATGGTCAGCCCGACAAAGGCCAAAATGGTATGTACAGAACAGAGTCGGTCAATTCAAAAAGCCGTAGCTATTGAATCGGGTCATTTATCATGTATTTTTTACTGTTGTGGTAAATAAACAATAGATCTGTGCTTCGCATCTTCACGATAATACGGATGTGGGGATGAGATTTATTACACATAATATAATGTCGTACTTAAAAAAAATCTATAAACGACCCAAGAATGGAATCAGGCTCAAACCGCCCGAAAGGATTTTATTCGTTAACCCTTACGATGAGTTTCTATCGGATATGATAACCACCGTTTGAATTTGGTTTACGTCCATTTCTACGACCTTTTTCTAAATAGAAATGAAAAATTGTAAAAATTCGTACATATGATTATTCATAAATCGTGAGATGCGGTCCTGGGATGATGTAGGTTTCAGAAAAACATTTTCTTTATCGTGCAAACGTTTCGATCTTTATTGAGATCATCTTCAGGGCCTGGGATTTACAAACATCGTTTAAATTAAACAAAAACATTTAGGATGTGAAGAAAAAGTGAATGTATACAATGCAAAAAATTTTTTATTCACTATTTTTCGTGGTCCGCTTGACCAATTGATACATTACAATTAATTAAGGTTTTTAGTTGAGATAAAAAAGTCAATGGCACGAGCGGGATTCGAACCCACGATCTTCGGCTAGATACGCCGCTGCTCTACCACTTGAGCTATCGTGACCTTGAAAACTTTAATTAATTGTAATTGTATTAATTAAATGTAACCTCGAAAAATAGTGAATTTAATTGATTAAAATGAAGTGTACTTCACTAAAGCTCTCCGTGGCCATTTCATTTGTCGCCGAGAATCCAATCCGATTACACGTCATTTGAAAAATGGCAAAAAGGAGGGAAAATTTAAAAGGTGGGGTTGAGATGGGAAGTTGGTGTCCGATTGGATCACGATAGCTCGTAGAGCAGCGGCGTATCTAGCCGAAGATCGTGGGTTCGAATCCCGCTCGTGCCATTGACTTTTTTATCTCAACGAAAAACCTTAATTAATTGTAAAAATTTTTATATTCAATGAAAGTATTTCTGTTTGTAAATCCCAGGCCCTGAAGATGATCTCAATAAAGATCGAAACATTGGTACGACAAAGAAAATGTTTTTCTGAAACCTACATAACACCAGACAGCATCTCACGATTTCTGAATAATCATCGACTAACGGACACTAGCCACCAGACATTTGTACATATGTTAATCAATAGGTAAATATTTTAAAATATGAATAACAGTAATAATAATACTACCTAACGAATGAAACATTTGATAAAGCAGTAAGTTATTTATTGACCTAGTATGAATAGTTTAAAACTCAAAATTAAAATTTAATCCTATCTAAAAACCATTTTTATTCGCCTCGCTGAACATACAAAAGCACTTTGGATAAAAAGTAAAATTTGTGATAAAAAAAATCTCGACTGTTCTATTCTGATAAAACCAGATATACGGAAAACAAACTTTAAAATAAGATAAAATTAAGATGAGGTGGACTTTAAATACATCGTTCTCCTTTTTTTTATCTAGCTCTTCCTATCTACATCTCTATCGCCATCTTTCACTACATATCTCTTTTTCTCTTTCCTTTGTCTTCTCCTTTTCAAGATGACTTTGTTTATTTCTTTTTTTTTATCCCCTTTTCTCTCCACACTTTTTTATCATTAATTATATTTCTCTTTTTTAGTACATTTTATCTTTAGCAATACTTCTGGAGGGGAGTGGCGGTAGTACCTCGATGGCCTATCTATGTTTTCTGTTGCAAATAGTTTAGTGTGAAAGATTGACGAATAACTGTATTTATCTGCGAGAATGATGATGGATGTAAGTGTTTACATGTGTTTTGGGCAATAGGTTTTCGTGTGAATTATGATCGGTTACCATCGGATTGTCGGGTATCATAGTAGCCCGTCATGTAGTATGATTGTTATTAATATTTCTCGTTCTTTGTATATTCACATCTTTTTTCCACTTTTTCTTATCTATTTTCTCAAACTTCAACTACATCACACTATTTCACTCCGTACGATTTTTCTCGTCTTTTACAATCACCTATTTCTAACACTTTAACTCACTCTATCTTATATTTTTTCTGTTTTTCTCTCAAATATCAAACTTTTCTTGGACAATTTTTTTTTACATTCATTGTATCTTACTCACTCTCTTGGTCTCTCTCTCTTTCTCTTTTACCCTCTCTTCCATACCTCTCTCTTTCTATTGTTCACTCTTCGTCTCTGTATTTCCATCTCTCTCCCACTCTTTTTATTTGGTCATTCTATCTACTGCCAGCACTCATTCTTTTTGTAATTTATTCCTCTCTCCCTCTCTTCTTTCTCTCTCTCTCTCTCACTCTCACACGCCCACACACACGCCCACACACACACACACACACACACACACACACACACACACACACACACACACACACACACACACACACACATACACACACGCGCGCGCGCGCACGCACAAAATTTCTCTCTTTATCTCTCACTTTTACACACACACACACTCTCTCTCCCTCTCTTTCAATACCTCGCTCCTTCTCGCTGCATCTCTCTCCAAATTTCTCTCTCTTTTAGCTTGTCTCTCTCTTTCTCCCCCTCCCAATATCTCGCTCCCTCTCACCCAATTTTTCGTCCTTTTAGCTGTCTCTGACTTTCTCTCTCGTCCACACTTTCTTACTCTTTCAAACTCTTATTTTCCAATCATACTTTCTATTTCCATCTGTCATTCTCTTTTTTTATTTATCCCTCCCCCTCTTACTCTTTTATTTATCCCTCTCTCGCTAGCTCGCCTGCCCGCCTTTTCCTTTTACCCCTTTCACTGCACCTCACACATTATAGTAGATTGGTATACAGGTAAGTGATAAAAATAAGGTCAATATCAATATGTTTACTTTGTTACATTTCAATTTTTTGAAATTGATGTTTGATAAATCAGTTAATATTGAACTGAGAAACAAAAGGAAGGGAACATTGTCCGGTATACTGCGCGATTTTATCAACACGTTTTGTTTGTAACAAGTAAAGTTAACAAGTTAATATGATTTGACTGAATTATTTGACTGTAAGGCTGGTAGGGGCCGAAACGAAATTTTGTCAGCTCGATAAAATATTCATGATCTTTTTCACACAAGACCTTTTCAGTTAATTTAAAAATTCGAGTACCCACAATTAAGAGCAATATCGAAAATTCTTTTCAACCAATTTCGGTTTTAATTTGATTTCAAAGTCAATACACTACCAAAACAACCAATGCAAATTAATATTATTATGAAATGAAAGTTCTTTCTATGAAAATTAATGTTATTTTTCAACATCTGACTTATTATTCCGTTTTACAATTATTTAAGAAAGAGCTCAAACAAGAAAAATTGAAGATATGAAAAGTGTCGCCAATTAATTTGCCAATAGTGTACAAACCCGACATAAAAACTGTACATAACAACTTCCCGTGTTATTAAACAGATTATGAAGTAATAAGTAAAATGATCATGAACAAGATACCCTGTTTTATTGTCGGTCCTTTGGAAAATACAGAAAGGTGTGTAGGTAATATAAATAGCCATTTTATATCAAAATATAAATAAAGTTGTAATCAATACGTTACTGTTGTAAGATAACAACAGAAACTAATTAATTTATTTTGTAATTTGGAACGGGCGGAGTTTGGTCAAAGTTGTGCTGTTCCTGTGATCTTCCCAATCATCAAAGCTTTCATTGTTTGATTAACTCTCCACGGAATACTTTCAAAACAATCGATTAAAAATTTCTGTTTGCTTTATATTCTTATGGGTGGAAAATTATTTTTCTTATTTGGTAGCGTTTAATAATATTCCTTGAAGAGTAAGCAATGTGTGAAACCTTTATGGGCGCCACGTAGAACACTTGAGCCATTTCAGCCACTTAAGCTCCTTCTCGAACTAAACAACGAATTGAATTATCCTATTGTGTCCGTCATTTTTATCCTTTACAAAACCATTTCGCTTTCGAAACTGCAATTGAGTCGAATCTTTAAATTTTGCACTTGTTGCGAACAAACAATCCGCTCCGTAAGAGGCATGTCTTAGTTTGGAGGTGAATAATTCAAATGTTCTAAGATCACTAACATAATTGCTACAGCAACATTTTTTTTTCTTGTGCCAAATGTAATGGTGCAGGGTAAATCAAAAGGCTTTTCGATTTGGATTTATATAAAAATCTTTTTGACTTATACAATGACATATGTAACAAACTGCTTACTGTTGTTCAAGCGATTCATCAGCTCTAGGACGTTCGAGGTGTCCCAATTTCTGAACTCCTCGAAGAAGATTAAATCATTTTGAACTGAGGCTTTTTGCCCCGGAAGAAGACCAGAACTGCCCGGAACCCACAGAGTTGCACGGCTCCCATTTGCTATAGCACAACCATTGGTCTTTATACGATTGGTCTGATGTAGTTTTTACAGATGAGTGTAGATTTGCTCTACGATCTCCAGATAGGTGGAAAGAGTGTGGAGAAAGCGAAATGAAAGGGACGAACCGTGTAATTTTTTCCAGAACCAAACGTATCTCAGTGATGGTGTGGTCGGAATTTCAATGGATAGTAAAACAGAGTTGGTTGATGTTCGTGGAGGGTCTTTGACGGCCACGCGCTAAGTGGATGAAATTTTGGAACATCATGCGTTGCTCTTGCTATGCTGTCCTCGACAAAATCAGCGATAATCTTATTCTAATGCACGATAATGCTCGTCCACATGTCACTAGCATATACAAACGTACCTTCAACTGCAAAAAACAAGGGTTTAGCCTGGCCAGCCCGTTCACCAGACCTGAACCCCATCGAACATTTATGAGATAACCTATGAGGTATGACGAATCACTTCTTGATACATTCCACGATCTTGAAAGACTCTTCGTGAAGAATGGGCTAACCTCCTGCAAAGAGACATTCCAGACGGGTAGAAAATATGCTGAGGTGTCATCGAGAGAAATTAAGGCAAGAGGAAGAAATATGCAAAATTGAAATGTTAATTAAAAATCTAAAACAAATTTTCTCTGTCCATCTTTTTTTCATTTTCATTACCAACTTACTTTTTTTTAAACTGTTTTAGACAAACAATCAATTATTAAACGTTAAAAAAGTGAAACTTTGATTAATATATAAAAAATATACATATCAAGTTATATTACAAGTGGGCGGAATTTTTCCCTGTCAGTTATAAATATGGGGAGACTGACGATAGTGTCGAAAATTTCAGGAGGTGTTTCTACTCACTGTATACAACAAAACACTTCCTGTAAACCCCTGTCCAAATCTCAACGGTAAAGAATTAATTTCAGGTTTTGGTTTTTTTTTTCAGACTTAGGTCCACTAAATTGCTTATAAACTAAAGAATTATTGTCTGTAGAAAAGCCTGGCTTGTGCGACCTAAAATAACGTTAAATTTGCTGTAAGAAAACTTATTTACATTCCAGAATTGATGGAAAAGTTCTACAAGACAAATTGAGAAAAAACAAAAATGTTGAAATTTGGAATTTTTTGAAAATGTTGGATTGGTAACTGTTAATAAATACAAACTCGTGGAGCTTTGCAAATTCCCTCAAAAGTTCTCCATTCATTTATTTTCTAGCGGTATACCGACCTTTTTGGATTTTGTGCCTTCCAGAAGTGAAATCCAAAAAGTTGGGTATACCGCTGGAAGCTAATAGAGTGGGGAACTTTTGAGGGAATTTGTAAAGTTCCAAGAGTTTGTAGTTGTTAACAGTTACCAATCCAACATTTTCAAAACATTCCTAATTTCAACATTTTTGTTTTTTCTGTCTTTTTCGTGAAAATTTGAATCAGGTTGATTCTGCAATGTAAATAAAGTTTTCTTACAGTAAATTGAACAATTATTTGGAAATCGTGAAATGCGGTCTAGTGTGACGTAGGTTTTAGAAATACATTTTCATTATCGTGTCAACGTTTCGATCTTTATTGAGATCATCTTCAGGGCTCAAAGTGTTTTCCGTGTAGATGTGTCATTCTTGTGTGTCATATTGAGAGATGTGAACAACCTGATGAGAAGAACCTACGTCACACCAGACCGCATTTCATGATTTCCAAATAATCATTAACTAAAGGTCACCAAACACCACACAGCAAATTTAACGTTCTTTCAGGTGGCACAAACCAAATTTTTCTACAGTCAGTAATTCTGAAGTTTATAAGCTATTTAGTGGACCTTCGCCGAAAAAAAATAATCAAAACCTGGAATTACTTCTTTATCGTTGAGATTTGGACAGAGGTTGATAGGAAGTTTGTGTCGCATATACTGAGTAGAAACATCTACTGAAATTTTCGACACTAATCGCCAGTCACCCCATCCTTTTCTCATTTCATATTCCCTTAAAACGCAGTTCCCTACCTTCAAGCTACTGTGATTTCTCTATTGTTGGAGTCATTATACTATACATTTGGAGCTGTATATTATCCACCACATCATCATAGTCAATTCTTCTCATTCTTCTCTTCCCTTGGTTCGCGGTTCATTTGCGGTGGTGACATCAAGGCGGAGCACCCAAGTTGGGGTAGCCGAGTGGATAATCCTCGCATGGTTCCTTCAAAACATCCTTTGACAAACTAATTACTTCCACATTTCCTCTCATCCAACCTATTGACCATCTTCCCTAAATAAATTACCCGATCTGCTTGTTTTCTTCGTCTGTTCCAACATATCCTCATTAAACACTGACTGTTTCACCCTAAACGATTAATCCTTGACATCCATCCAAAACAAGTGTCGACTCGACCCTTATAAACGGACCTGTCGACTGGAACTTATTTGGAGGCATACTTGAAAGCGACTAAACTTGAATGCACCCCAAAACAGAACAAATTGACGATACTGTGCATTATTTAACTGACTCTATGGAACAGGGAATATGGCAAGCCACGAAACATATGACACCGAACAGACCACCGCCAATGACGTACAACCTGCCTCTATAGATAAGACAATCACTCGTAAACGTCGCGCCAGAAGCCTTTTGCAACGCACCAGATACCCCCCCCCCACAAGATAATATTCAACCAACTAACGAGATATCTCATGTACGTACTAAACAAGAATTACAACGACCAGTATTTCACTTATACACAAACACTTACCGCAAAGGACAACTCTTTCTAGACAGCAAGTACACAATTATTAAAATACATATACTATTCCCACCCAATTCAACGCACTGATGGCAATTGGACAAAAAAACCAACGTGGAGAAAGCTGAAGAAAAAAATTCCGGGCACAGTACCTTTCCATAGTATTCACCCCTCATCCTTAGTTCCAAGATCAACCCTTTACTGATACAGTTAATGAAGAATTAAATATCTCCCTTATTACTCTCACTCCCTCCTAAGACGTTTACTCCCAAAGAAGTCAGTCCGATCATAATTAACTTCCCGAAAAATAAAAGTTCTGGTTCTGATTTCGTGAACCCTAATATCCTTCAACAACCTCCCAACAAGAAATTGTATTTATTACAACCCTCTACAATGGTGTTCTTAGAACTACCTACTTCTTCTTTGGTTCTCCTCCGAACGAAAGGCACCTAAACCTAAAACAACTTACTTACCTCCTCTTCGGATCGTCCTATTAGCCTTCTTCCTATCCTCGGCAAAGTACGTGAAAAGCTTCTTCTTCATCGCCTAAATACCATCACCGAACCCTTAACAGAAATAACATCTTCAAAACTCAATATCCAATCCGGATTTCGCGGCTCCCTCTCGAGTATTCAGCAACCCCAGCTTGTCGACACCATCGTCACCTCCCTCGAGCTTAAGCAATTCTGTCCTGATGTTTTCCTTGAAATATCCCAGGTCTTTGATCGTCGCCTTATACTCCTTCCTAACAAACCAATACTCCGAGTATTTCCCAAGGTACTTCTTTCTCTTCTATTTTTCCCATTTTAGCCGGCGTCCCCCATGGAAACACACTTGCTCCATTACCTTACTCCTTTACAGCTGAGCTATTACATTCCGACACCCTAACCTTCACATACGCCGATGACACGTCGATTATCATCTCCAAACATCCTATTACTTGTACCCCAACCTCCAATCCGATATGCTTGAATCCTGACTTCAACAGTGGAGAATCAAGGTAAACAATCAAAAATTTAAATACATAGTTTTCATTCTTAATCGTAAAAATTTCCCACGTGTATTATTTATACGGTACTATTCCTCCAGCGAATAGTACACGATATCCGCATATGGTTAGCGGTCATAATTGACCTATTTAATTATTTCAATCAATTACACCTTTTATCTAAAGGTTTGAGATGAAAAAGTTAGTGTCAGGAGGGGGATTCGAACACACGACCTTCGGCTCAATACACCGCTGTCTTACCACTTCAGCAACGACGGTTTGAATTTAGGAACTGATTGTGTTGAGGGGTGAAATGACCTAACTGTTGACAGTCCCCGGAGCGTCCTCTGCGGCTGGACGGAAAAGGCCAAGGTCTGCTAACCGGGGTGATTCTCGCGGCCTGCCGGTAATTTATTTTAAATTTCAAAAGCTGCTATTGCCGTGGACTAAATATCTATAACCTAACAATAAATAATAATAGAAATAAATGCAGATAAACAACGTTTATGTAGTAAGACTAGGTAAAAACCAACATACGATTTTCAAAAGCGTATATTTCAAACCCAAATAATTATAATTTAATTTACAATCATACAGCATGCAATCATTAACTTGTTTAAATTATGAAAAACCTAAAATAAATGTAAATTTTGCACCACTTATAATTTTAAAAATCTACGTAAAATTATTTATACATTTAATTTTTTTTACATAGGATAAAAAGAAAAATCAAATAAAAAATAATTTATTCATAAATTTTAATGCATCTGTATTTGTTGGTAAACGGTTGAAAAATATTAGCCCTGTTCGAGCATTCTTGCCAACGGTCCCGGGAGGAAAGAAAAAAAATTTTAAGTAATTTATAAATTTTTAAACATGTTTTTCTGTCTTAGCTGTGTATCCATTTCAATGTTATTGTTTACCAAAAAACGTATAAGTACTTTGTCCCTTGTTCCAAAAAAAAAATTTTAACTAAATTTCTTACCTTTGAGAACTCTTTGAAGTCCTTAAATACGATTTGTATGATAAACAAGATATTTTTGGGCTGGATCACCCGGAGGAAGTTTTTACTCGAATTTCCATCGTTCCACTTAATAATTCGTAACACCTCCGGTTTTTATCTAACGTCCGCAGTACTATAAGGTTGTAAAACTACATTTCTCTTCTATGAGGAAGTAACAACACCTTTGGTTTTCATGCCCATGTGGGAAGAATGAGGAAGAATCCAACTATAAATTCCTAAACGTTTTATTTTATATCACCAGTTCTAAATTATTTCTGTTTTCGAAATTGGATCTAATTTGTAGGATTCTAAGCCGCAGTAAATCTTCATGAAGATTGGTAGAGTCTGTTTCAACGTTGTGCCGATATTTGTATGATTTTCGGAACAAGTCGGAGGAACTTATTTGACAAACGAAAAATTTTAGAAATTGTTTTAAAATTTCTCATTATTTTGATTTCAGGAATAATTTACGTCAAAATTGTATTTTTCTGCTTGCGTAGATATAATAGATATTGAAGTACACAATTTATGACCAAATTTCGTAGCAAAGTAGGTTAACAATTTTTTTTTACCAAAAAACCAAGTTGTATTTGTTTGATTTTTCACTCTAAAAAATCCCTAAATTAAAAAATTTGGGCAAAACAAAATTTTTTTTTTAACTTTTCCCCTTCTAATGCAGTCCATTTATATTCAAAAACCTCAAAACTTCTGATCGAAATAACCTCACTGTTCTACAGGATATAAATTTATAGGTTTGGAACACACTGAACTACAGCCTAAACTTGTACTTCGTAAATAAATTATAACCGGCGATTTAAAATAAAACTTTTGAGGAGTTTTTGTTCGTTTCTCTCTTACGTTTAATGAAATAAAAGTTAAAGTTTGTTGAGATAACAACATTTTTGAGATAATTGAAAGAAGAGAAATTCAGTCGTCTAACGGTTGTAATAATATTGATTTTGGATAAAATACAGAGGAGTAGAGAAATTTTTAAATTGAACACTGGGCTTCGGAGATTAAAAAAATTGCCCCTGGCTAATTGAACTTAAAAATCTTTATATTTTGTTTGATATGAAAAATTGTATTATTCGTATTGAAGGAGGTTAATCCCCCTCAAAAATAAATAAATAAATGCGTTGCCCTACTTTTCTGTAAGGGTGTTGGTTTTTGTAATTTTTAATGTATCTAATCTCATTTAATACAATCTTGTGTAATATTTTCTTATGCTACGTAACTAAAACATCAACTTATATGAATAATCACTTTGAAATCCTTGAAAAATAAAGGCAGAAAACTACATTATAAATTAATATCTTCAATTTTTTCTTTCCTCCTGGAACCCATTAGCAAGAACCCTCGGACACGTGACTAATATTTTTCGACTTAATATCTTGTTAGACAATACGTGTACGTATTACCATATGAGTAGTAATAATAATACAGATAATGTACCTACAATGAGACTGGAAAATCAATAAGCTAAATACTCAAAAAAGAGCCGTAAATAACTCAAAAGTTTCGAAAAATTACATTTAAAAAGCCTAAATTATGTAATTTTGTAAGAACTGTTTCAATTTACAAAACTTCAACAAAACAAAATGTCCTAAACTTCTTTAAATCAAAGGAAAAACTATTATATTATAAATAATTCTAAATTTGTCTTCTTTTCAATTTAATTATTAATCGAATAATAATCATATATATAGCGATTGTTAACAGATAATGGTCACTTTATCAATATGTCTTAACTCCATTTTAAAAAAACTATAATAATATATTTTTTTAAGCCATTTTAGTTTATTTATTTATTTTTTCACTGTAACCGAAAAAATGAAACAGGTTTTCGTAAAATTGAAATCTATAAAAATATAGCATGGAAGAATTTCTTGTTCAAATTAAATTGAAATGAATTGAATTAACAAACACTAACTGCATGTTTAAATACACCAAACACATCATCATCAGAGACAAAAACAATAGAGTCAAGGATGTCATATCAACCAGACAAATAGCTTGTAAATCGGTTAGTTCATTTGTGCATTCAATTCCCAATTCGTAGAATTAAGCCCAAAAAATCCAAAAAGCGCAAATTTTCCCAAAACAAAATTTAAGAGTACCATTGCTTAGTTCGATAAATCAGCTAAATGTGAGGTTTACAAGTCCGGAAACCAAATTTAATAAATTTGGAGATATCGTTTTTCCTAGTCTAATGCTATTTAAAAAAAATCATAACAGGAGACATAAAAAAAGTGTAAATTTTCAAATTATAATCGTTGTCATCAAGGTAGTTGCAGGACTTAAAGTTACATGTTTATGAGATGAATGGAGGGTTTTGTGGTGCTTCATGGAGGATGTGGTGCAATTAGTCGACGTTTGCCCATTGTAACAACAAAAGTCGGCAATACAATTGGAAGTTGGTGTTCTTTCTTCGACTCGGACAAACTGAACCTGCCTTCGGAAAGTTTTCGATATAATTTTATTTTCCAAAGTATTTTCCAGTTAGGATTTCAAATCTGTCCTACTGAGGTGTGTTTACACTGTGGAAAATATCCAAACGTGGAAAAAGAGTTACGAATGGAGCGGAGGGTGGAGGGAAGATTAGAACTTCCTTTGAGCCCCTATTATCAACAATGAAGGCATCTATCTCTGTCTATGGTATAAACCCTTTTGTCAGATCTCCCACATCCCATCCAATTTAATATTTATATTTGGCCACCGCCGGGATGAGCCAAACGAGACTCTAGTTGTTTAAATTTCACTTTTGCTTCTATGCTAAAAGGACGCTTACTCCGTGCAATTGTATTCTTTGCACGAATTTTATATTAATAATTATTATATATATTATATTATTAATTTAATTTTTTTTAACACTTAAAAATCATTTTCAAGTTAGTTGTATAGAAGATTGTGGTGGTAGTATACGAGACTGTGAACACTTTTTGAACTGAACGACACTAATCATTTTACATCTATTAGGTTTCGTGGTCCGATTGACCAAATAAATTCTTTTCAATTAGTTAATCTTTAATTAAGGTTTAGGTTGAGATAAAAAAGTCAGTGTCACGAGCGGGATTCGAACCCACGACCTTCGGCTAGATACGCCGCTGCTCTACCACTTGAGCTATCGTGACTTCGATTCACTCGGACACCAACTTCCCATCCCAACCACACCTTTAGATTTTCACTCCTTTTTGCCATTTTGCAAATGTCGTNTAGTTGAGATAAAAAAGTCAGTGTCACGAGCGGGATTCGAACCCACGACCTTCGGCTAGATACGCCGCTGCTCTACCACTTGAGCTATCGTGACTTCGATCCTCCGGACAACTTCCCATCTCAACCACACTTTTTGAATTTTCCCTCCTTTTTGCCATTTTTCAAATGTCCTGTCATCAATTTGATTCTCGGCGACAAATGAAATGGCCACGAAGAGCTTTTAGTGAAGTACACTTCACTTTGCTTATTACATTTATTAAGTTTCGTGGTCCGATTGATCAAATAAATTCTTTGCAATTAATTAATCTTTAATTAAGTATTTGGTTAACTTTTCTTTGAATTTTCCAATTTAAATAATTCTAAATTTGTCTTCTTTTCAATTTAATTATTAATCGTATAACAATCATATATATAGGGACAGGTTAACAGATCACAGGTCAACAGGTCACTTTATCAATATGTTTTAACTCCATGTTAAAAACCTATAATAATATTTTTTTATAAGCCATTTTAGTTTTATTTATTTTTCACTTTAACCGAAGCAATGAAATAAGTTTTCGTAAAATTGAAATTTATAAAAATATAGCATGGAGGAATGGCTTGTTCAAATTAAATTGAAATGAATTTAATTAAGAGATACCAACTGCATGTTTATTTACGCCAAACACATCATCAGAGTTAAAAACAACAGAGACAAGGACGTCATGCCAACCAGACAAATAGCTTGTAAATCGGTTAGTTCATTTGTGCATTCAATTCCCAATTCAAAGTTGTTTTAAGGCCTTAAATACAGTTTAAATCACAGAATATGTATTATTATTCCTTTTACTTTATTGCTTTTCCTTCTTAAGGCAACACCCTAAACTACAAAATTCATTTCCAAATAGAAAAAAAAAATTATATATTTTATTACGTGTCGTGGTCCACTTGACCAATTAATATCTTTCAATTAATTAAGGTTTTTAGTTGAGATAAAAAAGATAGTGTCACGAGCGGGATTCGAACCCACGACCTTCGGCTAGATACGCCCCTGTTCTACCACTTGAGCTATCGTGACTTCGATCCACTCGGACACTAACTTCCCATCTCAGCCATACCTTTTGAACTTTCCCTCCTTTTTGCAATTTTTCAAATTCGAATAGTCTATTTGATACTCGGCGACAAATGTCGTGGATTCGAATCCCGCTCGTGACACTGACTTCTTTTATCTCAACTAAAATCCTTAATTAATTGAATGATATTAATTGGTTAAGCGGACCACGAAATCTAGTGAACTACGCTGTATTGCGAATGCTCCCTTCTATGTGCCCAATGGTACCGTTCACCAAGACGACCACATCCCTTAGATAGAAGTGACATGTTTAATAACGACAAAGTTTTACTTGTTTTTCGTCTAATTATGCCAAAGAGCTACAGCTTCTAACTCGTCTTTTATAAAAATGTGACAGAATCAAACATCTATGTCTTTGAACCGTTTGGGCGAGGATCGAGAAGAGATGAAGAGGGGAGTCTGAATCATCTAGTCGTCATACCGGTAGCGCATATGCGCCTCTCATACCTATCGCCTCCGAACCTAATCGCCATCGAATCCTGGTATAAGACATTTAAATCCTGGATATTCCTCAGTAACCCTCCTCAACATTGTTCCTCTAACCTATAATCCGTGTTCGCTACTACCGATTAGTTATGGACATACGTCTCACGTAGAATCCTCATAATAGATTGATACGAACCAACCTCAATAATCCTGGTCATCCCAATCCCTTATTCAACTACCTTTTCTTAGCGTAACTGCCTAGCAGCCAACACTGACTAAAATACCGGTAGTTCCGTGATCTGATAACGAGTAACAAATGAGCCTACATGAATTTTCAGCGGGGAGACTACATTGCAACTTCTCCACTGAAAAGTATAAGTCAATGATTTCGTCAACGAAGTCAATGATTTGCTTGTTGTACTTAATTTTACAGTTGTAAATTTCCAATAGAAGAGCGAAAAAATCCTGAAGATATTCATTTTTTATTGTAGTAGATATTGAACCAAATATATTTTGTGTATTTTCTCAAGATTAATCTGTAAACAGGTCGTTTCCCATTTAGTCTCGCTACTTTGGTTTGATGGATTAGTGGATTCCTGATAAACAAAACAACGAAACTGAACCTACAAGGATAGAAAACTCGCTAAATGTTGGTAGTAAAAGTGTTGTTTTTTTCTAGGTAAAGGTCCTATTTGGAACGCGACCATGACGGACCTCCTTAAGCGGGATCTTTTCCAAGGGTACGACAAGTTCGCCAGACCTGCTCAGCACAGCGATACCACGAACGTCGACTTAGCTATCACCGTCAGATACGTTCATGTGGTAAATATAATGACAATGTATTGTTACATTCGGTGACAATCGATGTACTGAATGTAATTCAAATGATTTTTGAAAAGAGGGTTTTCAAAATCAGTGGGGCGAAAACTTTGTATTTCAGGAATATGAGGTTAGACAACCGAAGATTTTAAAGATAAATAAACTTATTTGATAGAAAGATAATTTTTTGTGTTTTTATAAAATGTTTGAACTTATACTTATCCTAGCACTGTTCACTTCCTCACTGGGGAAAAAGTCGCGAAGCCATTGGTGCTTTAGACAGATTGGTCGGGATGAAAGGTGGTTGTTTGTGGTTTAGGATAAGGTTTCAGGGTTTTATGGAGGCATCTCTATCGACACGTTGAGGTTTCGAGGACAATGTTGATACTAATTAAGGAGGTTGGGCAATGGTTCGACGGTATTTTAACCGGAATGACTGGATTTTGTGAAGGTTGGAACGCTTGGTTGATTCCGAGCGATCAGATTGGTTGTAGTAATGAGGAGTTCGTTTTGCAGTGAGAGTTTTAATCATTTCTCAAGCCATTTGAGTAGTTTATTTTGTCGATGAAAAGTCCCAAAATATCGGTCGACTTTGGTTGTGGGAGAGCAGCGATGCAGTAAATTGGATGAAAGATGATTTGGCAAAGGTAAAGGTTATTTGCTGAGATTTTCGTTGAGTCTGATCTTCTATTTCATGAAATCGTGGCCTTTCTTCCAAATACAAATATACTTAATAAAGAATCGGACCAAGGATGTTGCCTTGCAGAACACCCGCTTCGGCACAGTAGATGGAGGAGGTAGATGCTTCGATTCGTACTTAAAACTACCTAACAGAAAGATGTGACCTGCTACGGTGAGGTAGTGAAGTCAATGGAATGATGCCTTACGTTTACAGAACAAGACAGGTTGCCACGCGTGATCGAAGACTTGCCTAACATCGTAGAAAGCACCCTACCAGCAATTTTCCGCTCTAGCTAGGACATGATATATCAACCTCCCTGCGGCACGTGCTGTAGAGTAATGTCATAGGAAACCGAATTGATAAAATGGAATTTAAACTAATCAGGGAAACATTATAATCTTCAAATAAAAATCTAACAAAAAACAAAAACTATAAATTTCTTAATCAAGGGCGATGCTAGTCATCTCTGTACCTTCCAAGTAGAAAATTGTAGATTAGAAAATCGGAAACAGTAATTGCCGGGTGTTTTGAGCGTCCACCTCTTATTTGCCACGCTACCGATTCAGGGTTCAAATCCCCATAGCCCTTGGAATTTTCCGCGATACACAACGTAACCTAGAGGGTCCGTGGGGGACATACATGGTCTATATGGTTAATAAGAGGGTCAGACCTATCAAATTGAAGAAGGCAAGGCACACATACAGGCACTGGTATAGTTTCTGATTTCATGAAATATTTCCCAATCTAGTTTTATTGTTTATGGCTGTTCCAAAGATGTTAAGAAGAAAAGGATCGAGATGTCCGCTGGCGGGCTGGAGTGTTTTGGTATTTCCGAGGATTTTTTGATCCTAAATTTTATGGACAATCAGCTCAGTTCTGAAGCAAGAAAAAAATCGTCAATTTTATTTTTGTTACACAAGTAACTTAATGCAACTGTTAATGTAATGGCTTTTTGCCTTGATAAATTGTACGTTAAATTCCTTAGATTCTCAACAAAACAACCTTCACTTTGAAAAACACCACATCAACCTATAGAAACCACCATAACACGACAGGGCAAAATCCCACAAGAATAAAGACAACTGAAAGTTTACAAATCCATCTGTTCTCCTGATATTGTGTTTATCATCCTTTGAATAAGATTATTTTGTTCTCAGTTTTCCTCCGCTGTGCATTTTTAGAAATCGTATTAGTATATCCTAGTTTCTTTTCTTTTCGAAAATATAAAATAGTGCTTCATTATACAGGGTGTATCAACTTCTATCATACAGTCATTAAATTCAGAAACGATTAATTTTAGCAAAAAATGACCTTATAGAAACCCCATGTTAATATTGGGTAAGCATCGCGTGGTGGTAACCGATTTTCATAATTTTCTCACCTAGCTGCGAAATGACACTAACTTTGTTAATCCCATATTTTTATCGTACAATTCTTGGACAATCAATACCGGAGATGGATTGGCACACAAGGTTGTATTTCGTGGCCTCCGAGGTCGCCAGATTTGACCCCTGTGTTTGTTTTCTTTGGGAGGGGGAAGAATCGAGTGTATGCCAATCCATCTCCAGCAATGACTGTCCAAGAATGGGAACAACGGATTATTGTGGCTTGGAGAGAAAGCTTCCCAGAAATAATCGAAAAGGCCAAGTTGTTACAAAACGCATACCCCTTCACGCGTCTTCCGTCGGGCGTATCTCAGAAATAATCAATCCTATCAAAATTTTCCTTTCAGTAAAAGTGGTATAAAATAAGCTCTAGAATCGAATTGTGCAATAAAAACATGGGATTTTTATATAAAATAACAATGTTAGTTTCATTTCCCGGCTAGATGAGAAAATTATGTTAAATCTGCTACCTCCACGCGATTCCTGCTCAAATTAAATTAGGATTTGTATAAGACTATTTTTTTTTTATAAAGGTAATCGTTTTCGAGATAAAGGGGGTGGGCCATCTTGTTACAAAAAGCATACCCCCTCACGCCTCTTGCGTCGGGAATAACTCAGAAATGGTCGATCCAGACCACTTTTTGCTAATGCTATTTCCGAATTAAATGGGTGAACTATAGAAGATGATACACCATGAATATTCTAAGACCGTAAAAAATAGAGAACTTTTAAAAGTAAGATTCGACGTATTTGTGTCATTATGTAATTGTCAGTAGATGTTCGAAACTAACTAAAATTTATTCAAGTTTCCGTGTTTAATTGTGCGATCGGTCTGAATTTAAACTTTAAAATTTTAACTTTCCAATAGGATAACAAAATATAATTGAAGTTTAAATAAACGAAATATTCCTCCATCTTTTCCGTTTTGTGTTGTTTACATTTGCGATAATAGAGATAAAACTATTAAATATTATTGTACAGATAGTATTCAAACCTCATAATCTGTACTAATAGGGTGTACAAAAATTCCAGGGGACGGGTTAATTCAATTAGGTTAATAGATAATTAATACTCTTTTGTTGAAAACTGTAAACATTTGATTGGCTCAATAAAGGTTTAGTTCAATTGGTTTCTTTAAAAAAAACTGATTCTAATGATATCCTCCTTCTATTAAGACATAATTGTATAAAAATGTGTGGTTAATGGACCGTTAATTAATGATTATTTTAGATCGATTGATTGATTATTTAGAAAATGTTTTTCTGAACCTACGTCACGCCAGACCGCATCTCAAGATCTCCAAATAATCATTGTATAAAACTTAAATTTACTAATATCGTGGACCGCTTGACCAATTAATATATTATAATTAATTAAGGTTTTTAGTTGAGATAAAAAAGTCAATGGCACGAGCGGGATTCGAACCCACGATCTTCGGCTAGATACGCCGCTGCTCTACCACTTGAGCTATCGTGACTTCGATCCACTCGGACACTCGGGTTTTCTCTCCTTATGCCATTTTTTTATTTTGTTAATTTTTCCGCAATGCTGCGCGTGGCGACTGGTAGAACCAAAAATAAAGCTATAATAGTCCATGAAGGCTAGTTGTTTGTTATGGTTAAATTGTAAGATCCCAGATGTTAACTAAAAAGGAAAATTAATCCTCTTTTAATCAAGCTATCTACGCACTCTAAAGTACTATCAAATGACGCGCTACAGTTCGTGCCGACATACGTACTTTGTATCCTAATATCAAACAGTCTACTACTTTCGTTAGGGGATGTATCTATTACGAATGAGAGTATCAGAACAGGTCAGAAATTAAGAAAAGAAATGTATTGGTCTGATTTAATTAATGCATATTCGAGAATAAAAATACGTGTAAACACAAAACAACTGTCAAATTCATGGCTGCCATGTTGGGATCCTACGTCCTAACGGATAGCAAGGTGACTATATTTTCGACCTAGCACCTAACTTCATTAGTTTCGTGGTCCGCTTGACCAATTAATATCTTTCAATTAATTAAGGTTTTTAGATGAGATAAAAAAAGTTAGTGACACGAACAGGATTCGAACCCACGATCTTCTGCTAGATACACCGCTGCTCTACCACTTGAGCTATTGCGACCTCGATCCAATCGGACACTAACTTCCCATCTCAACACCACCTTTTGAATTTTCCTTCCTTTTTGCCATTTTTAAAAGTTTGTGCAATCAATTTGATTCTCGGCGAAAAATGAAATGGCCACGGAGAACTTTAGTTAAAGTATACTTCACTTAAACTTATTAAATTCAGTAGTTTCGTGGTCCGTTTGACCAATTAATATCTTTCAATTAATTAAGGTTTTTAGTTGAGATAAAAAAAATCAGTTTCACTCTCGTGGCGTTCAAATCAAATAGATCACACGACATTTGAAAAAGGGCAAAAAAGAGGAAAAATTCAAAAGGTGGGGTTGAGATGGGAAGTTAGTGTCCGAGTGGATCGAGGTCACGATAGTTTAAGTGGTAGAGCAGCGGCGTATCTAGCAGAAGATCTTGGGTTCGAATCCCGCTCGTGACACTGAGTTTTTATCTCAACTAAAAACCTTAATTAATTGCTAGCACTTAACATTGGCTCTGGCCTGTTAGATCGATCAATGTTAACTAGCCGTTTCTTACAAGTCTACGTCATCATTTACGATCTAACAGAGTTACAGTGTTAACACAGACCCCATTATCAAAATTACGTTGTTATATTTTTCTTACAGCCATGCCAAGAAGTTGTATCAGTTGTTATTTTCTCGAAGATGGCTGATGACGGTTGATAGTTGACATTTACTACTAAAGAAAGAAGCTGAGATTTTTTCTGTACATGGAAAAAACATTGTATTAGGTGATTATAGATTATCTAGAATAAACAAAGCGTTATTATTATCAACAGTAAGAGAGTCGAGCCGATCCACGTTTTCTAAACCTGTGACGGATACGAACGAGGATAAGGCTGATTAGATACGGGCGTCCTTTGATTTCTCCCAGTACATCCTGCATTCACCAGTAGCGCAAATAAACTTAATAATATAAAACCCGTTGTTTCAGGATGACAAAAGGTTCATGTTGACCGTCCACGGCTGGTTGAAAATGGTGAGGGACCAGGGAAAATGTAAATGCGGGCCTTGCGCTGTTCAGCAGCTAGTTCGCATAGGATAAATGGTAATATGTTTCAGGTTTGGCACGACGAAAAGCTCAAATGGAACGAAACTGAGTACAAAGGGCTCACAATGCTCTATCTCGCTGATCACGAACTGTGGCAACCCGACATCACACTGTTCAATAGGTAATTTTGCACATTTTCGCCTTTTGTCGGTTAAAAGACAATGAATATGTAAATATACGTAGAGTTGTTTGAAATGGGATATTGTTCCGAGTGTATCAATAGGCAATTATTGAAGTTGTCAGAACGGAAAGATAAAAGGAAAGCGAACCGCTCCCGCCCCCATCTGCCCAATGTTTCAAAATTGTGATAACAGACGAATTGAGAAGGAGTCAGAATATTACCTCATTCACTGTCAGAAAATTTTTTAAATTTATTTTTCGGTTTTCCAATTACAAATGTATACAATATAGGAATAAAAGTTATAACTATACATAAATTTAGAAATATTTACAATAAAAGAAGAACTAAAAAATGAATTGAAACAGTTTAAAATCTGTATTAAAACTATCTAATTAATTCAATTAATTGTTCTTTTTATTTATGGTCTTGGTTGAGAAAAAAAGGTAGTGTCACGAACTGGATACGAATCGACCCCTTCGGCTCAACACGCCGCTGATCTAACCACTTGAGCTATCATAACTCTAATTTTTTCATCTCAACCAAGACCATAGATCAAAAGAGTAATTAAACGAAATAATTAATATGGTCAATTAATTATTAAATGAAATAATTAATGTGGTCAATTGTGTACCGCTAAAAACTTATGGTTTAATATCTAATTAATATTAATGATACAATATTAAATTTTTTAATGATGAAATTTAGTTAAATTAAAACGTTTTCGAACGAGTTTAACATATTGGTTGTTCTTGCTATAAAACGAAATTTGGCATAATTAGTTATATGGCAATTCATAGAAAATGTTATTTGACTTCAGAGATTATAACATGGAACATGAAAGCTAATTTGGTTAAGCATTAATGGGCAATCAGTTAAGGAATGTAATAATTATTATAACTTTTCTTATATGCAACGTTTTTTTTAAAGACGTTGTCTTTTTTATACTTATAGTTTGTGGGGTTTTTTAACAAAAAAACTTTTCTAAGTTTTTGTTAATTTTCCGCCTTATATTTATATGAAAGTTTGTGGATGTTTCTGAAATTTGCACCCATCATCTGCATCTACATTTCTAAAGGATTAAAGTGGATCACATTTAATTATAAAGCTTACCTTGACTTTTTTTAAATAAAAATTTGAAATTTTCACTGTGTATAGTTTCTTTTAAAACATATGTGACCATTTTGCATCTCTAATTTAAGTTTATTTATATACAATTTTGAATGGTTTTTAAGTGATATTTTAAAGAAAAGGAAAAAAGCTGCATGGCCAATATGGTATAAAGTTATTTTATTTTATTTTTAAATACCGGTATGTTAAAACTATTTTTTATTTATGAATCTATTTTTGGAGTATTTATGCTATTTTTGGTATCCATTTTTTAAATAATTTGAGTTTATTTTAGATTTTTTATAATGTTTATTTAACTTGAAGGAAATTTTTTAAATGCCTATATTATTTTAAGAGTTTGCGCCAAAATTTAAACATTGGCTTTTTATTTTATTTTTATTTGTGTATTTCTTGTTTTATCCGAATACATTAAAGACTCATTATTTTTATAATTTTTTTAATTTTATTTAGAAATCGTGAGATGCGGTCTGGTGTGATGTAGGTTTCAGAATAACATTTTCTTTATCGTGCCAACGTTTCGATCTTTATTGAGATCATCTTCAGGACCTGGGATTTACAAACATCATTGTTTACATATAACAATTACATTTTGGATGTGGAAAAGTGAATTTATACAATGCAAAATATATTTTTATATTCAATCAAAGTTTTCTACTCACTCAAAGTGTTTGTCTTCTGTGTAATTGTGCCATTCTTGTGTGTCGTGTCGAGAGTGCCAGTGAGATTTTGCTATTTTGTGTTTATATACGTTGGATTTTGAAGGGGTGGGGAAGGATATCGGTATAGAAAAGATATTTTTGTATAAGGCGTCGGCTGCTTTGAGGTGAAAGGAGCGGACGAAGGGAAAAAATGTGTTAGTAATAGTTCGGCCAGATTATCCTTTCAGGATTACATAGAAAGGGATAAATAGGAAAAGGAAAGCTAAATTGTTGGGGAATTAGACTATGTGAAAAATATTTGATGTGTGGAATGTAATGTAATGATATAGGTATGTTATCTGTATTGAATTTGATTAATGATATTGTCGTAGCTGCGACTGAGTTTACATGTATCTGTTCTGTAATTGATGCTGTTTTTATCTCTGTTGATATAAACCATTTCTAAGAAATTACGTTTATGTTTGTTTTGTTCTGGGTGTAATACTTTTGGATTTTTGAAGTCGAAATTGTGTTGGTGTTCAAGATGGTGGGTAGCGAGTGCTGTAGGATTTTGCTTAGGTTTTTTGCAATCATAGATATGTTGCTTTATTCTCTTATTATCAACATATTGGGATGTAAGACCGATGTAAGTTGCCGGACAGTTTAAACAGTTGATCTTGTAGATTAAGTCAAATTTATTTGTTATTGGTGTGGGATCTTTAATTTTGGAAAAAAGTGTTTGAATTGTTTTATAATTTTTGAAAGCTATCTTGAAGTTATTGGACAAGAGAAATGTGTTTAATTTATGTGATAGGCCTTGGATAAATGTTTGGAAATGTATGCTGGTTTGTTTGTATTCGATAGACATAATGTAGTATTATTAGTAATAGTGGATGGTGTTAGTGTTGAGTTGTAATTGTTGATTATTCTGTTAATTATGTGTTTAGGGTAGAGACTGTTATGGAGGATCTGTTTGTATATCTTTATGTTTTTGTGGTGGAAGGATTCATGGCTTAGGGTAATCATTCTGTGAAGTAACCCTTTGGCCGTGTTTATTATTGTATGAAGAGGATGGTGAGATGTAAAGTTGAGGTAGCGATCTGTGTTTCTTGGTTTTTGATACCAATCTGTGATTAATGTGCCATCTGGTTGTTTTATTACGAGTGTATCTAAAAATGGTATTTTTTTGTTGTTTTCGATTTCATGTGTAAATTGTAGGCGTGGGTGAAAGCTATTAAATGTATCTAATGTAGTTTGAATTTGATCTGTGGGAACTGCTGTCAATATATCATGATAAGGCTGTGTTATTTTTTTATATTTTTTGTGACATTATTATGGTTTTTTTTTAGTCGGTTTCCCATGTTTTTTTGTCTTATATACGTTATATTACATTGGGGCTATACGATATTAATTTTGTTTTGTGGTTTACATCCAAATTTTATATTATCAACTCATATTAATTCAGATTTGAATTACTTTCAACTTTAAAGAAAAATTATGAAAAAAGAGTAAGTAAGAGTTTGAAATTTTATCAGCTGATTAAAAAAAAGATTTTACGATCTGAAATAAATTGATTTCCTCACTTGGATGATGCAGCCTATGCTAGTGGATTTGTCTGATATTTCAAACATCAGTATGAAGAAGAACTCGCGGAAATGCAAAATGATGAGTAAATTAAAACTTGAAGGAACCGAAATCTTTATCTTCATATTTAGCTGGAAAAAAGGCTGATTTAACAAAACGGGGAGATTTGAGACTGAAGCTAATTAAATTGGAACCCTACATAAAACTCTTTGCAGCAAGCATTAAGCGCAACGACCTCACTAAATATAAATAATAAATAAGTATTAATTATTAAAATAATATAGAGAAATCTTTCATTAAAATTATTTTGAACTTTAATTTTCGTTCTCCATTATATGTTTTGCTACGTTCTCCATTTACTGTGTTTGCTCAATAATTTCCTAGTGATTTCTTCCTAAAACCTATTATTCAAATTTTTTTAGTGAACATTTCTATTTTGAATATTAAAAGATATGTATATGTGATGCGGGTGCGTAAGAATTTTAGAAAGGCTTAGGTGGGGCATAGCACAAAAACGGTTGGGAAACGCTGGGTTAGAACGTCATATAGATGTTAAATGAGATTGCGAGAAAAATGGTGAAACAAACGATTTTTCGACGGTCATTGTAGAAGGGATTTATTTGACAAAAGACCAGCCCATTTGTTGAATAAAGCAAATAGAGGAGTTTAGCAGATGTACAAAGAGTGACATGAGCATTTCAAACGGGTTCCCTACACATTTTTATTCAAAGCACAATTTCTTTGAGATCAAAAATATTAATTTAATTATTCGCCCGTTTGGATAAATTTCTTATCTTTTTAATTTCATTCAGCTCGGAATAAAGTGCTTAAATCGTGCAGCCGACACGCGAATTGGTTCTCTTCTGTTTCCGAGAATTAATCTCGCTGTTTCCTTTGCTTTTACAATGAGCGTTAAAACATTTTCTGGTACATTGTACATTTACATTATATGGGCCTCCTTTCAACTAAACCGTTTAAGTTAATAATAGGAACAATCTCACAAAATTTCGTGTAAATGAAAAAAAAAATCTGCCTATTAGAGGATTAAAACGTTATAAAATTTACTGCTATATATTTATATTGTTTTAACCACTTCGGTTAAGTAATAAAAATAGTAATTCACTGCAATTCACTATCATTATTGTAATGTCTAAAAATCCTCAAAATACTCATTGTAAACTCCTAGTCGTATTTATAATATTAACTGTACGTGAGAGAAAATTCTTTTCAAATAATGAATATTAGGTTGAAAAAATGAGATATTCCATGGTAGATGAATTTATTTAGAAATTGCTGTTTCGGGCTATAAAGCCCATCTTCAGCACTCCAAGCGTAGAATATTAAGATATAACAACCAGCAATCAATACCGTACCTGTGAAAATTATATATAATTATATTGAAGTGAAAATTATATACATAAAAGTATAGGTCGATGCAATAACAACGGAAAATCTCTTCTACGTGGAAAATGCCAGCCTTATTCGAACTTTCACCACGAAGGGTTGTCACTCCCCGATGCGCGGGTAGTATCCCCCTTCAGCCTAATACCCTGGAGATCGTCGCTTTCCTATCTACGGGGTTAGTCTCCGACGAGGCCTATCGACAGCTAGGTAAATCAGCCCCAAACGCATGCGAACTATAATCTAGCCCAACACTATTTAAATTGGATAAATCAGACGCACAAATAAATACATTAATTTGACGCATGCTCTCATTCTGATTCGTCGGTGGAATACTGGAGTGCCACCGCGTTGAAGATGTTTTTTCTGCCGCTCTTGAGTTGGGACAATATTGTTTGGGTGCCTTCCTTGATATGGCCCAGGCTTTCGATCGAGTATGGCACCCGGACCTGCTGTTCTCGCGAAGGATCGGCGTCTTCCCCAAATCACCTTCTCCTTGCTGGTGTACCGCAGGGCAGTGTTCTGGCGCCTGTACTGTACCAAGTGTACACAGCAGACCCCCATCCCATCCTCAAACTACCACCCTAACCTTTGCAGACGGTACAGCGATCCTTTCAAGCAATTCTGATCCAGTCAGTTCCACTCGAAACCTTCAAGAACGCCTCACTCTACTGGAATCATGGTGTAAAAAAAAAAAATTCAACTTAAAAAAATCCATCCACATAAACTTCACCCTCCGCAAAAAGATCCCTCCTCCAGTCTACTTCAATCAAATACCCCTCCCAGCTGCGGACAAGGTGCGCTACTTAGGACTATACATTGAAAAAACGTCTGACGTGGAATCCCCACACACGACTGAAATGACTAGAAGTTATGAAACGTTACAGAACACTTTCACGACTTCTTGACTGATGTAACCTACTTCTCTTAAACAAATATATCACAATTTATATCAAACAATATATAACAAATTTCTATCACCCTAGTGAAGCCAATACGGACTTATGGACTTGAAGTGTGAGGTTCAGCCAAACGTTACAATATCCTACGCATCCAAAGAGCCCATTCCATAATCCTCAGAAAAATCCTTAATGCTCCCTTTTATGTGTCCAACTAACCTACCGATATAGACCTAAATTTTGCTTTTGTCCAAGATGTAATCCACTCCCGTTACCGAAAATTTTACACAAACCTCCCAACCACTATGAATCCTCAAATTCACATCCTCTCATCCCGACGAATTTTTTCCAACCGACTAAAAAGACGATGGCCACGGGATCTTCTATCCAGTGTCAACAATTGAATAAAGAATACTTAGGAGTTATAACAACTTTCAAATTGGAGCACGAGCGCACCAGAATTCGCTTGATGCGCGGCGGCTCCGGCAGACGAGGAACGCGTGGCGTCCTGACAGGTTGCTTCTGGCCTTTGCGGTTCTGCGCTCTCGCCGTTTTCCCCGGGGACGACAAAATATATAGATTTCTGGATTCAACGGCTTTTTTCTGGTCAGAGGAGATCTTTCTGGCACATCGGACTGGGCAACCGGCTTTGATTGAGTTGGACAGCTAATTTACCTTCGACTTTCATCGAGCTGCACTGGCAGGGTAATCACTTGTCCCAAGAACATTTTATTTTATTATTTTATTTCTGTCAATTGATTTTCTTTCTCTTTTATTGCCGCTCAATGTCATTAATTTTAATTGAAAAAAAAGTATTGGTTTAGTGTTTTTAATTTTTAAAAAAGGTTTTAATCGGTATTATTCATTTTAAATATAGAAAAGGTATTTATTTGTATTATTTAGTTTTAATTTAAAAAAAGGAATTTTTTCTGTATTATTCATTTTTATTTCAAAAAAATAGAAAAAAGGTGTTTATTTGTATTTTTTTTTGGTGTGGTTTATTTTTTTATTTCTTATCACAAGGTCTAAAACAACTGTCCTGATCCCACCATTCAATTATAGAGTATTACAAGTGGGTAGTTTCTCCACTCTTGTTTACTTCTTCATAAATTGTTATTAGATAGCAAAATGAAGGTAGCTTTAATATACAATAAAAAAAAAAATAAAAAATTTGGAGTACTGGATATTCCTCCATCGATCTATAAACATTATTAATAATCTAATCAAAATTAGAGTCTATGAGGTACTTTTATAAATATTCCATCGAGCCTAAGCATAGCACTGCCTGAGGGGCGATGGTGATGCTCTTTTTCACCATCACCCCTCACCACTCACTCTAATAAATACACATTCAAACTGATAAAACACCTAGACTATGTCTACACAGTATAATAAGCCGATCCTCTAGAAAACGAAACAGGAGACCTAGGCCAGCCTTATTAAAATTGAGGCAAGTTGCTCCGTGGAAGAGAGCAATAAGCGAAAAACTAAGCTACTTATTAAAAACAGTATGTTATTCACACTATTTCCTTTGCATTAGAAAACATTCTTAGGCATCACTAAACTATTTGACACAGTCGAGCAGTCGGGGGTTTCTCTAAAAACTAAAGCATTTCCTCTTCACTCCATATTAACCAAATCCTAAAATCTAATCTAACAGATGGTTGTTTGAAAGTAAGGAGATAAGAAGTCCAAGTCAGCGTCCCGTAAGGGAAAATTCTTGGCCCCAATCTACAAAACCATTTTTGTTGTGTCGATTTCAGTGCAGTTGGAAACACCTTGGACCATTACGGCAATTCTCACTCCATAGCATACTGCAGCGGGACCGTCCTGTGGGTGCCGCCTGCTCAGTTCATAGTCTACTGCAACCTCGACTTGACCCACTGGCCGTTCGATACCCAGATGTGCCATCTTATTCTAGGTTCCTGGACCTCCTCAGGCGACCAGATTAACCTCACTGCAATAGAAGAGACGGTGAGTTGTCAACTCTTTGCCTGTCATATAAAATCATAAAGCATAGTTTGAATATCATCGTCACTCAATGTACGTAATGCAAGTCTCTCAAAAACTGGAAATGAAATCTCGGAACGTTTAACAGAACTATGTATAATAATATGTAATTATGTAACTAACAATTAAGCAATTAACAAGGGGAAGCTGCAGGCGAGGGATTTTACTTTTTAAAATTAATGACAATTGAAAAATATTAGAAACGTGTCCATGCGTTCTTGCCAATGAGCTCTAGGAGCTGAGAAAAATAATAGCTAATTTTAGTACTCTAATGTTTTTCTTCCTTTGTTGTGCATGTATTTCAAAGCTAATGTATATCATTCGAGTTGTTTTTATTTACCTAGGATTAGAAAATAATGAGCTGTTTCGCAACAAAAAATGTACGTTTTTGGGGTGGATTCGCCGGGGGCAATTTTTTCACCGTTATCCAGTGTTCCACATAAAAATTCATAACTCCTTTGCATTTGTTCCAAATCGAAGATTTATACAACCGCACAACCGTTGGAAAAGATAATTTTTTTCCGATTTTGTCTACTATGTTTATATTTTTTGTCATAATAAGTAAAAGAACTAATGATAAAAAAATCTTTCAGATCTTGTAGTTTATTTAATCCCAATTCCATTTACGGAGGCGAAATCGGTGCCATTATTTGAATTTCCAGTAGATCGGTGTTGTTAGAAAATGGTGAAGAAAAAATATTTTTTGAATTATTTATATTTTTTTAGTTAACACATTTAAATCCGGGGTTTTGGTAGGTACAAAAATAACAAAAAATATCAACTTTGTTTCTCGCTCAAAAAATATTTTTAAAAAAGATATATATATTTATTCCTAGCTGAATCAGCCCACTCTGCCACTGCGTCAAAGTTGTATTCCTATTTATATATCTTTACCGATAATCCGGGTCCTAGTCTCGCTGGTTTTGAAATGAAACATAAAACTTAATGATTACTCAGAAATCGTGAGATGCGGTCTGGTATGATGTAAGTTTCAGAAAAACATTGTCTTTATCGTGCGAACGTTTCGATCTTTATTGAGATCATCTTCAGGGCCTGGGATTTACAAACATTGATTAAATTTAACAATTACACGTAGGAAAAAAGTAAATTTATACAATGCAAATAAATATTGTTTTTATATTCAATAGAAGTATTTCTACTCACTCGAAGTGTTTGTTTTCTGCGTAATTGTGCCATTTTTACGTGTCGTGTTGAGAGTATATACGTTGGATTTTGAAGGGGTGGGGAGGGGAAGTTTTTCTGAAACGTACGTGATGTGACGGGTGACCGCATCTCACGATATCTGAGTAATCATCAACAAACGGTCACTAATCACCACACATAAAACTTAATGACCTCTCAGTGATATAATTGATGTCGCAGGTCAATGGAGACACGTTGGGAGTCGATGGGTCCGAGTGGAAACTTCTTAAGGTCGAAACTAAAAGAAAAGTCACATTCTACGCATGCTGCGACGAACCCTACATACAAGTGTACATATATCTGACCGTCAGCAGGCTCTCAGCGACATATTATTCAGCCATCGTTTTGCCTACAATCGGTAACTTTAATATTAACTTTTAACACAGCTATTTAACATTTTCCCGTGTTGTGTGGTAAAAGGGACGTACAAACTTTAAGTTATTTGGTAATAGTTATGATAGATTGCGAGTAAGCGGTGTACATTTTGAATCAACAGAATTTAACTTCAACCAACTTTGTTAAAACAATGTACAACACCTAAACACTTTGTTTATTGGTTATTGTGACAACGAATACTAATAAAAATGGCGAGATTCAATCTATTTTTAAAATCATTTAATTCTCCCTTTGGAGATCTAGTTAATTATCGCCTCTGTCGGTCTCGGGACTGAAATTGAGTAAATACGGAGGGAGATGTCATCCGACTGAAAACTCAATTCCCCCTTTTCTCCTGGCTCAATCGTCGTGATTCAACGACCGCTGGAATAAGACACGCGGCTTTTATTAGTTCATCCAACTGATTGTTGCCGGATTTAATTTGGGATTATAGATGTTGTATACCGTATACAAAATATAACTTGATTTACTTAATTAATATCAGGACAACATGTAAATTTTTCTAGTGAAATTTATCCTAATCTGAATTATAAACACAACCTCAAACCCAAGATAAAATTTACATCTTTATTTGTAACCTATACATTTAACTAATTATTTTTTGCTTTGTTTTTATCTTTTTTTCAGGAATGGTGTTAATGACACTTTCCTTATTCTGGTTGTCACCGCATACGCAAGAAAGAATGGTATTGTCGGCAACGATACTTCTCCTTATCTGCATTTATCTTGTATATTTTTCTCAGCGCCTCCCAGCTACAGGATCTAATACTCCTCTCATCGGTAAATTTAGCTACGCTGTTTGATTAAAAAAAAAACGTCTTCGAGTAAAATTTGAATTAATTTTTTCGTTTAAAAAGATAAAAATATTGATCATTCAAATGTTAAATATTCACAAAATTTATTTTCAAAGCTATCCTGAAGACTGGTTATTTAATATTTTAAACATACCTAAGTATGGAATAACGTCTTTCAAATGTTGTGTGAGTGTGTAGTACAAGTTTAGATGTTTCCTATCACCCTCGTCTCTTACTTTTCATCGACATTTCACCATTTTCAAAGATTAGTCTGGATTGTGTTGCTTCATCAGTGATCTTTGTCACACAAACATCTTTTACAGACTAAATGTAGGTTAATTGTTTTTTCCGGATGGTTCTTTGCTTTAAAGTCGTATAGTGATTTGGGTTTTTAATTTTGTATTATTTAGTGGTCAAGAATGTTTTCATCACTTATACACGTCGTATTACAATTTCTAACTTACCTGCACTAATGAGTATTCGTGTTGGTTTCGGGGTAGGCGTACATGTGTTGTCTTTATAATTCATCAGTTGATTTGTATCTGGACTTTACGTTTGAACGTGTCCTTGGTTTTTGTAAATATGTAATTTGCTACTAGTTTGTTATTTGAATCCGATCATCCTTGTGCTACAGTCTGATTATGCCTATCACCTGGAGTGGATTGTATGATTTTCGTTTAACTGATGTCTGTTCTTGGGATTCATACTATATTTTCGTCAGGCCGACGTATTTTTCGCCCCTTTTGTTAGTCATGGAACACCGTATACCGATATTGCCTGATAATTCGTCTTTAGAAGATTTTTTTCTTATATTCAATTTATTACAGACGTCTGTAATCTAAAACAAAAAGAAAATAAAAATAACACATTGAACTTGTTGTACATTTATTAGGTTAATACAAAATTGTACTAGCTTAGAGGTATTAATTCTCCTCCTATCATAAGCGATAGTTTTCCAAAATATTTATTTTAATTTTAACAACATGGAAAGTATAAAATACCCTTTATTCTTTGAATTCAAATTTTTCCGAAAATAAACCACTCCAGTTGTATCAATTTTATGTTAAAAAATCTAGTTATGGAAAATGTATCAACACTTAGTAGGTTTCATTTAAAAAAGTAAATATGATAATAAATTGCCAATTAATGTGACATTAAAATTGTTTGTTTTCTGTTATCAGGTTTGTGGTCAAGATAAACAGTCACTAGTTTTTGTGGTCTGCTTGACCAATTAATATCTTTCAATTAATTAACGTTTTTAGTTGAGATAAAAAAGTCAATGGCTTGAGCGTGATTCGAACCCACGATTTTCGGCTAGATATGCCGCTTGAGTTATCTGGATTTTTTAAAGTTTGTAAAATGTGACAAGGATGAAAAAGACACGATGTTCGTCAACGTTTGTTAACCACCGGATTGTTGTACTTTGTTAAGCAAGGTGATGAGGAGTCAGTACTTTTCGTCTCCCTGCTTATAACCTTGACCCTCAATTGTAGATGGTGAAATATCGAAACGCGTTCTCACTGATCAAAACAGCTAGATTAGTTAGACCAAACTGATCGAAAAGGTCTAACACCATCGGATCACAGGAGAAAATCACTCAACTGTAAAATTGGCATCAAGAATAGAAGTAACATGAAATTATATATTATATAAATTATATTTATAACATGATGGTAACCGATTTGTGTATACTCGCTGTTTTGGTCGTAACCGATCATACTGGGCTTGTCTGTACCTTCGGCTAGATACGCCGCTACTCTACTACGTGAGCTAACTATATATATATATATATATGTTATAAAGAAAGGCATGGTTTTATTTTGTCACCTGTAACATGATTTTCGTATGTTCGCCAAAATTTATAAAATTTGGACATCGTTTTTCGCCTTAAGAATGACTAGATATACATTCGTAAACTTGGCAATAAAACAAAATCTTGTGGTTGATCTTGACCACAAACCGATAACTGAAAACATTAGATGGTTTATAATCTACATCGCTGATTAAAATTGTTTAAACTACTTATTTCAGATCCTTGGAAAAACCATTTCAACCTTTTCCCCCGAAATAGCAACACTGTATAATATATAGAGTTGATTAACTAATTTGTTTTATTCATTTTTTTAAGTTTTAGTTGTGTTAATTATTAAGAGTGTTTTTGTTCCTTTTGAAGAGAATGTGGTCCATTTACTGTTTATTTTGAGCGTGTTGTTTCGATTAGCCATTGCTGTGTGCTACTTCTAATGCTGTTTTAAGTTACTGTTCATCTGGCACAAAAGTGTCCATTGTATTTTTTTCTTTATTATTTTTGTAGTAAATATTAAATAATTAATAAGGTACTTATGTCAACTAAATACATGTATGGAATAATTATAACTATTATCATTTTGATCAACTTATGTTTTTTACTATAATATATTTTGCGTAAAACTAGCCATTTATCTGATTGAATGAATTATTTGACTTGTGGTTGTTCAATTAAGTAATTTTTTAGTTTCTTTCTATTCTTACCACCTCATATTGGTGGTCTTGGCCATAATAATGTCAGTCGTCACTTACAACCTGGCGTCGCTGAAGAAGCCAGTTCCGTGGTACATTCAGAACATCGTAAGAGGACCATTGGGCTACATACTCGGAGTGCACCACCAACAGGTATTTCTGTTACTCTTAGATTGTAGTTCGATGGACTTGACTTTGTAACTGATGCTTGACCAGGTGGGTTACACGGTAGAGATGAGCGGTGAGGATGAAATCCGATCTTACGACGACACCCGGGAAGAACGAGGGATGCTTCCGACGAACCAGCCGGGAAAGCCGTGGGCCGCGATCGCCGCAGCCCTCGATCGATTCCTCTTTTTCTTTTACGTCCTCGTCTTTTTCTGCCTAGCTCTCAGATCTGCATTTTGAGGTAATATGGCGTTTCCCAAGTTCAATTTTTACTTGTGACTGGATCGGGGTGAGAGTAAGAGAGAGGATAAAATGAGACAAAATTCTCCTTCTTCTTTTTACTCTTTGCACGGGATGTATGTATTGGACTCACCGATGTATGAAACAGTAGTGTAAGATGAATACATCTATGAAACATAACATAAATATACCTTCTAAGCCTTCGTCTTATTTTGATGAAGGATTCATATATTATATTAATTAATCAATAATATGAAGCTAGATAAAACTTTATTTAATGTCGATTTTTGAAAAGTTCTTAAGTTTTTTCATTTTAAGAAATTTATATTTGCTTAAATCCGTTTGAAGGTGGGTACAACTACCTATAGGCTGGGGTCGCAAGCGTGCACAGAGACAAATGAAATAATAAGAAATAAAAGTTCCTCGTACTGGTGTAAACCTCATATAATACTTAAACAGCCAAAATGAGCCTTAAGGAGACTTGAGATAATGCCAGAATCATTTTATCAAATAGATCATAAGAGAATAAGATGGATTTTTTTCCAAAGGACACGGCCACAACGTTCTCTTTCATTTAATAGAAACAATTGTTATAATATTATTTATTACAAACATTAATAACGTTATTTATCAATTTATTTCATGAATTTACTATTAAGTTGTCGATTTTCTACAACACCATTTATCAGGAGGCTCACGTTCAGCCGAAGTAAGCCGATGTTCGTGACCAAAATTACGAAATCGAACTCCCACCCAACGGATTTTGATCAGGTTTTGACAAATGGTCTGAAATTCACATTAATTTTATTAAATTAATGATGGCTTAAGTGAAACACTAACTTTGTGATCTATCTCATTAAAATCATTTGCATCATCAGTTGCAAAAGAACGCGGAAGAATTAAAGCACTTTTCTACCTCTTTAACGGAAACGTTTAAAATGAACTGATTTGTGCCTACTTTCAAATTTTTTGCTGGATATCGACTTCATAAATCAAAAATCCTTTCCCCTTTCCCACTTACATGCTAAAATAGTGTTGAACTTCTGTGCGGGTTTAAAACATCACCATTTATAATTTCTGTGTGTGTGTGTGTGTGTGTGTGTGTGTGTGTGTGTGTGTGCGTGCGCGCGTGCGTGTGTGTGTGTGGGTGTGTGTGGGTGTGGGTGTGTGGTTTTACTTTTCCTTATAGCTTTTTGAATAAATTTTTAGTTTTATTTTTACATTAAAATATTTTTGGATGTTTCGGCAATGGGGAACCATCATCAGCATCCACGTGTAATATTATTGTATATGTATAATACAATACATATAAATTTATAATATATTTATGTAATTCTATGTATAATAATTTGTATCCTGATATTTAAAAAAACTAATTTAAAAAACTTTTAAAAATCCCATAGTTTAAATTTGGCGCAAACTCTTAAAACAATGTTGAGGCCAAAAAAGCAAAAAAAATCCTTTTATGTAAAAAATCTAAAATATTTATGTATTATGTATTTATTTAAAAAATGCATTTTTAAAAGTATAGTATAAATGAAAATCTTTTAACAAAACTTAAATTAAATTAAAAAAATTAAACTTAATTAAAAAATTAAAAAACAACAACTCGGTATTCTTCTTTCATTTATACTATATTGACCATGCGGTTTGTCGGCCAGTAAACTTCTTTTTTTAAATTTAATTTTATCTTTCTTAAATAAAATAATTTTTTGTTTAAATAACTTTAATTAGAGATACAGTATGGTTATATATCTTTTTAAAAACTATATATAATAATAAATTTAAAAAAAAGTTTCTTAAGCTTCATAATAAAACGTTGTGAAATACTAATATCCTTTGTTATACCTTTTTTCTTTTTGAAGAAGATAGTATAGATGCTAATGATGAGTGTAAATTCCCGAAACGTTAAAAATATTTAATGTAAAAATAAAAAAAAATATAAAAGAAACTACATGGAAAAGTTTAAAAAGAAAGATATAAAATGAGAAAATGTCTTTACAAAAAATCCATATTACTTTTATATTGATGATATAAATCAAATATAAATCATTATAAAAATGATCACCATTTACATTTGTCACTTTATAATTTTATCGTTTCAGATCTTGTCAGGATCGACTTAAAAAATTAAAACTCCGAATATCAAAAATCCGTCTTGATACAACCAGACAATTGGAATATCTGCGTGTTTCTATGATTTGTGATGTCTCCAAATTTAACATTGTTATATCAGTTATGATATTTAAAATTACAATCAAGCAATCCAAGGTTTATAAAATTTGTTAATTTGGATTTAATTTAAACTTTGATTAAATATTTGTAATTGGAAGTCAATATTGTATGAATATAATTTGTGTAATTTATATTGTATGTTATTGTGTATGTTTTGAACCATATGTTTCTAAAAACAATGCCTATAACAGGTTTTGAAAATATTTCTGCTTGCACTTTTAGGTTAAGTAAATTTAAAAACACATGAGAGAAAATCGTTTTTATACGCAGTTCGTAGATCTGTTTGGTAATAATAGATACATAGGTCTCTTAACGGACAGTTACACACACGAGATATGATAATATCTAAGATAGTATAAAAAACAGGAAGAAAGCTGGAATCTGAAAAAAGAGGAAATAATTATTAAAAGATTCATTCATGAGGTCTGCGGGTCGATGAACCATATTTTGGTCGTTTTCGCTCATCGTTGTTCTCTGTTTTGGTATGCCTGGCGAGTTTCTGACCATCACCAGCGACTGTTCCACTTGCATATAGCTCAGAAATGAAAGGAAAATAAATAAATAAAACTATCGCAGAGAGAATGTTTTAGAATTCTTAGATTTTGAATATCCGTTTTTTCTTGGTCTAGTTTATTAAACACACATAAGACACCACGGCAGATGCCTGCCAATCCACGATGATTGAAAACAAACAAAATAAAGGGAGAAAATATTATGTGACTTCCTCTTGAGATCTTCTGTTTGGTGAAACTCTTCTCCACTCAATCAGGCCTGGCTATAGTCGTTGTTTTGTCGTTAGTTTTTTCTCAACATTTCAATATCTTTATTGGCTGATTCATCTCTGAACACTTCTACAGATCACACATTAAAAATAAATTATACCAGAATTAAATATTGTTTTGGAATTACTTAATTCTGGCTTTTTTGTAAAGGTGTTTTTATTGTTTAAATTTTCGACGTTTTGTCTCTAGTATTTCGTGCTATGCAATTTTCAGGTATTTGCACGATATATTTTTGAAAAATATTTTAATTTAACAATTTTATTTTCCCTATTTTATATATTTTTATTATTTATTGTATTTTTTTAAATAATTTTTACATTTATGCTGAAATAGAAAACTATTAACAAAAATACGTTATAAAGCTTAAAAACGGCAAATTGCCTTGGCTGCGTGTATTTTTTATCGTTACAATTTCGGAAGTGTTACATAGGGGGTTTTAAGTTTTATTTTGTTAAATTTGTACTATTTTTTTTCTTCCTTTCTGTATTAATATTTATTTTTTTATGACTTATTTATCATAATATATGAGTTTGCTAAGAAACGTAAAACATGTTTCTAGATTATTTTTTAAATTAATAAGTTAAGGTAGTATGCTATTTTTTAATTTCTGCATGTAATGTTTTCTTATTAACTAGTTCATCACAATTTTTAATTATCTAGAAATTGCTTAGAATTTTTCTTCTCTAAAGATCATTTTCTCTGTCTGATATTTTTATATTTTCCATGTCAAAAATGTTTAATTATTTTAAATATTTAATATCAATCATATACATTTAGTCCTGTTTTAGAAATAGCTTTTTACAATTCTTATAATTTTTTCTGTTTATTACATTATTTTGGAATTTCTGTGGCGTTTTGTCTTTTATACTTAGGTGTTTAATTGAATTTATCCGACTATTAATTGGTGTATTTTTCGCTTTGCGTTTCACGACTCAGGTACCAGCTTCTTCATCAGATATTTTTTGGAAGTCGAAACCTTTAAACTAAGACACGAGGGTAATTAGTTAAATTATTATTACACCTTAGTCTTTGATTTGATATATAGTTATATTTTGAATAAATTTTCTAGTTTAAGTTTAGTCTTAATACTTTAAAGTTTTATTTAAACTTTTTTGTCTACATGCTTTTTAATTTTGATAAAATTTCAATATCATAAATTTATCTGGTTAAATTTTTTATTTGATTTTGATTTTATTATATTTTTTCTTCATTTATTTTATAGTAATTAGTCCATTCTAGAGATACTTTAATAATTCTAACATTGTGTTTGCTTTTTCCATCTTGGTAGATTATTGATACAAACTCACCAATGGATGAATCTGTAATTAGGTCATTTAGATAATCCTTGCTCGACTAATTTCGCTGTTTTTGTCACTCCTTTTAGTAGTGCACTTTCATTACGTAGTCAAATGGTCCTCTACAATCTTCTGTGGTTAATTTTGCCTACATATCTCCCACAGATCTCATTTGCAAAGATTTTCGGAATCCTTAAATGAAATTTGGATTTCAAAGATGTATTTTTGGGATAGTTTGTTAACTCTAACATAAATATTGCCGAAGGCGTCTGGCAGACGAAAATAGCAATACTAGGCAGACAAAAATGATTCAAAAAGACAAAATTAATAATAAGTAAAATATTTAATTAGATTTATTTTTAAGGTGTGCGCGTTGTTGAACTTATTTTGTCTTTTCTGATTATTTTACGCTTATTTTGTTATTTTGTTCTAACGGAAACGGCCAGACTAAAGAAAAATAGTTCGTGCAAGTGTTGTAAGCTAAGATGTTATAAAATGACGAGGGTGTTTCAGGGAGCGTCGAAGGTTTCATATACAGGGTGTGTATATACACAAAGGACGGAGTCGAGGTCATTGTTATTAAAAAACCACCCGCACAGAAGCAGCGGCGTGAGTTAATAAGTAATGAAAAACCGACCCGGGGCCTCCGTATAAGCCAGACGTGATCCCCAACCGGTAGCCCGATTCGAGAGAAAATGAAGGCTTATCAGGGTTCTCAAACGGTTGAGCTATCTCAAATTTTACGAGACCGAGTTATTACAGTTTTCATTTTTCACCAGGTTTACTATTCACTGGGAAAACGCCTACGTCCTCCGGCCGGTTCTAATGGAATCAACGATTCAGGACAATAAATGTAATCTCTTATCAATCTTCCGCTTTACTGCACCCGATAACGCGATGTGTAATATTTAATTCCGGTTTTATATTTTTAACAATTTGCCATGTCTTTCACCACACCTCTTTGCAATGTGAAAGGGATTTTTTTACGGAAGAATTAAAAGTTTTGATATTTTGAACAGATCATCTCGGTCTTCAATTCAACAGGGTACAAATCCATCAATACTCTTATATGTTAATTAATTATAACAGATTTGTTTATTAATTTAGAAATTAGTGTTTTAGACGACTTCTGAGAGGATCCCTTTCAATCCCCTACCCTCATGCCGCATCGTAACCAAAAAAAGAAAGATTATGTAGCCATTCACTAAAATATTAATAAAAAACAACAAACATACAGAAATACAAGATTAAAAGTTGTAAGATATCACAGTTACAAGAAAAATACATGTCATTTCAAAGACATGCACATTCAACAAAAATTACTTGATTCTCACTAAAATTTGATCACTGTACAGATAATCAGACAGGGCCGTCATCAGTTATGATGAAAATTGTATTTAATTACTTTACTGTAAAAGAAGAACTACTGAAAGTATCACCCAAAAGTGTATAAACGACTGGTAAACAATCGTAAACCTGTTTTGAGCATATGCAATCTGTCCGTAATGACTCATGACGGGGTACCAGCGATAATTGCATATAATGAGTGATGTCATGAAAATCAACACAAAAACGCAGTTTCATTTGAATAGCTCCATTGCAATCTTACCAGAAGATGAGAAAATACGTTGGCTTCAGCAAAAGCGTTCATAAGGAAAGTTTTTGCTAGATATAATACAAAATTTTCTTTAAATAATCAATATGTCAAATTAAACGTTAAAAGTTCTTATTAAACTTGTTATTTTTAAAATTTTTACATATTTTTTAATGTGTGCACCACGTAAACGTTTTAGTATATTTTTGTATGTTGACCTCCATGTCCCGAATCTTCCTTTGATTCCCTAAAAAATACATAATCTTCGTCACATGCCTATACAACAGTATACTCGGTGCTACACACTTCCCTTTGCTTTGGAATTACTCAAAGATCATCGTTTTTTCTAAACCCGGTGAACTAGCCGATAATGCATCTTCCTACCGTCCAATTCGCCTGCTCCCTCTGTTCTCGAAAATATTTGAGAAGTTCCTCCTAAAACGATTGATCCCTACACTTAATTTTTGCCATCTTCTCCTAGACCACCAATTTTGTTTCCGTTCTCATCACACTACAAACCAGAAAGTGCTTGAGACCTCATTTCCTCATCCTTTGAGCGTAAAGAACGATGTCTAACAGCAAGTGACACGAGGGTCAACTGTACATTTTTTTATTATTATTATTATTTTTTTTTTTGTATTGGCTTTATAGACATGAACCATGTGTAGCCATGCCGCAGCCAACGCCCCGCGAACCGCTGGGATGGGGGAACCCATCTACCCCCGGCACTGCACCCCTATGAAAGCCAGCATTCTCTACTTTTTCTCTACTGTATTTTATTTGCATTATAAACCGTGGCTGACTGTTTTGGAAGAATGTGCATGTGTGCCATGTCATGCCACATCCTTCTCCAGTCCAGGGGTAGAAACACAACCCAGAGCACTGGCAGTCACCGAAGTACCGCCCGGAGCAGTTGACCCCCCAGACTAGCCGCACCACGATGCTCGGCCACAGCCACCACTTCCACCAGACCTCCTAATGCCTCCCCTTGATGAATTTTAGTTAAATACTTAAATAACAAGTTATACACATTTATACTCCCTGAACATAATAACGCCCTATCGCCAAAAGGCGTAGCGACAATTTTCCTTAGCGCATCAAACAATTCCTTTCTTGTCTGTCTGTATTTACACATTTCATAAATATATGCTCCATCGTTTCGTCTTCCATGCAGTACTCGCAGAGTGCTGATGGAATTAAACCTACTTTTGCTAAATATTGTTTACATATTGCATGGTTAAACCTTAACCTATTATTGTACAAATTAAAACTAGTCCTTCCAAACACCTTATACTAAATCCTCTTGCTCAGGACGATTATTCCGAGTTTGCCAAAGGTTGGACTACTCCGCTTGTCCTGTAGGAGAGAAGATTCACTTCGTGCTCGAACTAATCCTGTTCTTCCTGTACACCTCAGACATCTCAACTAAACCCTCTTCTACCCACCTTGCATACTTGCAGACTTTTCTCTAATTTCGATTCTGATGATCTCCAGGTCCGAAGAATAGTCGAAAGGAGCAAACGTTGGAGGAAATTAACAAAACAAATGTACATATGGTACATTTACTCTTAGAAGCAAAACCCTTACACAATATAACTCAACAACACTCCTAGCCCTAGGTACCTTGTGTTCTATCTGACTCAAGCACCTTCCAATCCAAAGTGTTCAAGATTCAACGCTCTCTACTATGTATCCAGTACCACCACTCACAACAACCTCAAAATACACTATTTATAAATAAATTAATTCCGCCCAATTCCATCATAAATTTTCCACTCACACCAACCCACTAGCCCAATCCATGTCCAACATAACCCATTTCTATAATCCTGTCGGACGACTAAAGAGGAGAAGGCCCTGGAATCTCTTCCCCCGAGGAAAACCCCTTGAGCCAAATTGGGATAACTACAAAAAACCCCTCAAGACAATATGTATTGTAAATATATATGAGAAAATCCCTAAAATTACAATGTATTGTTTTGTACACATGATAAAAAATATTTTATTTTTATTAAATTGTATATTATGTGTTTTGTTAATTATATCCAGCCTTAAATTTTGTGCAGAAAGAATAGTGAGTGCTTCTGTATGTTTTAATATCAAATGTCAAGGATTAAAAAATTTTCAAAATACGGTTTTACTTTTGGGTACAAAAACCCAAATATTATAAACTCTTACCTCATTTTACCAAGGAAAGTATAATAAGAAGAGCTATCGGACGACCCACCCAACTTAAACCACCTGTGAAAGGACCGTCAGGAGGGAAAACACTTTTAATACAAGGTAATGAAAAACGAGTCATTTTCTCTTTGACTTTTTTTTTAGAGAATAAAGTCCGGGTTCTTTGTTCTGAGACAATTCGCCCACCTTTTTCAAGCCTGAAGTCTATTAAACCCTCGTCACCCCATGGGTTATAACTCATTACTTTGCTTTCGTCTCTTTCACCGATTCTTCTTCCATTTAAAAAATGATATGTCTTATTTTTCTCTTTCTGGTCCAGCCACGCCGTCGTTTTCATCGAGGTTAATTCTGTTCACACTCTTTTCAGCCGTGTGCACATGCACATCTCCCACGGGTTCCATTTTAATTATTGAAGAAAGCTAAAAGCATTAGCATTTTCAAACACTGATATTTTGAAATTTTAAAAATCTTTTATAAAAGGAAACATCAATATCAATCACGTTTTACTATGACTTGTTTCTTTCTTTTTTCTTTTCTAAATATTAATTTATTCCAATTATAGCCAAAAGTCATAGATACATGGATTTTCTCAAATGTTATTGTGTTTTTACGTTTATATTTTGGGTCATAGAATTCTTGAGTACTTGTGTACTGTTGCTTGGTTTGACATCCTTGGAGCGCGGAAACCTACAAGATTTTTTTTTAAATACCTAATTTACAAGCTAGGGGGTGTCCTGCTTTCACTAACTACAGGTTGAAATATTTCATTATTGTTTTCATTATTTCACATATTGTTTCAGGTAAAAAAATGTTAAGAGTGGCAGGTTATAGCAGCGACTGGACAATATAATACCGTAACGGACATCATCTCTTGGCGAACTGTTACAAACCTAAAACTACAAATGTTTCCTCTAATCCCTTAGGATTATCAGTATTAGGGTTAATTATTCAGAAATCGTGAGATGCGGTCTGGTGTGATGTAGGTTTCAGAAAAACATTTTCTTTTTCGTGCCAACGTTTCGATCTTTATTGAGATCATCTTCAGGGCTCAAAGTGTTTGTCTTCTGTGTAATTGTGCCATTCTTGCGTGTCGTGTTGAGAGTGCCAAGAAATTGTTTTTTGCATTGTATAAATTCACTTTTTTCTTTATCCTACATGTATTTGTTAAATTTAAACAGTGTTTGTAAATCCCAGACACTGAAGATGATCTCAATAAAGATCGAAACGTTGGCACGATAAAGAAAATGTTTTTCTTAAACCTACATCACACCAGACCGCATCTCACGATTTCTGAATAATTATCGATTAACGGTCACTAGTCACCACACATTAGGGTTAATTATTGTTTTGCTTTAATTATAATTACTTATTACTATTTAATATATAGTACACTACTCTGTCGGTCTGAGACCATATAGTCTTTATGAAGTAATCATTTATTTATTCAATGTTCCAGTTATGTTAAAAGTCATTATTTATTTTCATTTTAATTAATTTGCTAAAAAAATAGACACAATAATAATGCAATACAAGCTAGGAATAAAGTGAGTTGTGCTTTGTCCTACCGTCAGGAACGAACTTAATTAAAGGAAACGTGCACTTTATGGAAGATGACAAACGGCCGTTAGTGAGATAAATCTCAATATTGTTAGTCGCACTAGTCACTGACCTCGTCGCTTTTATGCCAAATTTCATGGAACTAATTATAGAAAATTGCTGCGCCTGTTGAAGGTTCTGGTCAAAACCCACCGTTGAATATAGACAAAAACAAGTGCTGGTTTTATTTGTTTAATTACACGCCACAGACTAATTGTAAAAGCACAAGACTTGAATTACGCTCATGTAATTTGTGTTTAAAACAAATATAAATAATTAGTTGCGGATCAGGGATGCGGTCACAAATAAGTGAGTATTGTAACTTCACGGCATGCTTTTGAACTTGATTACAGTTCAATTATAATAATAACTTCAATGTTCTACAGACAATTACAAAAATTTTGGCTTACAATAACAATATTGTCATAAATGAATACGAATACAATAAAACATTTTTAAACCTCGAAAATATTGGAAAAAATAGGTAATAACAATTTAAATCTATTATGTTTCGTGGTCCGATTGACCAATAATTTCTTTCAATTAATTAATCTTGATGTAAGTTATTGGTTGAGATAAAAAACTCAGTGTCCCCAGCGGGATTCGAAACCACGAACTTCGGCCAAATACGCCGTTGCTCTACCACTTGAGCTATCGTGACTTCGATCCACTCGGACACTAACTTCCCATCTCAACCCCACCTTTTGAGTTTTCCCTCCTTTTTGCCATTTTACAAAAGTGTAATCTATTTGATTCGCGGCGACAAATGAAATTGCCACGGAGAACTTTTGGTGATGTGATGATGATTTTGCTTATTACATCTATTAGGTGTCGTAGCCCGATTGACCAAATAAATTCCTTTCAATTACTTCATCTTTAAGTAAGGTTTGGGTTGAGATAAAAATCAAGTGTCAATTAATGGAAAAAAAAGGAGACAGATTGGTAACGTGGAAAAAAACTTAAGGAAATTTTTAATGAATTTATTTAATTTTGATTCGAAATGCTCTCTACCCTCCAAAAAGGATTTTTGACCCGCTGCCGTCGCATTAAACCCGCAAAACCCGTATGTAATATGTATATCAGCGTATTCTTTGTTAGAAAAAATATCCATAGTGGTAATAAGATATCACATAGATAACTAAAATCGTTTTGAATCTTAAAACTCTTTTATTCCGGAGAATAATAACACAATAATTCTTTAATCAATGTTGCAGTGTTGGTAAATAAGTAAACATTTGCACTATTTCGGTTTCGATCTCGAATTAAAAAAATGTGTAATAAATTCATTCAAAATTTCCTTAAGGTTTTTTTTAAATTTTCCACCTTACCAATCCGTCAGCCATAGTTTTTTCCTATCCTCCACCAATTTCTTCATCTTTGAAAAAGTATTTAAAAAAGAAATGAGAGTACTAAAAAGTAATACGTTATCGGAAATTTTCTGGTGTCTAGGTTTGGAATAGTAGTTGAGAATCACCATAATAAGTTTTTCAACTTTGAAAAAAAATTTTTTTTAATGTTCTTGCTACTAAAACAGTTATTTCACGAACGTTTACAAGTTTAGTATTGATCATATTTTAATGAAAATTTAACGTAATTTTCAATTACAATTAATTAAGGTTTTTAGTTGACATAAAAAAAGTCAATGGCACGAGCGGGATTCGAACCCACGATATTCGGCTAGATACGCCGCTGCTCTACCACTTGAGCTATCGTGACCTCGATCCACTCCATTGACTTTATCTCACCCCTAACTTTTGAATTCTGAAAAATGGCAAAAAAAAGAGGGAAAATTCGAAAGGCTGGGTTGAGATGGGAAGTTAGTGTCCGAGTGGATCGAGGTCACGATAGTGGTAGAGCAGTGGCGTATCAAACCGAAGATCGTGGGTTCGAATCCCGTCGTGCCATTGACTGTTTTATCTCAACTAAAAACCTTAGTTAATTGTAATATATTAATTGGTCAAGCGGACCACGAAATTAGTGAATTTAGTAATTTTCAATGATATCAACGGATTTCTCCAAAACAGTTTAGTTTTGAAGTTATCATTGTTTATATGAAGGAAGGTCGTGAAATAATAAAAAATCAGAAAAAGTGTAATAACTCCGAAACTGCCGAAATTCGGACAATAGGTAATTAGGAATTGCTGGTTCCATTCATGTAAAATCTACGGTCAAAGGTTGTAATACGAGTAGCCGAACACGCTGTACATTTTTTCATATGTTTTTCAGAAGTTTTTCAGAAACAATCAAAATTTTTGAGCTAACATGGGTTTAACGATGTTTTCAAAATAATCTATTCGACGATGAAAAACAAAGAGTTAATAACGACGAGAGAGGGATTTAGGTCTCACAAGGGAAAAGGCTTGTCGTTGCCGTTCAATCAGAGCATCAATTTCATTAGCCTGGAGTGTGGGGAAAGAGAGAATGGGATGGAAACAAAAAAGGAAGCCTCTAAACAAATCAGACCTGTGTTAGATTGACTTCTGCCGCTCTTTGTTATTCCAAACGCCGTTCACGGGAACTGCTGGAATTTTAAATAGGGCACGGCTCGTATCAGGAAACGGTTGCGCCGCGATAAGGTGGATCCGGATAACATAAAACCGACATTATTTCGGTGAAACAATGCTGAGAAACAAACACGGCCTGGCCTACGGCCGCATATTGCTCGTTAAAACACTCTTATCCCAATTCGAAGCGATGGCTTATTCAATCCAGCTGCTCCGCACCTCGAAAATTGGCTCTCGATTTAAACTGGCCTCTCCCAGCGGAAACAATTCGAAGAAGTTATGTGCATTATTAACGGTAATGGGGGTGGAGTTAATAGAAGCGGAGGGTGGCCAAGTTGTCATGAGAGAACTGGGGGAAGGGGCTCAATGTTCCTTCTTCTAATTACCAAAAAGAAATAAACACAAATAATAATTACACATGATTTAATGTTAATAGTGTCAACTGTAGAAAGGATGAAAATAAAGTGGTAAAAATCGATTAAACTACCTAACCACTACTTCAATGTAGCCTCACCGTCGAGCATGCAAATGTTCGTTGAAAAAAAAATGAGATGTTTTTAATGATAAACATTGTTAGTCGGGATTTATCAATTTATAAAGAGCATCAAATTACCGTTAGAAACAAAATAGTATTCACTAATGAGCAGGTCAAATTTGCAGTTCGAATATTCGAACATCCAAGCCGTTGTGTAAGCAAAAATTTTCAAACTTTCATCGCCTTTTGCCTCGAACAAAAACAGCATTGCTTGGGTGTCTTTCTCGATTTAGAACAGGCCTTCGATCGAATCTGGCACTCGGGCTAGCTTTGAAAAGTGAAGTACATCCTCCCTCAAATGTACTATCCCGTACATAGATCTTACCTGATTTTGTCGAGTCAGTCAGGGAACTGGATTCTCACCTGATATCGCAACACACCCACAATAAGTGATATAACTCAAAAAAAGATAATTTTACGAGACAGACAGATGGAAGTTTGCTTTTTTGTGCTTATGTATTAAGTACTCGCAATTACGGTTGTTTGGCAATAAAAACTGTCATGATCCGTCAATATTGTTTCTGTTTGTCCGACACAAAACTTTACAAATCCAGCTGTACTCCCTCTAAAAAGACTACCGCTTTTTGAGTTGTGACACTTTTCTTCTCTTATATTGACTGATAGTAAATTAAGTTAGTTTATTTGATATAACGATAATAGTGGTCAATGAATGACTGTAAGTGTATTAATTTCTTTGTGACAGTAACAGCCAACATTCAAACCTAACAAACGAGCATAAATATCCATGTAGTATGGTTTACTAAGATTATTTTAGTCCAAATGTACTTTCCTCCTTTAGTCAGGATCCAAAAGTCCAAAACATTTGCGAAACATCTCTCCGAGGTCAAACCTCATAACATAATGAATACCGAACACGATAAATTTATATCAGATTCACTTGTAACACCTATAGCCCTAGATTTGCCACCTAAATCAATAACTCCAAAACAAGTATCACAAGAAATACGGCAGCTTCCTACAAAAAAATCACCTGGTCATGATTTGATAACAGCTGAAGTTCTTCAAGAACTTCCCAAAAAAGCAGTCGTCTTTTTGACTTCTTTATTTAACCCAATTTTGAGGACTACACACTTCCCCATACAATGGAAACTGTCTTACATTAAAATGATCCCAAAGCCCGATAAAAATTTAAGCTCCCCATTGTCTTATCGTCCTATTAGTTTATTACCCGTTCCTTCTAAATTATTTGNACGTAAACGTCTGAAAAGAATATGGATAAGAGACCTCTTAAATGATTGATATCATTCATTAAACCAGAGCGGCTGCCAATGGGTAGATTTCTCTATAACGCCCATAATGCCAAACACATAATCTGAAATCCAATCTGCTGGTTGTATATAATACATGTACAGTTGTAGATACAAAAAAATGAAGTAAAAAAAATGTTATTATATATATAAATTATTATTGTTGTCAATTGTTAATGTTATATGCGAATAATTACTCACTACTTAACATAGATGTCTTGTTCACCATGTATAACTGAATGCTGGCCATGTGCTTCATAACCTAAACCAAAGCACATTTACATTAGTTTTTTCCGATGAGAATTTTTCACTCTTCTCTCTTGGGAAAGTATGCATTATTGCTTTAATTAATTGTTGAATTTATATTAATTATGTATATTTTTCTTAATCAATAGGCCCTGATGATAGCAACATAATGTTGCCGAAAGCTTGGTGATCCCAACACTTTTGTCTTTCTTTCACCTAGTAAAGACCTTAAAGAAGATTTAAACTCTACATTACCTCCATTATATTTCGTGGTCCGATCGACCAAATAACATCTTTCAATTAATTAATCTGCTCTACCACTCGAGCTATCGAGACTTCGACCCTCTCGGACACCAACTCTACATCTCAACCTACAACCGTTCGTATTTTCTCTCTTTTTAAAACGTCCTGTAATCACGATTGGGTTCTCAGCGACGTATGAAGTGGCCACGGGGAGCTGTTTTAGTGAAGTGATACTTCTTTTACTTACTTATTAATATTTAATTATTATGTAACGATGAACTAGATTATCGACCTGCTGGATACAAGAAGTCTTTTCAGAGGATCTTCGGAAGAGGTCAAAACAGAGAAAACCGTAAGGAAGTTTTCTCTGTTTTGATCTCTTCCGAAGATCCTCTGAAAAGACTTCTTATTTAATTATTATATTGAATTATTTATTAATATTTAATTCATGTTACGTTTTAGTGGTCAATTGACTTAGTTACTTCGTTCAATTAATTATTCTTTTTATGGGAGGTCCTGGTTGAGATAAAAAAGTCAGTGTCACAAGCGGGATTCGTACCCACGACCTTCGGCTAAATACGCCTCTGCTCTCCAACTTGAAGTTTTAGAAGAATTTGCTATTTTCATCAAGACCATACCGTGATTTATTTTAATTTTATTCCTTTTATTCTGATAACATTCTTTATTATAATATTGTTCTTTCCCATATATTTTCACCATGGTGTCTTTTTAATACATTATTTTATAGTTTGAATGTTTTATTTACATTATGTTTACTAATCAATAAAACTTTTATTTCAATAATTAATTTTGTGTTCTATATTACTAATTAGCTAATCTTTACGTAAGGTATTGGTTAAGATAAAAAAGTCCGTGTCACGAGCGGGATTTGAACCCACGACCGTCGGCTTGATACGCCGCTACTCTACCACTTGAGTTATCGTGACTTCAGGTCGTGGGTTCGAATCCCGCTCGTGACACGGACTTTTTTATCTCAACTTGAAACTTTAATTAATTGGATGATACTAATTTGTCAACTGGACCAGTGAATAGTGAATATATTTCTACAATTGATTTAACAACTGTTTTTTATAATGTGAAATTGTGACTCCGGTACAGCTTAAAATCCATCACTAAACAAGAAAAAACTGACGTAACTCGAATCGTGCCATTTTTCCTGATAAATCCTCCCACCGATGCTTCAAGCTCGACACAGAACTATGATGTGCCACTTTCCGTTAATGGTGACAATACGTTCCCGCCAATTCAAAAGTGACACATTGTGCCTTTTAGCAGCTAATAGTCCACCTGCAGTTGTGTCATTTTTCCTGTTACATCACATACCTGAATACTTAAAAAACCCAAATAATACGGTTTTATAATTTTTCAACGTGCAACTTGTCATGTGGGTTGAAATTCGTAATTAAATAGCAATGGCCAATATAAAGGCCTATTTATTATTATTATTTTCTTTAATTCTCTCGCGAAAGACAGGTACAATTTGATTTCCTAGATTGCTATATTTAGAAATATCTTTGATTATTTTGAACTTTGTGTTTAACCAGTGTGCAATAATTTCTCTCACATCCTTTTGCTCAGTTCCGCTTTTAGCAGGCACTGGAACATGCTAATTTGCGGTTCTCCTTTGGACAAGAAGGGAGTGAAGACTGCTTTTGTTAGTTTGTCAGCCTGGCCCTCTCCTCAATTTTGTGCGTAAGAAACCACATCAGAGGTTACTGATTGCGTCTTCCGCGACGTTAGAGATATGTTTTTTGAGTATGTCTAGTGCGCATAGGTTCTATTGCTAGATGTGAACCTAGAGTGTTAACTAGATCCACGTTTATGCTGTTAACACCGTATTCCATCAATTTGTGTACCATATTAAGGCCCCTCTATTGGCTTCGAGGTATTTAATCTTAACGCAAATCCCTTTTTGCTTATTTTTATTTGAAAGGTTATGTCAATTTTTTAAATTTCATTTTTGTTGTAGCCATGTTTTATGTTAATTTTATGGAGGTTTTCTCATAAGTCGAGAGTTATTTTCTTTGCCAGTTCGCATGCCATTTGAGTCTTTTGCAGTTTTCTGTCATTCTGTTTCCTTAAATTCATCATATGAATGTTTAACTATATTTTTTACTATTTGTTTTTTTTCTTGTAGGTTTGTAACATTTTTATTTAAGTTTGTTTCATTAATTTATACACTATATATATATATATATATATACAGGGTGAATTGCTACTCGTGCTACAAACTTCTCCAGTAGATTCTTCACCCTAAAATGAACAAAAAAGTTCATATTGTCCATGGTCCGATTCTCAACCATTTCAGAGTAATTTCGCTTTTTATCGATTTTGAAAGATATCACGTCCTGGCGTCGGAAAATCGTGATATCTTTTAATCTAAACATTTCTCTTAAAATCTATAAGCACCGTTGAAATCCCCGTTAATTTTTAGAGAGAATCAAAATCATAATTCCATTGAAATTTTTTAATTTAATTTAATGCCCATTTAGTATGTAATGCTTAAGAAGTTTACAAACAGCTAGAAGGTCAAGGAAGAAAGACCCAAACGTTTTGCCACCTTCATCTTCTTATTGAAAAATTAACGGGGATTTCAACGGTGCTTATAGATTTTAAGAGAAATGTTTAGATTAAAAGATATCACGATTTTCCGACGCCAGGACGTGATATCTTTCAAAATCGATAAAAAGCGAAATTACTCTGAAATGGTTGAGAATCGGACCATGGTCAATATGAACTTTTTTGTTCATTTTAGGGTCAAGAATCTACTGGTGAAGTTTGTAGCACGAGTAGCAAGTCACTCTCAAACATTAGCAATCCTTGAACCACCATTTTTTCTCTTTTTGTCATCAACATCTTGGTCTCACAACCACTAAATAAGAAAATGACGAGTGCGTTGGAAGCGTTATTAAATCAGGTAGTTTTCCTCAAATTTGCTGCCTTCTGAGACTAAAATTAGAAACTCTGGATTACTTTATACACTTTCCGATTTACACAATTTTCCACTCTTTTTGTAGTTCTGGCTGAAATAAAACACAAAAAATTAGCCCAAACATTTTGCCACCGTCATCTTCTTATTGAAAAATTAACGGGAATTTCAACGGTGCTATTAGATTTTCAGAGAAATGTTTAGATTAAAAGATATCACGATTTTCCGACGCCAGGACGTGATATCTTTCAAAATCGATAAAAAGCGAAATTACTCTGAAATGGTTGAGAATCGGACCATGGACAATATGAACTTTTTTGTTCATTTTAGGGTGAAGAATCTACTGGAGAAGTTTGTAGCACGAGTAGCAATTCACCCTGTATATATATATATGCTTTTCAACTTGACAGTATTTTTTTCTCAAATTTGCTATTTTGTTTATACTGTAAATTTATTGTAAATACCAGTGCTCATTGCCTGTATTATGTTTTCTTAACAGTAATTGGTAAAAGCAATATTTCAATAATGTCAAAGCATAATTACAAACGCCAATTAAATTTTAAGTTTGTTGTAGAGATCAAAAAACGTTTCCCATATGAATATTTTAAAAAAAATGTATTAGTAAGTTAAAAATTACGGTTGAACTAACCTGATAAAACGTCGGTAGTTTATTTATTTGACCTGTGATGAACTGAAAAATAAGAGTGATTGATGGTTTATGGTTTATGAAAAAACGCTTTATAAATAGTGCTTTAGCGAAAGTAAATGGTTTACTGTTAGTCAAAATATATTATAATACCACGTGTACAAATGACTTCCCATTTTTCTTATATAGGAAAAAAGACTTCGAATGCATTTAAACACAGTTAATAATCATGAAAGTAGATACCTTTCACTGTATGTATTGATTTTTAGTTTGTTTTGATATTTTCCCCAAGCATTTTGGTGATTATCATCACTGGAAAAACAATCACAAATGTCAAAAAATGAAGAATATTTTTTAAAAATTATTATATTTAAAATGATTTACATATCAAATGTAGGAATAAAATGAAAACAAGTTTAAGAATATTACCTATTTATCCATTCTTTTAAGTACACATAAGTAAAGGAGCGGTCAAAGATTATGCGTCCGGCATGTTGAGAAATGTTGGTTGATGTGTCCCACTTTATTGAAGGGTGTCATTCCATAGCTCCATAGACAGAGCGAGCAGGAATGCCGACCGATATAATAAAAATTGTGTTTGAGCAAGGCTGCGCATATTTGGGTCTCTTTGCGTCCGTGCCAACGTTTCGGACTTCATTGAGATCATCTTCAGGGCCTAGGATTGGGAACATTGTTTAAATTAAATAAATACACGTAGGATATGAAAAAATGTTGGTTGTTCTTTTTATTGAACATGTGTATCTCTCTTACCTTCAATGCAAATGAACTGTGGGCGTTTCTCTTGGAATTTAAAAACGCCGTTTTTTTGTTTTCCTTGTTCCTTAAATATAAAAAATAGATTACATCAGACGTAATCGCCCAGTAAGTAATTTAAGCACGATTGATCTTTGTCCTTCCATCTTCAGTGTGAGAAATGTGAATGATTGCCACTACTGATAACGATTAAACTGATTTGGGGCAATTCCGCCAGCTTTGTTTAAACAACAGCTACACGCATATTTGGGTCTCTTATTCCTTTTTTGGAGGGAACAGGGCTGTTTGATTGTATATATATATAT